>NC_091059.1:72300213-72902258 GCF_000393655.2 Nicotiana sylvestris | reverse complement strand
TGAGGTTTAGTCTGCCATTTCCCCGTCTTCCCGAGGGGACGATTACCTTAGAAGCAGATCATCGCTCGTCATTGGACTGTAGAAGAAGGCCTGCGATCTCATCGGATCCTTTTTTGGGGTACGATGCTCTGCTAATAATCTTGCTGACAAGGGCCTCTTTGGGGCGGAAGCCCGACTAAGGTCTATGGGTATCCGGGTAGAGTTAGAACCTCCGAATATCCTGGCCAGTTGTCTGCATACAGGTTAGTTAAAAAGTAACAAGGGAATAAAGCAGTTCTTCCTCACCGCAAGACGCGTAGGCAACATTTTGAGACTCAGTATGTTCCTACCCTTCCGAGGTGTGAGCCCCGATACAACCATCCGCTGTGCCTTATCAGGTTCAGCCGAGGATGTGGTTTGCTTGACCTTTGATCCTTATGAGGGTGGGGGCATTGGTGTCGGCGATGCGTCATATGGTGAAGAACTTCCTCTCGTTACGTATTTCTTTCTGTCGACCTATTTTAGTTCAGCCCTTTGCGAGGGGTTCCATGGTTTTGGTAACATGGGGCCGACGTTGTCTTTGGGTGGTGTATCGGTGGTCGCTTGAATAAGATGTCCATGCTTTGCGCCTCCTCAGATGATACAGAGCTCGAGATCCTAGCCCGAGCTCATACGAGCCGTATTAAGAGGATGGTCTTTGTGGCGATTCGCCATAAGGAATTCGCCAGGGATCCGGGATGCTAGAGTGATTTTGTCTATTAGCCCGGACTGCCCTATTGACTTTGGTTCGACATCGTTGTTGTACATGATTGAACCACCTGAATTCACGAACACATGTTTTATTCGAAATAGATCAAATGAGGGAGAGGGTTACCAGTGTGTTAGTGTGATGCCGAGGTGAGGCGTCGATGCCTTTTTCCATGGATGTAAGGGTGTCCTATGGAGTACTTCCCTGGACCCATCTTTTCCTAATGGCAAATATTTTCACTTTCCATTTTATCAGTCCGCGGAGGGTGTTGCCACTCCTCCACTGTCGTGGTAATAAGTCGCGGCTTGTTCACTTCATCCTTCCCGGTTGCCTTCCTTCCTTGGGGATGGACTCGAATCCGACCGCTCGATGGTACTCGGCAGTAATTTTCATTGAGTAGTCATCTTTTCGAGATGGGGGTCATTTTTGACCCCGTGGCTGCGCGCGCCCTGCGGTTCCCACGTCGGGTTGTGGTTCTTTTGAAAGGGTCTTGGTCGAACAGGCCTGAGTCGTTCAGCGTACCTGGTTTCGCTTATGGTGATCATGATGTTTGGTATAGCAATATTGAAATCGTACTCTACTGGGCGGGGCTCCTCTGTCGGTTGTACCTCATTAGATTTAGTTCCACTGAAGGTTCCTCGAGGATGTGGCCCTCGAAATATTTCCATACCGTGCGAGATAGGTTGTATCTTGGGACGTTCCTCCCGTTCGTGGCACATGGATGGTACCTCCATCTATTTGGCATCAGTTGCTTTGCTGGGAGCCTGCTTGGGTATACCGGGACCGTAAAGGTTACCGGATGGTTGTCCGTGGCCCTGATTCGTGGCCGGTGCCGGGTACGGGCATACGGCCAGGTCTCGGCTGGGTATCTGACTAAGTGTCATTTGAAAAGACCCGGAGTCATCGGACATGCCTCATTTAAACTTCAGGCGAAGACCAATGTTGCCCAGTCATTCGAAACCAGGGATGATATCACTCGTCCTATCGGTGAATAAGGCGTGACTTCCTGTGGTGTTTCATTCTCTCTTTGTTCGGCCTCCGATGTGTCGGGCTCTTCCGTTACTGCTTCGATGGCATCGGCGTGTGCTTCTGCGGAGGAATCTGCTAGGTTAAGCGAGTATGTGAGGTAGAGCGCTAGGCTGTGATGTCACATCATGGTTTTTTTCGAGAGTGTTTTTCTGAACTTTTTCAACGAGACGGGCTCGAACTTATCATCCTGAAGGTTGAGGCCTTTCTCCGCGCATGTTTAAGCGGTGGTGAGCTTGTCGGTGTCCGAGGTCCTGTCGCGCCTAGGGAGTTCCGGCGTTCCGGATTTCGATGAAACTAGTTTCGGGACCAGTTCCCCGGGGGAGAACTGTTTCATGAACCTCCACGAACCTGACAAGATCCTTTTGGAGAGGTTCTCGAACATCTTCAATATGGAGGGGTCAGCCAATGACCCATTATTACTTGATCTTTCGGGTACTTGCTCGGTGGGGGGAGCTGTCTCTGCTGCCGCTGCGTTGGGAGCCTTCGGATGGCTCTGTAGCTAGGCGATAGCCAACTACTGTGCCTGCAACATTTCAAAAATATCGTGAAGGCTAACTTCCTATGTTTCCCGAGCTGAGATTTGTTGGGATTCCCATTGATCGATATGTTGAATGCTCCTATCTGTGTGAGAAGATTCGTCGACATGTTGTGCTTCTTGTGAGTCTGCATCCGCTCGAATCGGTCTGGGCACGTTATCAGGATTCAGTGGTGGTGCTCCAACGACCGGGACAACTACGCCATTTTCCCCGTGATTCTCGAGGTTGTCGTTCTCGACTCCGTTTACCGAGCCAGACATTTTGACCTGAAATCAAAGGATCTAGGACAAGAAAAAGTGTGAAAGATAATGTGCGTTTGTGTAAAGAAACTAGCAAGAAAATAATCAATATTATTTTTAGCCCCACGGTGGGCGCCAAATTGTTTACGGTGAAAATGGTAACAATAATTAAATTTGTAAATGGGATTCTAAACATATGTGATCTATTATCGAGCTAGTTGTTAGAGCAGTTGATGCTAATAATATGGAGTTTGAAGATTAAAGGCAAGCTAAAACGAGATAGTAATCAAACCGAAGGGCCTGCTGTCTGGATACAGGTCCGATCAATGAAGGACCTCGGGGTCGATGTCAGGATCGAGCTCGAGCTATCAGGGATAGTCGGGGATGGGATAACAGTTGAAGATATAATCAAACCAGGCTCTTTATGGCAAAATACTAAGGTATATGATGAAGAACGAGTAAGAACGCGATGAATATCGAGGTGGCCTCGGACTAGTGAGAACGAACAAGCTTAGAAAGAAAGGAGAGAGAGAGATATTATTTCACTTATGGAGAAAATAGAGCAACATCAGTTCGTTACAAGGTAGTGTGAGTCCCCTTTATATAGGAGGGGAACTCGGCTAAAAGTACGTGGAGATTAATTACAAAGTATGGAGATGGGATGGCTTGACGCGATGCCTCAGCATAGGCTCTGTATAGGCTGGCCCTGTCAGGCTTAGCCGTGTGCCTTGGGAGTTTCCCCCTCTATCCTGGCTTCAATCTCTATTTTCTCTAAGTCGAGCCTCAACGAGCCCCGAGGTCGGGAGCTCGGTCGTGGCCTCCCGTCCTCGGGGTCTTGAAGTGTTCTTCCGAAATGACTTGACAGAAAGGAATCAAGTCCTCTGATTTTGCCGCGTATACACAAGCTCGTAACATATCCTCAAGTGTCTGAATAGTACACTCAGCTTGTCCGTCTGTTTGGGGATGAAATGTTGTACTAAGACTTACTTGAGTCGCCAATCCTTTTTGGAAGGACCTCCAGAAGTTAGTTGTAAATTGAGCTCCTTTATCCGAGATAAAAGATACAGGGACACCATGCAATCATACTATCTCCTTAATGTGAAGCCTTGCATAATCCTCTGAGGAATATGTAGTCCTAATGGGCAGAAAATGGGCTGACTTTGTAAGCCTATCAACAATCACCCATATTGAATCGAACTTACGCTGGGTACGAGGTAAGCCTATGATGAAATCCATATTGATTATTTCCCATTTCCATGTCGGGATTTCCACAGCCTGCAATAATCCACCGGATTTTCGATGCTCAATCTTAATTTGCTGATAGTTAGGGCCCTGAGCAACAAACTCTGCTATATCCTTTTTCATTTCGTCCCACCAATATATCCTTGATATCATGATACATCTTGTTTGTTCCTGGATGAATAGAATAATGAGAACAGAGTGTCTCCCATGACCTGCCGACGCAACCCTCCAACATTAGGGACACATTATCGTCCTCGATATTTGAGGACCCCATCTTCTGTAATTTCAAACAATGTCTTCTCCTTCTAAGGGGTGGTATCCCTATAATGAACTAACACAAGATCCTCTTACTGACATTCCTTTACTTCAGTTACTAAAGAGGAGGTTGTCGTATCCTGATAGTAATTCCAATGTCGCCCGAGTCCAGTAACCAAACTCCAATACTAGCTATTTGATGAATCTCATGGGTTGTTCCCCTCTTTTCTGGCTACAAATATGACAGGCTACCTATAGATCTACAACTGAGGGCGCCGGCTACTATGTTTGCCTTCCCCAAATGGTATAAAATATCAATGTCATAGTCTTTAAGTAACTCCAACCATATCCATTGATGTAAATTCAATTCCTTTTGCTTGAAGATATACTGGAGGATTTTGTAATCCGTATAGATATCAACATGAATTCCATACAAGTAGTGCCTCCATATCTTCAGTGCATGAAGCACTGCGGCTAACTCTAATCGTGGGTCGGGTAATTCTTCTCGTGCTTTCTTAGTTGTCTAGAAGCATAAGCTACAACCTTACCATGCTGCATCAACACACCACCCAATCCAATGCCTGAAGCGCCACAATAGATAACATAGCCATTGGTCCCTTCTGGGAGCGTTAGAACCGGTGTTGAAGTTAATATGTCCTTCAATGTCTGGAAACTCCGTTCGCAAGCATCGGTCCATTAAAACTTATCTCCCTTCTGAGCTAACTTACATGGGTATTCTAATCTTTTACAATTCATGAAATTACCCTCTTCGAAGGCCCAAACTTCATCCTTTATATATCACAGTTGTGCCCTTATTTCACTACTAGGGCAACATTTCATCTATTCTAAATGCTACTAGTCTTAGACTCCATTGAGTTCATTCAGGCTATACTGAGCCTACTATAACTTAGAGAAATGATCATCTCTCTTATGAGCTTAACCCCAAGGACTTATCCATTCTCGTTACCGTTTCACCCATCTTTTCTTATCCTTCCTCCCGTCTTCCTAAAACATTGTCGCTCTACCATACTTTAGCTTGCGACCTACACATATCTATTTATAATTATTCACAACCTTTCTTCAACTTGCTTGCACCATAGATTTCCTTTTGTTATTCTGGAACAACAAGCGAGACACCATATACCACTTTGGTCAAAGGTGCTTAAAAGAGAAGAAAATTCTGTTACAAGTTTCCTGTAATAACCTGCCAATCGGAGAAGCGATGAATCTTCGTCGGTGTTGTGGGTCTAGGCCAAGTCTTTACTGCCTCAATCTTTTGTGTATCCACCTAGATGCCTTCACCCGAAAAGATATGCCCAAGAAAATCTACAAAGTTCAACCAGAGTTCACATTTAGAGAATTTTGCATACAACTTGACTTTTTGTAGAACTCTGAGCATAATACGCAAGTGATCTGCATGCTCAGCCTCTGAACAAGAATATACCAATATATACCGTCGATAAATATGACTACGAATAGATATAAAAGGGCCTAAACACTCGGTTTATCAAATCCATGAATACTACTGAGGCATTGGTCAAACCGAACGACATAACACAAAACTCAAAGTGCCCGTATCTGGTACAGAATGTTGTCTTTGGAATAGCTTCTTCCTTAACCCTTACATGGTGGTACCCGGACCTCAAGTCTATCTTTGAAAAACACTTGGCACCTTGCAACTGATCAAATAAATCATCAATCATTGGGAGCCGATACTTATTCTTGATCGTCACCTTATTCAGCTGTCTATAATCAATACATATCTGTAAGGAACCGTCTTTATTCCTCACAATTAACACAGGTGCTCCCCATGGTGATGTACTAGGTCTGATAAAGCCTTTTTCAAGCAAATCCTTTAGTTGTTCCTTCAACTCTTTTAGATATGTGGGGGCCATTCTCTACGGAGGAATATATATTGGATGCGTATCTGGTAGTAGGTTAATAGCAACTCAATTTCTCGCTGTCACGACCCAAAACTTACCATATCGTGATGGCGCCTATCGTGATACTAGGCGAGCCACTTATTTCCAAACACTTCATTTTTTTTCATCAAATAAGTACTTAAGTAAAACCATATTTTTAACAGAAATTCAATAAGATAGAAGTGTAAATCAAAATCCAGTAGAAAGAAACATAATCCCGACCTCGGGTACCACTAAGTCATGAGCCAAAAACTACTACAACTATTCGAAATAATATGACCAACACGGTCTGAGAATATCCAAACAAATAAACTGAAGAAAGATAAGGAATGAGAAGGCGGAACTGTGGTCGCCAAGCAGCTACCTCGCAATCTCCTCAGAAGGCCTCCAACTGGCAAGATCATCAATCGCTACCATGCCCCGAGATACCTGGATCTACACACAGGGGTGCAAAGGTAACATGAGTACACCAACTCAGTAAGTAACAAGTCTTAAATATGGACTGGCGGTAGTGACGAACCAAACCTCAATAGGTTGCAACAGTTAATTGTAAGAAAAAGTAGACATGCTTACAGTTCATGTAGTTTTTCAACAGTAATTAAACACAGTATGTACGATATAGAGTATGAAGCTCAGGACCTCTAAGTACCAATGCACATATAGCTTGCTCAATGTTACATATAATACTTCAGCTCACAATGCTCAACCACTCGATACTGTATACGGCCCACCCGACCCAGGGAAGATCCATCCCATAATGTATACATATAAGTCGCCCAGTACCGAGGAAAAACAGGCCAATCCAGCCCCATTGAGAAGATCCATCTCCAATACTTCAGACAAGATCCATGTTCAGGGAAGATCCATCCCTCAATATCATCAATCGCGCTCACTAGGGGTGTAAAGACTCCGGAGGGGCTTCTCTGAGCCCAAGCACTATATACATGCCAGCAAAGGCATGATTAGTATCTCGTTGCGGCGTGCAACCCGATCCCATATTGTCAATCAATATTACACTCTCGGCCTCACTCAGTCAATACTTTCCAGTCTGACACACATGGGCTAAGATGTCATAATACAAGCCCGAACAATGATATGATATGTCAGATAGCAATAATCGAGACTGAGGCATGATATAATATGCATAATAGGACTGAGTATAGAATATAAATGAAAATAATGACATGATAGCAAGAAACGACCTCTCGCATCTCAACAGTATTAGCGTGAAGCCTTAACATGGTAATTGTTATGATTTGCAGCTCATTGACTTAATCACATAGATACATCACATATATCGGCAAGAAAGAGTCACTAAGCGGTGCTCTGAAATGACCCAGGCCGCATTTCTCACGGTGCACGCCCACATGCCTACACGCCCGTCACCTCAATAGTAATCATAAAACACATAGTTCAGGGTTTCGAACCCTCAGAACCACGTTTGGAAGCTTACTTACCTCAAGCCAAGCCAAACTCTAGCCCTTGACACCTTTCCCCTCGATTCGGCCTCCAAATGCCCCGAATCTAAGCAAAATCATAACCATAACATCAATATATACTCAAGGAACAAAGCCCATGCGAAAATAATCAAATTACAAACAAATCCCGAAATTGGTCTAACCGACCCCAGGGCCCACCTCTCGAAATTCGACAAAATTCACATCAATTGAATCCTTATTCCCCCATGAGTTCATTCATACCAAAAGTACCAAAATCCTACCATAAATGACCCCTCAAATCCCTAATTTTAGGTCTCCAATTTTTCCAAGCCCTAACCCCCAATTTGCTACTGACTTTCTCATAGATGTCGAGCTTACAACGTTAAAAATCATCATATATGCACGTTTAGGAACCAAAGACCTTACCTCTACGAAACCCTCTTGAATTCTCCCTTGAATTTGCTCTCCAAAGATTCTTCCCCTTTCAAATGAGATAAAAAATAACCCAAACTTGCAAAGGGTGGAATATATATGTTCTGATCCAGCAAAACCTACGGTCCCAGGTGCGCATCTACGGATTTCACTTATCCGCCCAGCCACTGCACCTGCGCAATCGCAGGTGTGCCCAAATCCCGTATTTGCGGCTCCAGTCATCCCTTCTCTTGGCCGCATCTGTGACTCCATTTCTGCTTCTGTGGGCCTGCACCTGTGGTCCCCAAGCCGCAGGTGCGGTTATGACAGGAACTTCAGAACTTCAGCTGCTAATTCCAACTCAAAACCTCCCGTCACACATCAAAAATCACCCCGAGGCCACCGAGACCTCAACCAAAGGTGAGATCAAGTCATATACCACCTTCCAAACTTATACCAATCTTCGAAACACCTAAAACAACTTCTAAACATCAAATTAACCACAGATTCAAGACTAAGAACTCTAAAAACTCCTGAATTCTGCTTTTGATCAAAAAGTCTATCAAACCTCGTCCGAATGACCTGGAATTTTGCACACACATCACAAATGACACAACGGACCTACTGCAACCTCTGGAATTCCATTCCGACCCCTATATCAATATCTCCCCCATCAACCGAAAAACATCAAAATTCTAATTTGCCAATTCAAGCCTAAATCTACTCCGGGCCTCCAAAACACATCCTGATCATGCTCCTAAGTACCAAATCACCTCCTTAAGCTATCCGAAAGATCAAAACCTAATTCTGGGATCGTTGCTCACAGGCCAACTTCCGGTTGACTTTTTAAACTAAAGACCAACTTAAGAGACTAAATGTCTCAAACCTTACCAAAACCATTCCGGATTATAACCGACTAACCCGATACCACAAAATACGTATGCTCAAAGTATAAAGAAGCAGAAATGGGGGAAACAGAGCGATAACTCATGAAATGACCGGCTGGGTCATTACACTCGCTCTGGCGGAAGACCCTAAAGTTCATTGGGAAACTCATTAACCACAGGGAAGAACTGAATGGTCGGTAACTCTACTTCCACATCCCAAACCCGAACTCAGTGATAAACATAGTCCTTTCTGATCATCTTCTTGCCTTGAGATAGGAGATAAAATTACCTCTTGGCGATTCCGTATTACCTTCCCATTCTAAAATAGGCTCTCCTGGGAACTGAAATAAAACTATCTTTCACCTACACTTGATGTTAGCATAACAAAAATCCAACCAATCCATACCCATTATAATATTAAGTTCTACCCAACCAAACACCACGTTCCTTATCCTTGTTTATTATCAAATCTATCACGGGCCATTCCGGGCGACATCCATATGTATAAGTAACAATATTAAGACTTAACTCGCATAACTAATTATAAAAAAGGTGTATATACATAGGGGTCAGCAAGGCCGTAGACATATCATAACCAAAACTATATACAGGATACTATCTGCAAAACCTCTAAGTAGGCATAACCATAATATATACAAGTGGGGATGGGGCTCCCTACATCCTCATAAAACAACCTAACACATTCAGAAACCTGACTTGGTAATACTCCAAGAAGAGGTGGAACTCACCAACCAAAAACTGACACCTGGTGGAAGTCTACAGTAGAGGGTCCTTGCCTCGTCCTATATAAGAACCTCTATCTGACACACTTCGAAGTGGAACTTTCATATCCTTATCAGTTACCTTCCTCCTCTTGGCCCGACTACTATACTCTTCCTCTGCATATCCCATAACATACACTGACGAACCTTGATTGACGAACTCCCAAGACTGTGGACTATCTGGAACCTAAGAAAAGCTGGTGTCCGCAAATACCTTGACAAAGTTTTGAGCCTGAGGGAAACCCGGCTGTGCCAATCCATGCACTACTCCCCTCATACCCTGATCAATGGGCTATGATAATGAAACTAAGGGCCTTGGTGAGGTCGAAACTCCTCTCACCCCATCTACTACCGGAGTGGTCGAAATAGCTCGAACGGATGACTCATATGGATCCTCGGATCGATCCTCCTCAATAGAACCCATGATCTCCGATGGGTCTGACTCCATAGTGTAGCTTATATCTCTTTCTAACAATTTTGTAGCCTTCTGACCCATAGTAGCGGCTATAACCTTCAGAGGCATTGCTGAAAACGTAACATATCGTTAGAAACATGAATTCTTTATATCGCACGATCTAAGATAAAAAGAAAGGATAACATCCTATATGTCCTGTAGCCTCATGTCCATAAGTGTGGTGTACAACACACCCATAAACAAGACTCTACTAGACACGGTCTATAGATAATCCTAGGATAGAACTGCTTTGCTACCACTTTTGTCACGTCCCAAACTGATGGGCCGCAACGGGTACCCGAGTTATACCTGTCAAACACCCCTAAGCATGCGCCTATGATATAAACCTGAATAACATATGCTGAATGATATACATGAAGGAAACCTGACCAATGGGCATATGTACGTATACGTGCAACATAGGGTGAGCCGACAAGGTTGCTATAGACAACTATATACCTCAAAACTGGAAGCCGGCTAGGCCACATACTATCCAACTAGACATACTATCTACAGACCTCTAATAGAAATACAATTGTATAAAGACGGGACTTAGCCATGTCATACCCATATATATATATATATATATATATATACAAGCTTATCGTACCAAAATCAAAAGCAGCTCCGGATCAGGTAGAGCACGCCAAATCTCACTGATCAAGGATCCTAAGAAGGGGGGACCGTCAGCTGGCCTACCTGCACTTGCGGGCATAAAATGCAGGCCCCGTAAAATAGGGCGTCAGTATGAAAAATTTACTGAGTATGTAAGGCATGAAAATAGTACATAAAAGACATAGATGAAATATGGAATAAGGAAATCGATCTGTCAATCTGAATAACTTCGTAAATTCTGAAACATTTATAATGTCATACACGTGCATATAAATGCCGTGTCATGCATAGGTATAGGTGTACATAATATCATCATGCCTATGAGGGCATCCCATCATATCATCTCGGCCAGCGTGGGCAACATCATCAACATATACCAACTGATTAGGTGGTGGTGCATATATAACGCCGTAACATTTTTTCCATATCCCATATACAAACATATATAAATACACATAAATACGCGTATATTATGCTATCTGGTCATGGGTAAATGCACATGTATAAATGAATGAAATGTATGAAAAATATGTAATAATCTCATATTCCTTTCGGTTAAACTTCTTCAACTGCCTATTATTCTGAGACCCATGAACAAAAGATATAATAATATTTCACATAGGGGATCAAGAACATAGAGGCCCCTAGTATTTCCATGAATAAAGTCGTTTATGAAAACTGTGCGTTTGCTCGTTTCTTTTGTATAGTTTGGATCGTGCCAAAAATAAAAAAGGGATGGCCGTAATGTACCTAGAGTAGGAAAAAATCCATATTATATTCTTGGAGAAGATAGCATCGTACACAGTTAGACCCGCAAAATTTTACGTTGCTACGATTCTTACAAATTCTCGTTGGAACCTTGTGTAGAATCACAACTTTGTTGAAGATCTTATAAAGGCACGTTCTGTTTTGAAGGATTTTTGTAGGACTATTCTAAATAATTTCATTGCCAAAGTGAAAAGCTCACATATGAATTTCTTAACAGAATGTTTTGAAACATTCTGATAGTAGGTCTCTTTATTCCAAAGTGCACTTATTACTTTACAAGTCTTGTATTCAAATTGGTGAAGTGTGTCTTAAGTAGTATCTTAAGTTTCCACCTAATGAAGATATATTAAGAGTCATGGTTTTAAAATGTGGCTAGCTGCCAATTTTTGGGGTAGAAATTATTAATTTTTATCCACTTATAGTTAATTAGGTATTGTTCCGTTACCCGATAATTAATCAATTACCCACATAATTAAAAATTATCTCAACTTACTTAAAATTCTATTTATTATTAATATACGTTATACATCATACTACAGTGGTCATATGGTACCTTGCATGGTACTAGTCCATAATTATCAGGTATTATCGCTCGACTCGTATTTTATCCTAAATCGGCCATTTTCAACAAAACTCGTTTCCTTTAATTCGTGCATCCTTTTATACTTTATGAAAATTACTTATCGCTTGTTATAAATAGCATAAATACGTTAACCTCAAGATAGTCTCATCCCTGAGTCTATATCGATTAACTGAAAACAAAACTTTAACGTATGCAAACACGAGATGTAACAATTTATTCCTTTAATTCCTTGTTTATCAATTTGTATTGGATTAAATCACATATCTTTAAAACCACGATACAAGTTTAATTGTAACTCGGATTTTAGGGTAAACAGTTTGGCGCCCACCGTGGGGCTAAGGATAATAGGTTATTTTTACACTTGTTCTTGTCAAGATTTTTGTTCTCAGGTTAAAACATGTCAAACTCACAAAATGCACCCGAACATGGTGATGATGGTCTTGGATTTCATGGGGAAAAAGATAATGTAGTTTCTCCAGGAGCCGGTGTACCACCGATTAACCCCGAGGAAGTGCTGGTTGTCCATCCAGTCGATGTTATTTTGCACGTTGCTTTGAACACGGACGTAGGCGCAGATCCCGGAGGAAGTGCATGCAGGGAAGCCCGATTTGGTGGTCAAGAATCATAGGGTGTAGGAGACGGGGGAGTTAGCCTCTAAATATTATTCAATATGCTACAGGCTGAACAAGCCAATATTGCTTAGCTTCAGAGTCAACATAGAACTTCGGGTGTGGTCAAGCCGGAAGTCACTCGTCATACCGAGCTAGTGCTGGAAAGGACAAACGGTAATGAATCAAGTACGGATCCCACAATTATGAAAATACTCGAGGAGCTCACTAAAATAATCGAGTTGGGAGAAATGAAGATCGAAGATAATGACAAAAAGGTGAAAACGTACAACTCTCGAGTTGATCAGATACCGGGGGTACCCCCGATCTTAAAGGGTTTGAATTCAAAAAATTTCGTGCAGAAGTCTTTTACTTAGGGTGCAGCCCTGAAGCCCATTCCAAAGAATTTTTGTATGCTAGATATACCTAAATACTATGGGACCACCAATCCTAGTGAACATATCACTACGTACACATGCAGGATAAAGGAGAATGACTTAGAAGACGATGAGATCGAGTCCATTATGTTGAAAATATTTGGGGAAACTCTATCAAAGGGAGCAATGATTTGGTATCAAAACTTGCCACCGAACTCCATCGATTGATTTGGCATGTTAGTTGATATTTTTGTGAAGGCGCACGTTGGGTTCATAAAAGTCAGAACGAGAAAATTGGAAGTTTTCAAGATAAGACAAAGGGAAAACGAAATGATGTGGGAGTTCGTGTCCCAATTTCAAATGGAGAAAATGGAGTTACCACTGGTAACGAATGAGTGGGCCATTCAAGCTTTCACACAGGGGTTGAACGAGCAGAGTTCGATAGCATCACGACAATTGAAGCAAAATCTGATTGAGTATCCAGCTGTAACTTAGGCAGATGTGCATAATCGTTATCAATCAAAGATTAGGGTCAAGGACCACTAGACGGGAGCCCCCTCGAGTTCAGTTCATCCAAATAGATTGGCAGTAAAAGCCTTGAGGGATACCGATAAGGAACCGAGGTCGAATAAGGAACAATATCAGCCATATGTCGCAGATCGAAGAAACAATGGTTTAGGGTGAAATCCTCCTCGGAATGATCGAAGAAAAGATAGAGGGAAAAATTCTCGGGGACTTATGAGTATGAATATTTCTGATAAACATACCAATCCCGCAGAAGCACCTCGCTTATCCGAGTATAATTTTAGTGTCGATGCATCGGGGATTGAATCGGCTATCGAGAGAATCAAAGAGACTAGGTGGCCTAGACCTATACAAACCGATCCTTCTCAGAGAAACCTAAACATGATTTGTAAGTATCATGGTACACATGGACATAGGACCGAAGACTACAGACAGCTGAGGGAGGAGGTAGCTCGATTGTTTAACGAGGGCCACCTTCGAGACTTCCTCAGTGATCGAGCTAATAATCATTTTAGAGAAAGAGATGCCAACATAAAGAATGAGTAGGAAGAACCGCATCATGTAATTCATATGATCGTTGGCAGGGTCGATGTCCACAAGGGCCTATATTCAAACGTACCAAGGGGTTGATCACCAAAGAAAAGCGGACTCGGAGTTATGTGCCCGAAGGCATCCTATCATGAGGGCAGTACCATTGACCCTTCATCAAATGATGAAATTCCCGACAATGGATGGTGTGAAAACAATTTATAGGGAACAACACACAGCAAAGGAAATGTATGCAGTCGACGAGGTGACACTTATATCAGCACCTTCGACCTCAGAAAAATCGAACATCAAAGATAAGCAGGTGGCCAAATAGCAATTGCCGTCCCAGCCTCAATCGAATAGGAGAAATAGGTAATCGGAGAAGAAGAGGATTTCATTACTCCTCGAACTTTCGTTGTTCTCGAAGAATCAGCTTCAACCAAGTCAACGGTCGAGGAGCTGGAACAGGTGATACAAAACGAGTATCTACCCGAACAAAAGGTATACCTGGGAATGTGGTTAACCCCCGAACTCAGGAAAAAAACTCATTCAATTTCTTATCGATAACATGGATTGTTTTGCTTGGTCCCATTTAGATATGACAGGGATACCGGAAATAACAACATACCGGTTGAGCCTCGACCCCAGATTCAAACCGGTGAAGCAAGAGAAAAGGCCCCCGTCTGAGGTGAAGCATGCATTCATAAAGGATGAGGTAACTAAACTCCTCAAAATAGTGTCCATTCGGGAGGTAAAATACCCTGAATGGTTATCTAAAGTAGTCGTAGTCCCTAAAAAAGGGAACAAACTTCGAATGTGTGTAAATTATAAGGATTTGAAAAAGGTATGCCCTAGAGACTTTTTTTCACTGCCTAACATCGATCGCATGATCGATGCCATGGCTGGCCATAAGATCCTTACATTTCTCGATGCCTATTCCAGGTACAATCAAATTTAGATGAACCTGAAAGACCAGGAGAAGAACTCGTTTATCACCAAGTATGGAAGTTATTGTTACAATGTAATGCCCTTCGGGCTAAAAAATGCAGGAGCTACATATCAACACCTAGTTAACAAAATGTTCGAGGAACAGATAGGTAAATCAATGAAAGTTTACATCGATGATATGTTAGTTAAGTCCCTGTGCACAAAGGACCATTTGACTCATTTGCATGAAACATTCAAAATCTTGAGGAAGTACAACAAGAAACTTAACCCCAAAAATGTGACTTCGGGGTCGGCTCAGGCAAATTCCTTGACTTCATGGTGTCAAATCAGGGAATTTAAATCAACCCCGATAAGATTAAGGCCATCGAGGAAATCACCATCATAGACAGTGTGAAAGTTGTACAAAGGCTAACTGGACGGATAACTGCCTTGGGCCGATTCATTTCGAGGTCATCAGATCGAAGCCACAGGTTCTTTTCCTTACTCAAAAAGAAAAATAATTTCGCATGGACCCTGGAATGTCAACAATAATTGGAGGAATTTAAGCGGTACTTATCGAGCCCACCTCTACTCCATACTCCGAAGACAGATGAGAAGCTATACTTATACTTGTTAGTGTCCGAAATTGCGGTAAGTGGTGTACTAGTTCGAGAAGATCAAGGTACGCAATTTCCTATTTATTACGTGAGTCGAACCTTAGGAGATGCTGAAACTAGTTATCCACACTTAGAGAAATTGGTACTTGCACTAATAAGCGCGTCTAGAAAATTAAAGCCATATTTCCAATGTCACTTCATATTTGTGATAACCACTTATCCACTCCGAAATGTTTTGCACAAGCCCGAGTTATCGGATTGATTGGCCAAATGGGCCATAGAACTTGGCGGGTACAATATCGAATATCAACCTCGAACGACCATCAAGCACCCAAATTTTAGCAGACTTCGTGGCCAATTTTGCACCAGCCCTCGTACCCAAAGTCAAAAAGGAACTTTTATTGAAATTGGGTACATCATCGGGGGTATGGACCCTCTTCACAGATGGTGCCTTGAATATGAAAGGGTCCGGGCTTGGCATTGTTTTGAAGTCGCCCACGGGTAGCACTATCAAACAATCTATCAAAACTTCTCGGTTGACTAACAATGAGGCCGAGTATGAGGGCATGATTGCAGGTCTCGAGCTAGCTAAAAGCTTAATGGCAGAAGTCATTGAAGCCAAGTGCGACTCTTTGTTGGTGGTAAATCAAGTAAACAAAAGCTTGAAGTTCGGGAGGATAGAATGCAAAGGTATTTGGACAAGTTACAGGTAACATTGCACCGCTTATGTCACAACACAAACTGATGGGCCGCAACGGGCACCCAATACCATACCCAACCGAGTACCAACATAACATATCATTTCATGTCATACTATCATAGATAACGGAGCCGGAAGGCTGCCGTGAGTTAAGTAGAATACAACATGTGATACCAATTTATACATAAGACATATGGGCCTATAAGGCAAAAATAACCACTCGTATACTGAACTTAAGCCTACAAGGCCATAAAAATCTTTTACGTACATGCCATCTGTCTACAAGCCTCTAAGAATACATAATTTTCAAAAAGGTCTATCCCGCCATACCAAACAGCGCACGTCTAAATCATACTAACCCAACAAGTAACTCTGAAGCAAATGGAGCGCACCAAGTAACTCTAATAGCCTACTTGGAGGGCTCTCGACCTGTCTATCAGAAAAATAGCCTAGACAAAAGTGACATCAGTACGAATAATGTTTCGAGTATGTAAGGCACATAAATAAGTACATAAAAGACCTGGGAAAATATAGAGTACATAACTCAACCTGTAAGTCTGGAAAACTTTGTAAATCATTAAATACTTATAGTGTCATGCATATGTGTATGAATGTCATGTCGTGCAAAGGTACATGTTTCATAACATCATCAGCCGCTGAGGGCATCCCATCATATCATCTCAGCCACTGTGGGAAAAATCATCAACGTATACCAGCTGATCAGGTGGTGGTGCGTATATAGCGCCGTAACATTTTCCCATATCCCGTATACATATAATATACATATATACATGTATATAACGCCATCTGGCCATGGGCCAATGTACATGAATGCAATTTATGAGAAGTACGTTAATAAAATCTTTCGGAATGTCATAAGACCATTATGTCTTTGGGCAATATCATTAAGTAAACTTTTTCAACTTACATATTTTTCTGAGACCTATGAACAGAGGGTAAAATAATATGACAGATGGGAATACCAAAACGTAGGCATTTCTAATACTTCTATGAATAGAGTCATTTGTGGAAGTTGTGCGTTTGCTCGTTTCGTTTGTATCGTATGGATCATGCCAAAAGAAAGAAGGGATAGCCTTAACATATTTAAACCAATTTTCTTGAGAAAGATTGCACAGTATTCCATTATAATTGCAAAATCTCAAAACAGTAACACAAATCCAATGCCTACTAAGTGATTCATCATGTATTATTAAGTATTGGAGTAGGAAAATGTTATAATTTCCTTCATGAGGACTAACATGAGTTCTTAATGGAAAGAACTATTTACTTGAATCTCTTGAAAATATAAGAGACCAAATGAAGTAAATTATTCACACATCTCTTAAGTGTGTTTGGGTGTGGGCCCACTTCAAGCGGTGACTAAGCCACTTTAATTGACCAAATATGATATCTTGCAAAACTTATAAGAGTCATATTGATTGAAACATTTTGCTGCCACATTTTCAAGGTTATCCAAAAGATTATAATAAGTTATCCACCCATTTCTTAATAACTTGGTAATTTCCCATTAACCAATACCCCACATAATTAAGAATTATCTACACTTACTAAAATACTACTTACTTTTAACACACCTTATACACCTTACTATCATGATTATGTAGTACCTTTTATGGTACTAATCCATAAATATCGGGTATTAATGATCGGCCCGTATATTATCCTAACATGTCAAACATGGACGAAAATTCATTTTCTTTGACTTGCTTCCCCTATCATCTTTACGAATTTACTCATCACTTATGAAATAGCATAATCTTTATAATCTACAAATAATCTTTTCCTTTGACTAATGTTAATTACCTTACGAAAAATTCAACATACAATACTACAGGGTGCAACATCATTATAATTTAATACTGCAAAGCGTAACATTATCGTAATGTAGTAATGCAAGGCATAACATCATCGTAATATAATACTATAGGATTTAACGTCATCATAATATAATATTACAGATGTAACATTATCGTAATATAATACTGTGGGACGTAATATCGACGTAATATTGCGGGGCGTAACATTAGTCCCCCTTTTGGAACATTCGTCCTCGAATGTTGACTGATGCTCTTATCATTTTCATAACTTATAACTCTTGTGAATACCTTAATGCTCTCCTTGCCATTTAGGCAATTATTCTGTGAAAAAATCCAAAGGCCAGAACATTCCCCCTTTAGGCCTCTTTCTCACGCCACGACTTGTGGCTTGAATCCTTCCAATCTCTTAACTTATTCTACCTTCTTTCATGCAGCCTGTACGACTCTAACCTTGTAAGTACGCCCATGCGATCGTCTCTCCTTTTTCCTCTAGCTTTTAGCCAATCTTTAGGCCTTACTTTGTGAACATATACAGAGCTTGGTGAGATGTCCCTCTAGGAATCTATAAGTATACTGAAGTTCTTTGCTTGATACTTTGTCGAATTTATGAATATTGCTATATCTTATTTTATAGACTCGATTATCTATTCGTATGACTTTACTGCATCTAAGTATGTTAGTATACCATCTCTCTTACTTCGATTTGTCGTTACTGAGGTCTGCAACCAAACTCCAGGTTACTTTAGTTGCTTATCCTATATGCATAAGGCTAAGTCCTTTAATGCTTCCTCATTACTGTTCATCTTAAGAATGACGATATAATCTTAGATCATACTTTGTGACTTTTGTCCATCATTATGATTTGCCTCAATATTGATCTATAATATATCATTGATAACTTGAAACTTCTTATGTAATACCTTGCCACTAGGGCTTACGTTGCATCGACAAATATTTGAAGTGATTTCCATAATCGTATTTCATAGCATCCCAATGTGATTCACCCTACGTGGGTATTTTAATCATGTGCAACTCATAAAATCTCCCTCTTTTTTTCTTTTTTCTTTTAAAATCATTACTCAATCGAAGGGCCAAATGTCATTCTTTACTTATCACAATTACACCCTCATTCCATTAACAAGGCAACATTCTATTTCTTCTAAATGTTATTAGTCTTAGACTCCTTTGAGTTCATTCAGGCTATACTGAACTTTCTATAACTTAGATAAACATTAGATCTCTTGTTTTCATGGACATAATCCCGAGGACTTATCCATTCTTGTCACCTTTTCATTTGCCTTTCCTTATCCTTACTTATGTATTATTAAAACTTTGTCGCTCTACCATACTTTAACTTGCGACCTATACATATCCACTTATACTACTCATAACCTTCCTTTAACTTTCTTTCACCATAGATTTCCTTATGTTATTCTGGAACATCAAGCGATACATCACATTGTCTCTAACCCTTCTCTACTCTCTTAACTAGACCTCTCGGTACTTAGAAACCATAATCAAGAAGACATGCCTCTGATGATGCCGCTATCATTCCTGGTTATTGAATCCTCACGCTTCTAGCCTTCTATCCAAAGTATGGACTATTCAGAACCTTCTGCATTTGAGTATCTCGTACGTTGTTCACCTTTACCTTACTTACTTAGCATCTCGCATCATATCTTCTTCTCCTTCATAACATCCCCTCCATATAGGTATGAATTACCACAACTTGAAGCTCTATTATAACACTACAATCCGGTTAGAGCTTCGAAACGACTTCTTATGAGGCTGTTACTTTTTTAACTGGCTTTATCGTAGAGCTATTATAGAATATGTCTACTATACTATCTCTCGTGTGCCTCTGATATCTAAAAGGTAATCCTGCAATGTTCTCAATTACGAGATCTATAATTTTCTGGGTCCAATAGTCAGATTTCTGATTTACTTCGTTGATGTAGCTCTTTAGTTTGCTCTCCTTTAGATCAGTCTTTATGTAGGCTTAAGCTATATTCTGATTTGCGGTTCCTGGTATTAGTTATTACTTTGGCCTTTCATGGGCGTTATGGAATATCCATGATACAAATTTCAACCCTTTGTCTATGACTTGGACTCAATTACTTCTTTTAACTTATACCAGAGTCTTCCGTGACTGTATGATTGTCAACATATATGCTGAATGAGTAATACTCCAAAATTTTAAGTGCGTTCATAACGTAGCTAACTCTAGATCATTGATCGAATAATTCCTTTCGTTCCTTCTTAGCTTTCTTTAACATAAGCTATTACTTTGTGATGTCCTTCCTTGCCTATACTTATCTGTATGCCCTGTAGACATGTAATTTTTGACCCTCCCCGAGATTTTTACACCTTTAGTACTTAAATATTTTTTAGCTCTAATATTGTTACTTTGCCTATTTTTGACCTTTTTGCTTTATTTTCTCTTAAAATGAAAACTACAAAAAATAATTTTTTTCTTTTATTTTAGCTAATTAGTATTTCTCTAGCAATTTTTAGTGTATCTTCTTTGGATAAAATTGAAAAAATAACAAAAAAAGTCACATTATTTTAGAGTATTAAGTTTTCATTTTATTAGCCATAACTTTGATTTAATGTTATTTTTAATACTTTTACTACATGTTTTTTTCCTCTCTTGTAGTTTCTAATTTAGTTTTTTTAAAAAAAATAAAAAGATTCCACGTTTTAGGACTATATATATTAGTATTTTGAGCTTTTGTTTTATCAATAAAACAAAAACTAACAAGACAAAAAAAAACAAAGGAAAAATGAGAAGAATGAAATCAAAAGAACAGCAAAAGTAAAATTGAAACAAGAAATGAAATAGTGGACGTAGTCTCTTTATCTTCTTTATTTTCCTTTTTATATTTCTTTTTTTTCTTCCAATCACCTTTTCACACCACACACTTCTACATAATTCCTCTAACAAACTTATCACATGCACACTACAATTCCATACATACATAAATACAGTGATTTTAGTAGGGGAGGACCACAAAAATATTCCATGGGGACCACTTATATTCCTCCTTCCTCATCAAGCACTCACCTAGGCTCACAATTAATATAAACGGGATGAGAGGACAATGGACAAAAAACAGAGAGAGACGGATAGGAGGAAATAGAGAAAAATGGGGAAAACACAAATCTGAAAAAAAAGACACACCTACTCTTTTCTATTTCATCTTCTTCCTAAAATCCTTCATTAAACCACCCTCAAACAACCCCAAAGAGCCCATTTTTTTAGCCATGAAACCTCCATTAAGCCACTCTTAAACTCCATCAAACAACTCCAAAACACCACTGTTTACAGCTGAAAAAATACAGCAAAATGGCCATTGAAAATAGCTCCAAAAGCTCACCAAAAATCAACAATAAAGCCACCAAAAGCACCCCCAAGCTCAACTCGAAAACAGCCCCCAAAAGCCCCACATTTTAGCCAAAAACTAACCCCAAATGCACCACAAAGTAGTTTTAATTTTCTCCATTAATCACGTCGAAGCTCTGTCACCCGAGATCGCCAGCGAGTTCTCCGTGCCTGGTTCGGTTTGTTCGAATTCTCTCGTCGAGTTTTCATGTTTGGATTCAACAAATCTTCATATATATAAAAGGTCTGTTATCTCTATTCCTTTTCTACTTTCGTTCTAATTTACAAGTTGTCATTAATCCTCTATTGCCTTACTTTATTTATTGTTTGAGTTAATATATAATCCATTCTCCATTTTTTATGTTTTGTTCTATCTATTCTTTATTGTAACTGCCTTTTATGCCTATATTGTGTTTAGTGACTACATGAAATTATACTACTATCTCTTTGTTAAATTGAGATAAAACAATTTGAAATTTGTTAATGAGAATTGGAATTGTATCTATTGAAAGAGGTTGAATATAAGGCTTGAACTTAGTGAAAATGATTTGGCATGTGAGATTAGTTCGAATTTATAAAGATCTGGGCCAATATAAGTAGGACCTATGAGTCCAAAATGTTCTTCTCCATAATCGAATCACACAATTTCTTTCCAATAATTTATATGACTCTTAGATGTTCCCAAGCAGTCTAAAATTTTCAGGAAAATAAATAACTCATGAATATCATAGCTTGCTTTAGACGCAATTAATAAAATCATCGTGACTATGGGTACGTGTGACGACCCGACCAGTCGTCTCATGAGTTACCACCCCGTTTACCCTATTTTTTGCTTCTTTATGCTTTGTTTATTCGTATTATGTGGTATCGGGTTGGTCAGATCGAGTTCGGAAAGGATTTGGTAAGATTTGAGACACTGAGTTTCTTTAGAGTGAGTATAAGTTGGAAAAGTCAACATCTGGTTGACTTATGTGTTAGATAGCTCGGATGTGAGTTCCGATGGTTCGATTAGCTTTGGGAGATGATTTATGACTTAGGATCGTGATCGGAATGAGTTTTGGAGGTTTGGAGTAGATTTAGGCTTGAATTGGCGAAGTAAATATTTTGGCGATTTCCGGTTGGTAGGTGAGATTTTGATATAGGAGTCGGAATGTAATTCCGAGAGTTGCAGTAGTTCCATTGTGTCACATGAGATGTGTGTGCAAAATTTCAGGTCATTCGGATGTGGTTTGGTTGGGTTTTTGATCAAAAGCGAAATTCAGAGGATTTTAGAAAGTTTGGCTTGAATCCAATGTGTTTTGGTTGATTTGACGTTGTTTGAGGTGTTTTGAAGATTGATACAAGTTTGAATAAGGTATTGGGATATGTTTGTGTTTTTTTTTGAGGTCCCGGGGGCCTCGGATTATTTCGGATGGTTGACGGGGAGTTTGAGGAATGTTTGCAGCTGCTGAACTTTTGCTGCTTCTGGTATTTCCACACCTACGGATTGGAGACTGTAGATGTGACACTGCACGTGCGGGAGATCGAACGCAGAAGTAAAAAAGGGTTTGAGGAGTAGGAATCACAATATCGGCTAAGAGGACCGCATCTACGAAGTCGCAGATGCGGATAATGAATCGCAGATGCTGAACTGGGAGTTTAAGTGAGGACCGCAAATGCGGTGATTTTTTACCGCAGATGCGGTACCACAGAAGCATAAATATAGCCGCAGATGCGAAAATGTCTGGGCAGAAGGTATAAATCGTAGCTTTTGCGAATTTGAGCTATTTTACCAGTTTTGACTTCGGCTTTGGAGCTTTTTGGACGATCTGAAAGAGGGTTTTCAAGGAAACTTCATTGAGGTAAGGAATTTGGACCTAAAACTCATTCCTATGATATTATACGGATTAGAGCTAGAAATCATGGGAATTAAGGGTAAAAATTGGGGAAACTAGGGCTAGGAAACTTAGACCTTTGCTTGGGGATTTGAACGACCATTTGAGGTTGGATTTTAGAACTTTTGATATGTATGAAATCGTGAGGAGATAAGGAATCCATTGATGTAAAAATTATCGAATTCTGAGACGTAGGCCCTGGGGTCGGGTTTTGGTAAATTCGTGATTTATGTAGTATTTTTATTATTTTTGCTTGCGCTTCGTTCCCTTAGCATATTTTGATGTCCTCATTCTAATTTCTGATAGATTTGATGTGAGTGGAGGCCGATTCGAAGGGCAAAGGCGTCGCAAAGCTAGAGATTTGACCGGTTCGATGTGAGTAATGATTGTAAATGATGTTCTAAGTGAATGAAACCCCGGACTTGCACATCGTGGTGCTATATTGAGGTGACGCACATGCTTGATGACGAGCGTGGTGTCATGCACTGTTGGTGATTGTGACTTAGTCCATTCCGAATGACTATTTTACCGCGTATTTGACTGAAATCTATTTGCTACCATCATTATTTGGGCTGAATGCCATATTTGAGCCTTGTGCCAACTATTTGAACCCTTCGTGAATTTTTACTAGTATTTCCTCAATGTTTTGACTTTATACTTGAACTCAGTCATGTTATATTTAACTGTTTTTCGTACTCAGCCATGTTTACTATGTTTTTAACACTTGCATGAATCTTTTAAATGATATTTTTTGGCTGAGAATCATGTTTTACTATTGTCCGAGTGGCTTGTGGGGATTTTGACTGAGTAAGGCCGAGGGACTATGTTGTGAAGAAACATTTGATATTGATTATGAGGCCGAGGGCTTGAGATATGTATGCCACGAAGTCGCTTGATTGATATGAGGCCGATGGCCTAGTGATGATGCCACGAGGTGGCTTGATATTGTGCTTGGGCCGTAAGGGGCCCCTCCAGGAGGTTGTAAACCCCTAGAAGGGCGGAATTGTTGATACTGTGCCCGAGGGTCGAGCCTTTATGTGTTTACTTTTCATAATTGAATGTCAATTTCCTGCTTAAATATTGAAAAAGGCTTTTTATGAAACTACATTTGAGTTAAAATTTTTTGCCTACCTTTCACTGGTTTACTATTTTAATTTTTTTACTGCTTCATTATAGAATGCCTTGTGGCTTACGTGATTTTTTGCTTTCAGTCTTTATTTACATTTGTTACTCACTAAGTTGGAGTGCTCACTTTACTCCCTACACCCTGTGTGCAGATTCAGGCGTAGCTGGTCCCGCTCCCGAGTGCTGATCATTCCAGCTTCAGGCGGATCCGAGGAGTCTTTAGGTAGCTGTTGGCGTTCACAGCCCGGAGCTCCTCCCTATCTTATCTCATCTTTTCTTTAGTTTTCATTTTAAACTATATAGTTTCTTTGGAGTATTTCGTATTGTTAGATGCTCGTGACTTGTGACACCCCGGTATCAGGCTGTGTTTGGGCTATATTCCGCATATTATGCTACCTTTTGCTTAGACTTTGGTTTATTTACTCATGCTTATACTGTTTATTACTGATTAAATGTTTAAAAAGTGAATTGGGTTTAATTGGTTGGCCTTGTCTTCATGAGAGGCGCCATCACGACCGGGTTCGGGTTTAGGGTCGTGACAAGCTGGTATCATATTTTAGCACAGGTCTCACTAATCATGAGCAGGTTTAGTAGAGTCTAGCGGATCGGTATGGAGACGTTTTTATTTATCCTCGAGATGCTGCAGAACCTTTACGAAAAACTTCATATTCTTGAAATTCTTTTCGTGCGAATTTGTTGATCCGAGTACGAAACTTCTGTTATTCTACTCTCTCACAGATGGTGAGGACACGGGCTACCGGTCAGGATGGACGACCACCAGTACCACCAGCTGTGGCCACCAGAGGCCGAGGACACGGTCGTGGTCGTAGTAGGGGCAGAGCAACTAGGGAAGCACCTGCAAATCCACCAGCTGCCCCAGTTCAGGATCAGGTCCCAGTTATGGATGCTCCTGCAGCACCAGCTCAGGCACCAGCTGTGGCCATTGTGATTCTGGGTTTTCAGGAGGCCTTGGCTCAGATCTTGCCTGTTTGCACTGGCCTTGCTTAGGCGGTTTCAGCCACTACAGTCGCGGCTACCTCTCAGGCTGGGGGAGGCAATCAGACTCCTACCGCTCGCACACCTGAGTAGGTCGTGCAAGGACTTCAGACACTGGGGTCACATCCAGCCCAGCCGGTTGCAGCTGCTCACGACTATTTAGATCCTGTTATGCCGAAGGATGAGCATCGTAGGTTGGAGAGGTTTGGTAGACTGTAGCCTCCGACCTTCAGTGGTGCAGAGGGCGAGGATGCCAGGGTTTCTTGGATAAGTGTCAGAGGATGCTTTGTACAACGGGTATTCCGGAGACCAGCGGGGTCGCTTTCACTACTTATCAGTTTTCTGGAGCTGCCTTCACTTGGTGGGAGGCTTTTGAGAGGCGTAGGCCTATTGGTGCAGCACCCCTTACCTAGCAGCAGTTCTCTATTCTCTTTCTGAAGAAGTATGTGCCGCAGTACCATAGAGAGGAACTCTGTAGGAGGTTTGAGTGGTTGCGTCAGGGAGATATGACTGTGACACAGTATGAGATGAGGTTCTCTGAGATAGATCGTCATGCTATTTGGATGGTTCTGATAGATAGAGAGAGGATTAGGAGGTTTGTTGATGGCCTCACTTATCATCTTCGTATTCTCATGACTAGGGAAAGGGTGATTGGTGCTACTTTCGAGGAGGTTGTGGATATTGCCCATGAGATTGAGTTTGTTCTCGCCAGGAGTAATAGGAGAGGGAGGCCAAGAGGCCTCAAGGATCTGGTATTTTTGGGGGTACTCCTTCGAGAGGTCAGTTTTAGCACGGTAGAGGCCGTCCATTCAGGCATGCTCAGCTAGCTCGCCCAGGTTATCGTGGGGCATCGTCGAGTCATGGTTCTGATAGTTCTCATCAGGGCCAGTCATCACTTAGTGCCCTTCCAGCTCAGAGTTCGACCCGTGCTCCATCAGTACATGGCTCTTCTATGCCGAGTACATCTGCTAGTCACTCTAGTGCGAGGGGTTCCCTTTAGTCCCCTTCTCCAGCACATGGGAGTTGTTATGAGTGTGGTGAGATGTGTTATATGTAGAGGTAGTGCCCTCGTCGTCTTGCCAGTTCATATCAGCAGAGGGGTCAGTCATTGGCTTCAGCGTCAGTTACTTCACCACCACCTGCCCAGCCAGCGAAGGGTGGAGGTCAGTTAGCTAAGGGTCTCCCTAGAGAGAGATGTTGATCAGGTGGCGATTAGGCCCGTTTCTATGCACTTCCAGGCAGACCCGATGCTATTGCTTCAGATGCTGTTATTACAAGTATTGTTTCAGTCTGCCACAGAGATGCCTCTGTATTATTTGATCCCGGTTCCACCTTTTCTTATGTGTCATCAGACTTTGCTCGTTATTTGGGTACGCCCCATGAGTTTCTTGCTTCACTTAGTCATGTATCTACCCCGATGGGCAATACTGTTGTTGTAGACCGTATGTACCAGTCATGTGTGGTGACTATTGGGGGTCTGGAGACCCGTGTGGATCTTTTATCATTGTGTATAGTGGATTTCAATGTCATTTTGGGCATGGATTGGCTATCTCTTTGTCGTGCTATTCTAGACTATCATACTAAGACAGTCACATTAGCTATACCGGGTGTGCCACGGATCGAGTGGTGAGGTGTGACTGATTACGTTCCTAGTAGAGTGATCTCATTCTTGAAATCCCAGCGTATGGTTGGGAAGGGTTGTCTTTCGTATTTAGCCTTCGTGAGGGATGTCGGTGTTGAGACTCCTAGTACTGATTCTGTTTCAGTTGTGAAGGATTTTCCTAATGTGTTTCCTGCAGACCTGCCGGGCATGCCACCGGACAAGGATATTGATTTTGGTATTGACCTGGTGCCAGACACTCAGCCCATTTCTATTCCGCCGTATCGTATGGCACCAGCAGAGTTGAAGGAATTAAAGGAGCAGCTTCAGGAACTCCTTGATAAAGGGTTCATTCGGCCTAGTGTGTCAGCTTGGGGTGGGACGATTCTATTTGTGAAGAAGAAGGATGGCACTATTAGGATGTGCATTAATTATAGGCAATTGAACAAGGTAACAATTAAGAGCAAGTATCCTTTGCCTCGCATTGATGATTTATTTGACCAACTTTAGGGAGCAAGAGTGTTCTCCAAGATTGATCTCCATTCAGGTTATCACCAGTTGAAGATCAGCGACTCGGATATTCTTAAGATAGCTTTCAGGACCCAATATGTCATTATAAGTTCTTGGTGATGTCTTTTGGGCTGATCAATGCCCCACCAATGTTCATGCATTTGATGAAAAGTGTGTTCCAACCTTATCTTGACTCATTTGTCATAGTCTTCATTGATTATATTCTGGTATATTCGCGTAGTCAGGAGGAGCACGCGGAGCATTTGAGAGTTGTGTTGCAGAGATTGAGAGAGGAGAAACTTTATGCAAAATTCTCCAAGTGTGAGTTTTGGCTTAGTTCAGTGGCTTTCTTACGGAACGTGGTGTCCAGCCAGGGAATTCAAGTTGATCCGAAGAAGATAGAGATGGTTCAGAGTTGGCCCATATCGTCCTCAGCAAAAGAGATTCATAGTTTTCTTGGTTTGGCGGGTTATTATCACCGTTTTGTTCAGGGATTCTCATCTATCTCATCGCCCTTGACCAAGTTGACTCAGAAGGGTGTTTCATTTGTATGGTCGGATGAGTGTGAGGAGAGCTTTTAGAAGCTCAAGACAACGTTGACCACAACTCTAGTGTTAGTTTTGCCATCATCTTTAGGTTCATATACCATGTATTGTGATGCTTCGCGAGTTGGTATTGGGTGTGTTTTGATGCAGGAGGGTAGAGTTATTGCTTATGCTTCTCGTCAATTGAAGCCCCATGAGAAAAACTACCCTGTTCATGATTTAGAGTTGGCTTCCATAGTTCACGCGTTGAAAATTTTGAGACATTACTTGTATGGTGTGTCTTGTGAGGTGTTTACTGATCATCGTAGCCTCCAACACTTGTTCAAATAGAAGGATCTCAATTTGAGGCAGCGGAGGTGGTTGGAGTTGCTTAAGGATTATGATATCACTATATTTTACCATTCGAGGAAGGCCAATGTGGTGGCCGATGCTCTGAGCCAAAAGGCGATGAGTATGGGGAGTCTGGCATATATTCCAGTTGGGGAGATACCTTTTGCAGTGGATGTTCAGGCCTTGGCCTATCGGTTGGTGAGGTTAGATATTTCGGAGCCCAGTCGGGTATTGGCTTGTGTGGTTTCTCAGTCTTCCTTATATGATCGTATCAGGGAGCGCCAGTATGATGATCCGCATTTGCTTGTCCTTAAGTACAAAGTTCAGCATGATGATGCTAGAGATGTGACCATCAGTTATGATGGGGTGTTGAGGATGCAGGGCCGGATTTGTGTGCCCAATATGGATGGGCTTCGGGAGTTGATTCTGGAAGAGGCCCATAGCTCGCGGTATTCCATTCATCCGGGTGCCGCGAAGATGTATCAGGATTTGAGGCAGCACTATTGGTGGAGGAGAATAAAGAAAGACATTGTCGGATTTGTAGCTCGATGTCTCAATTGTCAGCAGGTGAAATATGAGCATCAGGGACCAGGTGGCTTGCTTCAACGAATAGATATTTCCGAGTGGAAGTGGGAGAGGATCACTATGGACTTTGTTGTTGGACTTCCATGGACATTGAGAAAGTTCGACGCTATTTGGGTGATTGTGGATTAGCTGACCAAGTCCGCGCACTTCATTCCTGTGTGTACTACTTATTCTTTAGAGCGGTTGGCAAAGATCTATATCCGGGATATTGTTTGGTTGCATGGTGTCCCAGTTTCCATTATTTCAGATAGGGGCACTCAGTTTATATCACAGTTTTGGAGGTCTGTGTAGCGAGAGTTGGGTACTCAGGTTGAGTTGAGCATAGCTTTCCCCCTCAGATGGACGGGCAGTCCGAGCGCACTATTCAGGTATTGAAGGACATGTTGCGTGCTTGTGTCATTGATTTCGGAGGGTCATGGGATCAGTTATTACCACACGCAGAGTTTGCTTATAACAACAGCTACCAATCGAGTATTCAGATGGCTCCATATGAGGCTTTGTACGGGAGGCGGTGTAGATCTCCAATTGGCTAGTTCGAGCTCGGTGAGGCTAGGCTATTGGGGACAGACTTGGTGCAGGATGCCTTAGAAAAGGTGAAGGTGATTCAGGAGAGGCTTCATACAACGCAGTCATGGCAAAAGAGTTATGCTGACAAGAAGGTTCGAGATGTGTCCTACATGGTTGGCGAGAAGGTTCTGTCGAAGGTTTCGCCCTTGAAGTGTGTTATGAGATTTGGAAAGAAAGGTAAATTGAGTCCTCAATTCATTGTTCCTTTTGAGGTGCTTCGGAGGATTGGGGAGGTGACATATGAGCTTGCCTTGCCGCCCAGTTTATCGAGTGTGCATCCGGTATTTCATGTTTCTATGCTCCGGAAGTAGATTGGGGATCCGTCTCATGTTTTAGATTTCAACACGATTCAGTTGGATGATGATTTGACTTATGATGTGGAGCCAATAACTATTTTGGGTCGTCAGGTTTGGAAGTTGAGGTCAAAGGATATAGCTTCAGTGAAAGTATAGTGGAGAGGTCGGCCCGTGGAGGAGGCTACCTGGGAGACCGAGCGGGAGATGCAGAGCAGATATCCTCACCTATTTGAGTCTTCAGGTATGTTTCTTGATTCGTTCGCGGACGAACATTTGTTTAAGTTGGGGATGATATGACGACCCGACCAGTCTTCTCATGAGTTACCGCTGCGTTTCCCCTATTTCTCCCTTTTTATGCTTTGTTTATCCGTGTTATGTGGTGTCGGGTTGGTCAGATCAAGTTCGGAAAGGATTTGGTAAGGTTTGAGACACTTAGTCTCTTTAGAGTAAGTTTAAGTTGGAAATGTCAACCGTTGTTGACTTGTGTGTTAGAGGGCTTGGAAGTGAGTTTCGAAGGTTCGGTTAGCTTTGGGAGGTAATTTATGACTTATGAGCGTGATCAGAATGAGTTTTGGAGGTTCAGAGCAGATTTAGGCTTGAATTGGCGAAGTCGATATTTTGGCGATTTCCGGTTGGTAGGTGAGATTTTGATATAAGGGTCGGAATGGAATTCCGACAGTTCCGTTGTGTCACTTGAGATGTGTGTGCAAAATTTCAGGTCATTCGGACGTGGTTTGGTTGGAATTTTTATCAAACGCGGAATTCAGAGGATTTTAGAAAGTTTGGCTTGAATCCGATGTGTTTTTGTTGATTTGACGTTGTTTGAGGTGTTTTGAAGATTGGTACAAGTTTGAATAAGGTATTAGGATATGTTTTTGTTTTAGGTTGAAGTCCCAGGGGCCTCGGGATGATTTCGGATGGTTGACGGGGAGTTTTGGGAATGTTTGAAGCTGCTGAACTTTTGCTGCTTCTAGTATTTCCGCACCTGCGGATTGGGAAACGCAGGTGCGATGCCGCACATGCAGGAGATCGACCGCAGAAGCGAAAAAGGGTCTGAGGAGAAGGAACCGCAGAAGCGGCAAAGAGGACCGCATCTGCGAAGTCGTAGATACGGATAATGAATCGCAAATGCGAAAATGGGAGTTTAAGTGAGGACCGCAGATGCAGTGGTTTATGACCGCAGATGCGGTGCCGTAGAAGCGAAAATATAGCCGCATATGCGAAAATGTCTGGGCAAAAGGTATAAATTATAGCATTTGCGAATTTGAACTCTTTCACTACATTTGACTTCGTCTTAGGAGCTTTTTGGACGATTTGAAAGAGAGATTTCAAGGAAACTTCATTGAGGTAAGGAATTTGGACCTAAAACTCATTCCTATGCTATTATTACACGGATTAGAGCTAGAAATCATGGGAATTAAGGGTGAAAATTGGGGAAACTAGGGCTTGGGAACTTAGACCTTTACTTGGGGATTTGAAGGACTATTTGAGGTCGGATTTCAGAACTTTTGATATGTATGAACTCTTGAGGAGATAAGGAATCTGGTGATGTAAAAATTCGAATTTCTAGACATGGGCCCGAGGGTCTGGTTTTGGTAAATTCGGAATTTATGTAGTATTTTGATTATTTTCGCTTGGGCTTCGTTCCCTTAGCATATTTTGACGTCCTCTTTCTGATTTTGGATAGATTCAACATGAGTGGAGGCCGATTCGAGAGGCAAAAGCATTGCGAGCTAGAGATTTGACCGATTCGAGGTGAGTAATAATTGTAAATGATGTTCTGTGGGTATGAAACCCCGGACTTGCACATTGTGGTGCTATATTGAGTTGACACACACGCTTGAGGACGAGCGTGGGGTTGTGCACTATTGGGGATTGTGACTTAGTCCATCCCGAATGACTATTTTACCACGTATTTGACTGAAATCTATTTGCTACCATCATTATTTGGGCTGAATGGCATATTTGGGCCTTGTGCCAACTATTTGAACCCTTTGGGGATTTTTACTATTGTTTCCTCACTGTTTTGACTTTATACTTGAACTCAATCATGTTATATTTCACTATTTTTCGTACTCAGCCATGTTTACTCTATTATTAACACTTACATGATCTTTTAAATGATATTTTTGGGCTGAGAATCATGTTTTACTATTGCCTTAGTGGCTTGTAAGGATTTTGACTGAGTAAGGCCGAGGGCCTATGTTGTGAGGAAACGTTTGATACTAATTATGAGGATGAGGGCCTGAGATATGTACGCCACGAGGTGGCTTGATATTGCTCTTGGGCAATAAGGGGCCCTTCCAGGAGTCTGTACACCCCTAGTGAGTGCAGATACCCATTGTGATGTGATATTGAGCCTGAGGGGCTGGTATTATTCTATGTGATTGCCTGAGGGGCTGGTACTGTTCTGAGATATTGCTTGAGAGGCGGATTTGTTGATATTGTGCCCGAGGGGCGAGCTTTTATATGTTTACTTTTCATAATTGACTGTCAATTTCCTGCTTAATTATGGAAAAAGGCTTTTCATGAAACTACGTTTGAGTTAAAGAATTTTACCTACCTTTCACGTGTTTACTGTTTTAATTGTTTTACTGCTTCATTATAGAAAGCCTTGTGCCTTACTTGATTTCTTACTTTCAGTGTTTATTTACATTTGTTACTCACTGAGTTGGAGTACTCACTTTACTCCCTGCACCCTGTATGCATATTCAGGCGTAGCTGGTCCCGCTCCCGAGTGCTGATCGTTTCCAACTTCAGGCGGATCCGAGGAGTCTCTAGGTAGTTATTGGCGTTCGCAGCCTGGAGCTCCTACCTATCTTATCTCATCATGTCTTTAGTTTTTGTATTAAACTCTGTAGTTGCTTTGGAGTATTCCGTGTTACATGCTCGTGACTTGTGACACCCCGGTATCGGGCTGTGTTTGGGCTATATTCCCCATATTATACAACCTTTTGTTTAGACTTTGGCTTATTTACTCACGCTTAGGCTGTTTATTACTGATTAATTATTTAAAAAGTGAATTGGGTTTAATTGGCTGGCCTTGTATTTAAGAGAGGCGCCATCACGACCGGGTTTGGGTTTAGGATCGTGACAGTACAGTTCTCATGGCATAGTCATGATACGTTATCTCCAAGTCGGGTGCACATTTCATGTGACCTTGGCACAATTTCGAACGATAATAAAATTAAACATGTTGTAGATCGTTGGTACGGTTCCCGTGATGCGATTCGTAATGTGTACAAAAACAAACAAGTGTGCGATATCGGGACTTGTTCAATCCATAAATAATTAAAAGCGGTTAAAAGTAAAAATGCTCAATAGAGTTTAAACATATAATAAATCAGATAATTAGACCAATTATTAATAGTTGAGCAACGAGATAAAACCATGGAACTTGGGAGTGCCTCACACCTTCTCCCTGGTTAACAGAATTCCTTACCCGGTCTTCTGTGTTCGCCAACCATAATAAGAGTCAATTTTCCTCGATTTGGGATTTAAAATAAACCGGTGACTTGGGACACCATAAAGTATTCCAAGTGGCTACTCTGAATAATAAATAATCTCATTTCGATTATTGTCACTTTAATTGGAAAAACTCTCTTATATCCCCTACGGGTAAAAAGGAGGTGTGACAGCTTTGGCGATTTCACAAAATTTTCAAGTGCCCTATTGCCCATATCCAAGCCAGGGATATGAAGAGGAACATAGGTTAAAAGATAATTTTACACTAATAGGAGAGTCTTATGCAAGGTTGTTTGAGAAATTAAAGCATTATGACATGATTGCACCTGCTCCTCCAAATCATGTAGACCCACGTGCAAGAAGCTTTGACCCTTCTAAAAGGTGTGAATACCATTCCAGTGCCCAGGGGCACAATGTTGAAAGCTGCTGGGATTTGAAAAGGGAAATAAAAAGGATGGTCCAGGAAAAATTGATTGTGATCCAAGACAGTGACACCCAAAATATCACGCAGAATACTTCACCTGCACATGATGATGCACACTTTGTGGGGATGATACCTGGTTACATGGATTATGAGAATCCTCTCGGGAGCTTGCTGACTGAAATTGGAGAAGGACATGGTGATTATGATGAGCGAAGGTGTGGCTAAATGTCAAGCTTAGCAATTGAAAAGTCATTCCCTCCTCACTAGGAAGGAATCTTGGTAGTTTGTTTTGATATTTTTTCTATTATCTGGGTTATTTCAGGGTTGTCATCTAGATTTTATTGGTTTTATTGAGCCAAACCCTTCTATCCCTCTATTCTGTTTGTATGAGTCTTGTCTGCCTGTTTTGTTGCTATTTTCATTATCTAGGTTATTTCAGGGTTGTAACTCGGATTTTAGGTTGTTTATCTTGTTGTTTACTCAATAAAATAGAGTTTGTCCTTTGTGTCATTCAATTCTTAGTTCTTTTCCCGCTAGTTTTAGTGATATGACATACATCTGGAATTTTTTACCAGATCTTAGAAAATTGATTTAAGCTTGAATTGGATAACTGAGTTAAAGACGTTTTTGAGGATGAATAAAGAGTTGAAATATTTTGGAAGTAAGGTCGAGTAAAATTTACCTTCAAATCATTATGAAGATCGGGCTTGAGGATATTGAATCAATTGAAGCTTGGTCGGAAGTTTGACATTAATGGATAAAAGTTGTCTTTCGACCACGACACACCAAGAAGATAGTCATTTTCATCAATACTGTGATCGCAAGAGGATACCATGATTGACGTTCTTGAGGATAGGTGGCCCTTTTTCTACTACCCAAACACTTTATAGCATTTGTTACCTTTTTTGATCTTGTGTTATTTTCTTTGACCACCCTCTTTTGGAATCAAGTTTAGAGTTAAAAGTTCAATAAAAAATTAAAATAAAAAAATGATGAAAAAAAAGTCCATGCCCCAAGAGTACAAACTGGGAAAACTCTTAGAAAGTTCTTGTGAAAAAAAAGAAAAGAAAATAGTCAAAGGTCCATGCCCCCAGAAAACAGAAGCTGAGACAACTTGAAAAAAAAAGAAGAAAGAAAAAAAGAGATACAGAAAGAAAGATGAAAAAATAGTTAGGTCAGATTTTTGAACTACGTTTGAAATGATTCCTTTTAAAAAAAAAAGGATACGTAGGCAGCCTCACGGTTCGATCCAACCAAATAAGAATTCAAAAAATAAAAAGAAAAAAAGAAAAAAATCCCCAATAGCTGAAACTGGGGTAAAATTTATTTCACTTTTGAAAAAGTCGATTCCAAGAGTTGTAAGTCTACAACCCCCTTTACTTTGAGTCTATTTTGAGCCTTCATGACGTCCTTTCTTTCCAACCTTATCCAAAAACCTTCCAAATCAATACCTCTTAATAAGCTTTCAAGAATTCCAAGAGAAGTATGCAATGAGTAATGGTTGTCACACAACATAGAACACTGTCAAGTTGCCCATAGAAAAAAAAGGGAAAGAAAAAATGAGAGAGTCTTGCAAGTAAAAACCTTCACGGGCACAGTAAGGCGACGGTAAACATAGAAAATAAATGAGAGAGACTTGTTTGTGAAAACCCATCGGGGCACCACTAGTCGAAAGTGGGTTGTGAAGCAGATGCAAAGAATCGTCACGAACAAGCCCAACTTCAAAGGTCATAAGAATGGCAAAAAGGAAGATTGGATCAGTTTGATAGATCAGGTTGTTATGTCCAAAATGCATGTCATGATCATTAAGACTAATTATTTAAAAGAAAATAAAAAAATAACCTTCCTTCTGTTCTTCCCGACATTGGCATTTATTGTTAATATTATTATTTTGTATCATTACTTCCTTCACTCTGAGTCAGTCCGTGTCAAAATAAGCGAGAAAAGATTTCAAAATCTGCTACCACCTTTTCAGTTACATAAAGTAAATTTATCCAGCACACTCAGTAGTTACAGTCAACTTGCCTTGAAGATTCATGCAAAAGCTCCCCCAAGACTCTTGTCAGCCTACTTGGCGCAAGCAAAGATAACTTGTGATTCCCTCTGACAGACAAATTGCTCAAAAAGCAGGAAGTCATTCAAGATATCAGAAAAGGTCATCCTAAGCAAATATCCCCAGTAGGGATAAGGCTGATTGAGCCACAAATACAAATAGTACTGGATGTGAAACAATCAGGGTTTCTGCAGAACAAAAGTCTCTTGAAATCGACCCAAGACCATTGAGAAAAAGCCAAGCTGCCCAAGACTCAAGGCCATAAACCGACCATTACTTTCAAAACTGACAAAATTTTCTTCGGTTGAACAGGAACAAAGCAGTGCAAGGAAAGTTGTTTAAAAAAAAGTGAAAAAATAGAAGAGAAGAGAAGAGCCGACAAAGGGAAGTTTCTCAAATCTCTACCTTTATTTGTCTTGCTAATATGCATAAAATGTTGCCATTGCTCTTCACATTTTTTCTCCTAAGATAGAAGACCTAGTCTGATGAACTTTCTCCTAGGATAAAATTTTTAGTCTGATGAATCTTTCTCCTAATATAACAAAAAAAAACCTAGTCTGATGAATCTTTCTCCTATGATAATCGCCTTAGTCTGATGAACTTTCCCTAGGATAAGAAATCTTAGTCTGATGAAACTTTCTCCTAAGATAAGAAACCTAGTTTGATGAATTTTCTCATAGGATAGAAATCTTAGTCCGGTGAATCTTTCTCCTAAAATACCAAAAAAAAAAGAAAAGAGACCTAGTCTAATGAACTTTCTCCTAGGATCAAATTCTTAGTCTGATGAATCTTTCTCCTATGATTAAAACATTCTCCTAGGACAATAATTTTTTTTTAAAAAAAAAGAATTTCTTGATTCGAAAAGAAAAAAAGGGTCAATTTTTAGTTTTAAGTTATTAATCTTTAGTTTTCTTGAAATCAGGGGTCCCGCCTTGAGAATAAGGTCAATTTTTACTTTAGTTAAGCTTAGTTTATAATTTTTCACAAGATCAATCTTAAATCTAGGAGACACACTTCCTAGTCTGGGTCATTCAGTTTTTTTAGTAGACGCATTTGCAAGTCAAAATTTTCTTGGTTTTACTCATAGGAGACACACTTCCTAGTCGAATCTTCAATTTTACTCTCATCATTGCATCCTTTATCGATAACGTAGGTGATTTATAGTTCTGCTAATAACTCACAAATCTTCCTAGTGCTAACTGGGGCAGAAAAGTTTCTTTGTTTTGTCTGTTTTGCTGTAGTATCAGGCGCCCATCTGGAGAACGAGGGTATTTATTTCAAGAGTTTCAAGTTTTAAGTCGGTAGCAGGCGCTCACCTATAGAACGGGGGAATTCATTTCAAGTTGTTAGGTTAATAGCAGGTGCCCACCTGGAGAACAAGGGAATTCATTCAAGTCTTAACTCAGTTGCAGACGCACACCTGGAGAACAAGGGAATTCATTTCTAGTTTTAGAATTTAATTCAAGATAGAACTAACAAAAGCTCGCTTCAAGAATGTGAGTCGACAATCCGAGATAACCAAAAGAAGAAGTCTCAATCCAGAATAAAAGAAAAGGAAAAAAAGTGAATCCAAAATGCAGAAGTAGATAAAAGATGTGAACTACTCAAGACATGCTAAAGTCACGAGCACTGCATGTCCGGTCTTGATCCAGAGAAGCCGTGGAAGAATGAATCAATACCTGCAGCTAGAAAGCATCAAGGTTCAAATCAAAGTCTGCATGAAGGACCATTTAAGACTCAAGATTAAGTTCCAGAAGACTTATAGATAGAAATCTTGTAACTCATAGTTGATAGGTTTGTTTAGTTCTTTTTCATTTTGATTTTGATATAATAAAAGGACCACGTACCGGGGACTTTACGGAACCTCACTCGACTCTCTCATTCTCTCCACATACTGCATCACTCCATTCACTTTTGAACTACACGTGTCCTGATTCCCTTATAACCCCGGATATGTAGGCTGTCCAAAACCAGGACCCGGTCGCACACTCTTTCTTTGTTTTTTGATCTTTTTGAATATGGGTCGGGCCAAAAACATGTCTCGTCGGTCTTTGTCTGAAAACTGTTCGTGTTTCCACTCAAAGAGGGGCAATTGTAGACATGTAATTTTTGACCCTCCCCGAGATTTTTACACCTTTAGTACTTAAATATTTTCTTAACTCTAATATTGTTACTGTATGCGGTGAAATCAGGGGAATCCATTTCCCGCCATTAAGGTATATTCAGAATGTCATGTTAGCTCCTCAAGGTTGTGGGATCATGATCAGGCTCCTTATCTCGAGGAACATCCGTGGCCCTGTAGAGGCTCCGAGGTTAAGGCATCTGTCCGCGACCCATCAAAGGTTATGAAGACGGGGAACTCCCGAGGCAAGCAGCTAGAATCAATAGGCTCATGTGTCATGTCTAGCCGTCCCATTCCCGTATATTTACATTTAATGCACTATGTACCATACCGCATTCCCTTGCCTATATAAGGGGAACCCATACCACTTTGTAAGAGGCTAAAATTGCTCCATTTCTCCACCAAAGCAATAATATCTCTCTCTCTTTCTCATATTTTGTTCGTTCTCACTGGCTCGAGGCCGCTTTAACATCTATTGTCTTCTTACTTATTTCATGCTATATTGCACAACTTTGGCCGTAAAGAGCCTTGCTTGATCGTATGCTTAATTGTTATCCTATTCCCGGTTGCCCCCGATAGCTCGAGCTTGATTCGAGTTCCGACCCCGAGGTCCTTATCGACCGGCTTTGCATCCGGGCAACAGGTCCCTTCGGTTTGATTACTGTCTTGTTTTAGCTCGCATTTTATCGTTAAGCTTCACGTTCTTAGTATCAACTGCTCTAACTACTAGCTCGGGTATATATCATGTATTTTTAGAATACCATTTACAAATTTAATTGTTGTTACCATTTTCACGGTAAACAGTTACTTTGCCTATATTTGACCTTTTTGCTTTATTTTCTCTTAAAATGAAAACTACAAAAAATATTATTTTTCTTTTATTTTAGCTAAGTAGTATTTCTCTAGAAATTTTGAGTGTATCTTAATTTGGATAAAATTGAAAAAAAGTACAAAAAAAGTCACATGATTTTAGTGTACTAAGTTTTTATTTTATCAGCCATAACTTTGATTTAATTCAATTTTCAATACTTTTACTACACGTTTTTTTCCTCTCTTGTAGTTTCTACTTTAGTTTTTTTTTTAAAAAAAAAAATTAAAAAGATTCCACATTTTTAGGACTATATATATATATATTAGTATTTTGAGCTTTTGTTTTATCAAGAAAACAAAAAATAACAAGAAAAAAAAGAAAGGAAAAATGAGAAGAATGAAATCAAAAGAACGACAAAAGCAAAACCGAAACAAGAAATGAAATAGTGGACGTAGTCTTTTATCTTCTTTATTTTCCTTTTATATTTCTTTTTTTTCTTCCAATCATCTTTTCACACCTCACCCTCCTATGTAATTCCTCCAACAAACTTATTACATGCACACTACAATTCCATACATACATTAATACATTGATTTTAATAGGGGAGGACCACAAAAATATTCCTTACAGACCACTCATATTCTTTCTTCCTCCCCAAGCACTCACCTAGGCTCACAATTAATATAAAGGGGATGAGAGGACAATGGACAAAAAATAGAGAGAGACAGATAGGAGGAGATAGAGCAAATTGGGGAAAATACAAATCTAAAAAAATAGCCACACCTCCTCTCTTATATTTTATATTCTTCCTAAAATGCTTCATTAAACCACCCTCAAACACCCCCAAAGAGCCTGTTTTTTTAGCCATGAAAGGGTAACAATGAAACCTCCATTAAGCCACTCTTAAACTCCATTAAGTAACTCCAAAATTACTATGAAACACCTCTGTTTACAGCTTAAAAATGCAGCAAAATGTCCATTGAAAACAACTCCAAAAGCTCACCAAAAGTCAGCAATAAAGCTACCACAAACACCTCCCACACCCAGCTCGAAAACAGCCCCCCAAAGCCCCAAATGTTAGCCAAAAGCTGACCCGAAAAGAACCACAAAAGCAGTTTCAATTTTTTCCATTAATCACGCTGGAGCTCTATCACCCGAGATCGCTGGCGAGTTCTCTGTGTCTGGTTCGGTTTGTTCAAATTCTCTCATTGAGTTTACATGTTTGTATTCAATAAATCTTCATGTATATAAAAGGTCTGTTATCTCTGTTCCTTTTCTACTTTCGTTCTAATTTACACGTTGTGATGAATCCTCTGTTGCCTTACTTTATTTGTTGTTTGAGTTAGTATATAATCCATTTTCCGTGTCAAAACAAGGTTGATTGAGCCACAAAGATCTCCAGTTGGGATAAGGCTGATTGAGCCACAAATACAAATAGTACTGGGTGTGAAACTATTAGGGTTGCTGCAGAACAAAAGTCTCTTGAAACCAACCCAAGCTGATTGAGCAAAAGCCTAGCTGCCCAAGACTCAAGACCACAAACCGACCACCGCTTTCAAAGCTGACAAAATTTTCATCAGCTGAACAGGAACAAAGTAGTGCAAGGAAAGTGGTTTCAAAAAAAAAGAAAAAAAAGAGAAGAGAAGAAAAGAGCTGACAAGGGGATGTTTCTCAAATCTTTCCCTTTACTTGTCTTGCTAATGTGCATAAATGTTGCCATTGCTCTTCATATTTTTTCTCCTATGATAGAAAACCTAGTCTGATGAACTTTCTCCTATGATAGAAAACCTAGTCTGATGAACTTTCTCCTAGGATAGAAATCTTAGTCTGATGAATCTTTCTCCTAAGATAACAAAAAAAAACCTAGTCTGATGAATCTTTCTCCTAATATAAGAAACCTAGTCTGATGAATTTTCTCCTAGGATAAAAAAGAAATATTAGTCTGATGAATCTTTTTCCTAAGATAATCAGAAAGACCTAGTTTGATGAACTTTCTCCTAGTATAGAAAAGATAAGAAACCTAGTCTGATGAATTTTCTCCTAGAATGGAAATCTTAGTCAGATGAATCTTTCTTTTAAGATACCAAAAAAAAGAAAAGAAAAGAAAAGAAAAGAGACCTAGGCTGATGAAATTTCTCCTAAAATTAAAACTTTCTCCTAGGATAATAATTTTTTAAAAAAGGGAAGTCTGGATTTGAAAAGAAACAAAAAGGGTTAGTTTTTAGTTTTAAGTTGTTAATCTTTAGTTTTCTTGATATCAAAGGTCTCTCTTGGAGAATAGGATCATTTTTTACATTAGTCAAGCTTAGTTTATAGTTTTTCGCAAGCTCAATCTTAAATCTAGGAGACGCACTTCATAGTCAGGGTCATTCAGGTTTTTTAGTAGACACATTTGCAAGTCGAGATTTTCTTAGTTTTACTCATAGGAGACGCACTTCATAGTCGAATCTTCACTTTTACTCTCATCATTGCATCCTTTATCGATAGCATAAGTGATTTATCGTTCTGCTAATAACTCATAAATCTTCCTAGTGCAAACTTGGACAGAAAAGTTTCTTTGTTTTGTCTGTTTTGCTGTAGTATCAGGCACCCATCTTGAGAACGAGGGTATTTATTTCAAGAGTTTCAAGTTTTAAGTCGGTAGAAGGCGCCCAACCGGAGAACAAGGAACTCATTTCTAATTTTAAGTCATTAGCAGGCGCCTACCTGGAGAACGAGAGAAGTCATTTCATAATTCAATTCAAGATAGAAGTAACAGAAGCTCGCCTCAAGAATTTGAGTCGACAATCCGAGATAACCAAAAGAAGAAGTCTCAATCCAGAATAAAAGAAAAGGAAAAAAGTGAATCCAAAATGCATAAGCATATGAAAGATGTGAACTACTCAAGACATATTGAAGTCTCGAGAACTGCATGTCAGGTCTTGATCCGGAGAAGCGGTGGAAGAATGAATCAATACATGCAACTAGAAAGCATCAAGGTTCAAATCAAAGTCTGCATGAACAACCATTCAAGACTCAAGATTATGCTTCAGAAGACTTATAGATAGAAATCTTGTAACTCATAGTTGATGGGTTTGTTTGGTTCTTTTTCATTTTGATTTTGATGTAATAACAGGACTACGGACCGGGGCCTCGATGGAACCTCACTCGACTCTCTCATCCTCTCCACATACTGCGTCACTTTATTCACTTTTGAACTACACGTGACCTGATTCCCTCATAACCTCGGGATATGTAGGCTGTCCAAAACCAGGACTCGGTCTCCCACTCTTTCTTTGTTTTTATCTTTTTGAATATGGGTCAGTTCAAAAACATGTCTCGTCGTTGTTTGCTTGAAAACTCTTCGTGTTTCCAGTCAATGAGGGGTAGCTGTAGACATGTAAGTTTTGATCCTCCCCGAGATTTTTACACCTTTAGTACTTAAATATTTTTTTAGCACTAATATTGTTACTTTTCCTATTTTTGACCCTTTTTCTTTATTTTATCTTAAAATAAAAACTACAAAAATTATTATTTTTCTTTTATTTTAGATAAGTAGTATTTCTCTAGCAATTTTGAGTGTATCTTACTTTGGATAAAATTGAAAAAAATTACAAAAAAAACTCGCATGATTTTAGTGTACTAAGTTTTCATTTTATCAGCCATAACTTTGATTTAATGCTATTTTTAATACTTTTACTACACATTTTTCCCTCTCTTGTAGTTTCTACTTTAGTTTTTTTTTTTAAAAAAATTAAAAAGATTCCACGTTTTTAGGACTATATATATTAGTATTTTGAGCTTTTGTTTTATCATGAAAACAAAAAAATATCAAGAAAAAAAAAGAAAGGAAAAACGAGAAGAATGAAATCAAAAGAACGGCAAAAGAAAAACCGAAACAAGAAATGAAATAATGCACGTAGTCTCTTATCTTCTTTATTTTCCTTTCTATATTTTTTTTTCTTCCAATCAGCTTTTCACACCTAACCCTTCTACATAATTCCTCCAACAAACTTATCATATGCATACTACAATTCCATACATACATGAATATAGTGATTTTAGTAGGGGGACCACAAAAATATTCCTTGGGACCACTCGTATTCTTTCTTCCTCCCCAAGTACTCACCGAGGCTCACAATTAATATAAATGAATGAGACGACAGTGGACAAAAAATAGAGAGAGACGGATTGAAAAAGATAGAGCAAATTGGGGAAAACACAGATCTTAAAAAAAAAGCCACACCTCCTCTCTTTTATTTCATCTTCTTCCAAAAATCCTTCATTAAACCACCCTTAAACACCCCCAAAGAGCCCCCTTTTTAGCCATGAAAGTACAGTCATGAAACCTCCATTAAGCCATTCTTAAACTCCATCAAACAACTCCAAAATCACTCTGATATACCACTGTTTACAGCTAAAAAAATGCAGCAAAATGGCCATTGAAAACATCTCCAAAAGCTCACCAAAAAGTCAGCAATAAATCCACCACAAACACCTCCCAAACCCAGCTCAAAAATAGCCCCCAAAAGCCCCAAATTTCGGCTAAAAACTAACCCCGAAAGCACCACAAAAGCAGTTTCATTTTTTTCCATTAACCACGTCGAAGCTATGTCACCCGAAATCGCCAGCGAGTTCTCCGTGCCTTGTTTAGTTTGTTCTAATTCTCTCGTCGAATTTATATGTTTGTATTCAATAAATCTTCATGTATATAAAAGGTTTGTTATTTCTGTTCCTTTTCTACTTTCGTTCTAATTTACACGTTGTTATTAATCATTTGTTGCCTTACTTTATTTGTTGTTTGAGTTAGTATATAATCCAGTCTCTATTTTTTATGTTTTGTTCTGTCTATTCTTTACTTTTAATGCCTTTCATGCCTATATTATGTTTAGTGACTACATGAAATTATACTACTATCTCCTTGGTAAATTGAGATAAAGCAATTTAAAATTTGTTAATGAAAATTAGAATTGTATCTGCTTACAGAGGTTGAAAATAAGGCGTGGACTTAGTGAAAATGATTTGGCATGTGAGATTAGTTTGAATATAAAGATCTAGGCCAAAATAAGTAGGACATATGAGTCCAAAATGTTCTTCTCCATAACTGAATCACACAATTTCTTTCCAATAATTTATATAACTCTTAGATCTTCACAACCAGTCTCAAATTCTTAGGAAAATAAATAATTCATGAATATCTTTGCTTGCTTTAGGCACGATTAATAAAATCATCATGACTATGGGTACGGTTCCCGTGGCATAGTCATGATTCGTAATCCCCAAGTCGGGTGCACATTTCATGTGACCCAACCATAACTTCGAACAATAATAAAATTAAACATGTCGTAGATTGTGGATACGGTTCCGGTGACGCGATTCACAATGTGTACAAAAATAAATAAGTACGCGACATCACGACTTGTTCAAACAAACTCCATAAATAATTAAAAGCGGTTAAAAAGTAAAAATGCTCAATAGGTTTTAAACATGTTATAAATCAGATAATTAGACCAATTATTAATAGTTGAGCGACCGTGCTATAATCACGGAACTCGAAAGTGCCTCACACCTTCTCTCGTGTTAACAGGATTGCTTACCCGACCTTCTGTGTTCGCGGACCATAATAAGAGTCAATTTTCCTCTATTTGGGATTTAAAATCAACCGGTGACTTGGGATACCAGAAATTATTCCAAGTGGTGACTCTGAATAATAAATAATCCCATTTCGATTATTGTTACTTTAATTGGAAAAACTCCCTTATATCCCCTACGGGTAAAAAGGAGATGTGACATGCCCTTGTGCTTGTAGGGTTGCTTCTGAACTTACATTTTGATTGTCTTCCCAGTGGCACTTTCTTTTATCCTTGTAACACTCATACTGTACCTTTAACTACCCCGACTCCTATTTGAATATATCTCAAGTATTATAATAACATTACTGCGATGCTGAATTCTCCATGTTGGGGCTTACTATATTTATCTTGCATGATCTGCTGATTTGTCTGTAACATTTGATCATCTCATCCCTTCTCATTTTTATCGCATTCTTCCTTTATCATTCCATAGTTACTAGAACCACTTTCTAACTTCACTTGACTGTAGACTCTGTAATACTGTCATCATTTTTTTGAACTACCGTTGTCATCCATGTATCACATCTTACTCATATGCTTCATTAACTCTCTTCTTATCTCCCTCTAATTATCTATATCTACTGCTTTACTCTGAAAACTCGAACAAAATATTCTTTCGCTTTTGGATCCCTTGCTCCATCCCTTGTCTCTTCGAATTGCCTAACATTCATTCTTTATTGGGGATAGGAGCCACACTAAGGTAATATTTATTCCTTCAATGCTTCCATCACTCATATCTAGCTTTACTATTTCAGGGTGCACCATCTAAGTGTCTCACGAGGAGATCTATTAGCGCATTTGCAATATCCTTCGGAAATGTCAACTAAAGCAAACAATCCATTCACTATTTTGGGCCACTCCAACCCCATCCGGATTGTGATATCCCGTCCTCTTCATAATCTAAACCTATTAGCCCCCAATATGGTATAACTGAGATGGGTGTGACCAATTATACATACCTCTATTATTGTTAAGGGTAACTCACAATGCTTATATTTTTTCTGCCGGAACTGTAATACTGACAATCTTCATTAGCTGGCTGCCTCATACCCTTCTTCACCTTGCTTCTTTTACTTGCTGAATCTTGTGTCTCCCTCCTTATTCCTTTTTACCGTAAGAGTGGATAGACATTCATGCCTCAGGGATTCTTATTAAGAAGCTTACACATCTAGTATACACATGATCTGCTGAAGACCTCACATTTACTTATCATAACCATGATTCAAAGTCGAGTTCCTATGAATCAACTCTTCCATAGCCATATCTCTTACCAACCGTCTTTCTAGATGTAGGTATTATCGTACTATAAATAAGATAGAGTTTAGGAAATTGAGTTCTTACAGGTGAGCTCTCCCACACGATCTAGAGTAGGAAGAAAGAGTGACAATCCTAAATGCCCTGTAGCCTCCTGCTTATAAGGGTGGTGCATGACACACCTATAAACAAGACTCTACTAGACACGGCTTGTAGACTCCCTAGGACAGAACTGCTCTAATACCACTTTTGCCACGATCCAAACCGATGGGCCGCGACGAGCACCCGATACCTTACCTAACCGAGTACCAACATAACGCATCTTTTCATGTCATACTATCATAGATAACTGAGCTGGAAGGTTGCCGTGAGTTAAGTAGACTACAACATGTAATACCAATTTATACATAAGATATATGGGCCCATAAGGTCAGAATAACCACTCATATACTAAACATATGCCGACAAGGCCATACACTCATTTACGTACATGACATCTATCTACAAGCCTCTAAGAATACATAATTTTCATAAAGGTCGGGATAGAGTCCTGCCATACCAAACAGTATACGTCTAAATCATACTAACCAAATAAGCAACTCCGAAGTAAATGGAGCGCACCAACATCTTCCGCTATGTTGATAGCCTACTTTGAGGGCTCTCGAACTGTCTATCGGGACCTTCGAGCATGAAACATAGCATCCCCAGTCAAAAGGGACGTCAGTACGAAAAATATACTGAGTATGTAAGGCACATAAATAAGTACATAACATACATAAAAAAATATAGAGTAAATAACTCAACATGTATGTTTGGAAAACATTGTATATCATGAAATACTTATAGTGTCATGCATATGCATATGAATGTCATGTCGTGCATAGGTACATGTTTCATAATATCATCAGCCTCTGAGGGCATCCCATCATATCATCTTGACCGTTGTGGGAAAAATTTTCAAAGCATACCAGCTGATCAGGTGGTGGTGCGTATATAACGTTGTAACCTTTTCCCATATCCCATATACATATAATATACATATATACGCGTATATAACGCCATCTGGTCATGGGACAATGTACATGAATGTAATGCATGAGAAGTACATTAATAAAATATTTCGGAATGTCATAAGTCTATTATGTCTTTGAGTAATATCATGAATTAAATTTTTTTGACTTACATATTTTTCTGAGACCCATGAACAGAGGGTAAAATAATAGGTCACATGTGAATTCAATAACGTAGGCATTTTATAACTTCTATGAATAGAGTTATTTGTGGAAGTTGTGCATTTGGCCGTTTCGTTTTTTATTGTATGGATTATGCCAAAAGAAAGAAGGGATAGCCTTAACATACCTGAACCGATTTTCTTGAGAAAAATTGCATCGTATTCCCTTATAATTGCAAAATCTCACAACAGTAACACAAATCCAATGCCTACTAAGTGATTCATCATGTGTTATTTAGTATTGGAGTAGAAAAATGTTATGATTTCCTTCATGACGTCTAACGCGAGTTCTTAATGGAAAGAACTATTTACTTGAATCTCTTGAAAATCTAAGTGACCAAATAATGTAAATTGGTCACACATCTCTTAAGTATGTTTGGGTGTGAGCCCACTTCAAGTGGTGACTAAGCCACTTTAATTGACCAAACTATGACATCTTGCAAGACTTATAAGAGTCATATTAATTGCAAAATTTTGCTGCCACATTTTCAAGGTTATCCAAAAGATTATAATAAGTTATCCACCTATTTCTTAATAACTTGTTAATTTCCCATTAACCAATATCCCACATAATTAAGAATTATCTCAACTTACTTAAAATACTACTTACTTTTAACACACCGTATACACCCATCATGGTTATGTAGTACCTTGTATGGAACTAATTCATAAATATCGGGTATTAACACTCAGCCCGTATATTATCCCAACTTGCCAAACTTGGACGAAAATTCATTTTCTTTGACTTGCTTCCCCTCTTATCTTTACGAATTTACTCGTCACTTGTGAAATAGCATAATCCTTATAATCTCTGAATAATCTTTTTCTTGGACTGATGTCAATTACCTTATAACAAATTCAACATACAATACTACTGGGTGCAATGTCATGACCCAAACCGATAGGCCACGACGGGTGCCTGAGTCCTACCTGTCAAACACCCCTAAGCATGTGTATAAGATATAAACCTGAGTAACGTCTGCTGAATTACGAAAATAACATACATGAAGGAAACCTGCCAAAAAGGCATATGTACGTATACATGGAGAATACAGTGGGCGAGCTGGCAAGGCTGCTATAGACAACTATACACCTAAAACTGAAAGCCGACAAAGCCACATACAACCCAACTAGACATACTGTCTACAGATCTCTAATAGAAATATAACTGTACAAAGGTGGGACTGAGCCACATCATACCCACATATATATATACAAACATATCGTACCAAAGTCAAAAGCATATCCGGATCAAGTGGAGCACGCCAACTCTCGCTGATCAAGGATCCTAATAAGGGGGATCGTCAGCTTACCTACCTGCACCTGCGGGTATGAAATGCAGGCCCAGTGAAATAGGGCGTCAGTACGAATAATGTATTGAGTATGTAAGGCATGAAAATTAGTACATAAGAGACATAGATGACATATGGAATAAAGAAATACATTTGTTAATCTGAATAACTTTATAAATCCTGAAACATTTATAATGTCATGCACGTGCGTAAAATGTCGTGTCATGCATAGGTACAGATGTACATAATATCATCAAGCCTCTGAGGGCATCCCATCATATCGTCGGCTACTATGGGCAACATCATCAACATATACCAGCTGATCAGGTGGTGGTGCGTATATAATGTAGTAACCTTTTTCCATATCCCATATACATATATTTACATATATACGCGTATATAACGCCATCTAGTAATGGGTCAATGCACATGTATAAATGGGTGAAATCCATGAAAATAAGTAAAAATCTCAATATTCCTTCCGGATAAACTTTTTCAACTACGTATTATTCTGAGACCCATGAAAAAAAGATAATTACAATTCACATGGAGAATCAAGAATATATACACCCCTAGTATTTCTATGGATAGAGTAATTTATGGAAATTGTGCGTTTGCTCGTTTCTACTGTATAATTTGGACCATGCCAAAAGAAAGAAGGGATGACCTTAACGTACATGGAGTATGGAAAACTCCGTATAATATTCCGTTAGAAACCTTTGTTGATTGAAGTTAGAACTCAAATAAAATCGGATTAAGCTTATGCTTTTTGAATTTGTTGAATGAAATTAGCTTCTGCTTTTTTGAAATTCTAATATAGGAATTGTCTTTCTAGAAATACGTTGGGTTCCATAGAATGCTAGCTAGGACACATTAACTAGCAGAATAAAGCTTTGTTGAATTATTTGGAACTTTATTCTTGTCATATTTCCATTGTAGTAATTCTTGGACATGATTTTCCAAGTGGCTTAAATAGATGAGCATTTTCGTTTCTTTATTTGGTTGTGACCTTGAATGAAATTTGGAACATCAAACCAAGAAATTAACGTTTTTGGTTCTTTCTCTCTATCTGGTATAGAAATGTAACAAGACTTGGTATAAGTCTTGTTTCGTTTAATTAAAATTAATTATTAAATTCCTACTTAAGCTTAGCTAGCCACCTAGGCATAAATGACTACTTAGTCGTCTATAGATTTGTGGCTTCTTTCCACGTGTTAGGTATGTGATTTATTAATTTCTATCCACTTATTAGTTAAATGGATAATGTCCCGTTACCCGGTAATTAATCAATTATCTGCATAATTAAGAATTATCTCAATTTACCTTAAAATACTACTCATTTTTAATATACATTATACATCATTTTATCACAACCATATGGTACCTTGTATGGTACTATTCCATAATATTCGGGTATTATCGCTCGGCCCGTATTTTATCCCAAATTGGCCACTTTCAACGAAACTCATTTTCTTTAATTTGTTTACCCTTTATCCTTCATGACACTTATGTCTCACTTGTTATAAATAGCGTAAATACGTTAACCTCAAGGTAATCTCATCCATGAGTCTATGTCAACTAACTGAAGACGATACTTTTAACTTACGAAAACACGAGATATAATATCCTTCCCCCTTAGAAACATTCGTCCTCGAATGTTCAACTCCCCGTGATCTATATAACTTTGGCAGGGTCGCCTTTGTACCAACACTACTACCAACTCTCCCCGTAGAAGCGTAATAATCCAACCCCGCACAGGGCCACCATTATGAATAACGACAATGGCCTCACATGACCAATGATAATAACAAACACAAGAATTTATATACGTACCTTATGGTTATGATGTCTCAGTCGGACCCTTCTATGAAGGGGGAAAGAAGTAATGATATCTAGACTTCATGTCTTCCTCGGCCTCCCAAGTCATTTCATCCATATTGTTGTTCCTCCAAAGTACTTTCACGGAGGCTACCTCCTTATTCCGTAGCTTGCAGATTTGTCGGTCTAGGATGGCAACCGGAATTTCCTCGTATGACAAGTCCTCTGTAATCTGTACATCATCCGTGGGCACCACTTGGGTAGGATCGCCAATGCACTTCCGTAACATAGTTATGTGAAAAACCAGATGGACAGACTCCAACTCTGAGGGCAATTCTAACTCATAAGCTACTTGGCCCCCTCTCCAAATTATCCACTAAGACCCAACATATCATGGGCTAAGTTTGCCTTTCTTGCCAAACCTCATCACACCCTTCATAGGTGACACCTTTAAGAGTACCCAATCATCAACCCCGTACTCTAAATCTCATTGCCGCACGTCAGAATATGACTTCTAACGACATTGAGCTGTCATTAGTCGATCCCGGATCAACTTTACTTTTTCTATGGCTTGATGAATCAGGTCTGGACCATGTAACCCAGATTCTCCAACCTCAAACCACCCTATAGGTGACCTACACTTCCCTTCGTAAAGAGCTTCATATGGAGCCATCTGAATACTGGAATGGTTGCTATTATTATATGCGAACTCAATAAGCGGAAAATGATCATCCCAGCTACCTTTGAAGTCTTTCACACAAGCTCGTAACATATCCTCAAGTGTCTAAATAGTACGCTCAGCTTTTCCGTCTGTCTGGGGATGAAATATTGTACTAAGACTTACTTGAGTCCCCAATCCTTTTTGGAAGGACCTCCAGAAGTTAGATGTAAATTGAGCTCCTCTATCCGAGATAATAGATACAGGGACATCATGCAATCGTACTATTTCCTAAATATAAAGCCTTGCATAATCCTATGAGGAATATGTAGTCCTAACGATCAGAAAATAAGCTAACTTTGTAAGCCTATCAACAATCACCCATATCGAATCGAACTTATGCTGGGTACGAGGTAAGCCCACGATGAAATCCATATTGATTACTTCCCATTTCCATGTTGGGATTTCCATAGCCTGTAATTACCCTTCGGGTTTCTGATGCTCAATCTTAACCTGCTGACAGTTAGGACACTTAGCAACAAACTATGCAATATCCTTTTTCATTCCATCCCACCAATATAACTTCCCTGATATCATGATACATCTTTGTTGCTCCTGGATGGATAGAATAACGAGAATAGTGAGTTTCTCCCATAACATGCCAACACAGCCCTGCAATATTAGGCACACATAATCACCCTTGATATCTAAGGACTCCATCTTTTGCAATTTCGAACGATGTCTTGTCCTTCTGAAGGGTTTTATCCCTATAATGAACTAACACAGGATCCTCGTACTGCATTCCTTTACTTCAGTTACTAAAGAGGATGTTGCCGTATCCTAAATAGTAATTCCAATATCACCCGATCTCATAACCGAACTCCAAGACTAGCTAGCCAATGAACCTCATGGGCTATTCCCCTCTTATCTGGCTATAGATATGACAGGCAACCCATAGATGTACGGATGAGGGAATTGGCTACTACGTTCGCCTTCCCCGGATGATATAAATTATCAACGTCATAGTCTTTAAGTAGCTCCAACCATCTCCTTTGACGTAGATTCAATTCCTTTTGCTTGAAGATGTACTAGAGGCTCTTATGATCCGTATAGATATCAACATGAATGCCATACAAGTAGTGCCTCCACATCTTTAGTGTATGAATCATCATGGCTAACTCTAAATTGTGGGTCAGGTAGTTCTTCTCGTGCTTTCTTAGTTGTCTAGAAGCATAGGCTTCAACCTTACCATGCTGCATCAGCACACAACCCAATCCAATGACCGAAGTGTCGCAATAGATCACATAACCATCGGTCCCTTCTGGAAGCGTTAGAACTGGTGGTGAAGTTAATCTATCCTTTAAGGCATGTAAACTCTGTTCGCAAGTGTCAGTCCATTAAAACATTGCTCCCTTCTAAGTCAACTTTGTTAAAGGTGCCGAAAGGGAAGAAAATTCTTCAACAAATCTCCTGTAATAACCTGCCAAACCGAGAAAGCTACGAACCTCCGTGGGTGTTGTGGGTCTAGGCCAAGTCTTTAATACTTCAATATTTTGTGTATCCACCCGGATGCCTTCACCCAAAATGATATGCCCAAGGAAAGCTACAGAATTCAACCAGAATTCACATTAAGAGAGTTTTGCATAAAACTTCCCTTTTTTTTAGAGTTTTGAGCACAGTATGCAAATGATCTACATGTTCAGCCTCTGAACGAGAATACACCAATATATCATCGATAATAACAATTACAAACAAATCTAAAAAGGCCCTGAACACACGGTTTATTAAATCCTCGAATAGTGCTGGGGCATTGGTCAAACCGAACGACATAACACGAAACTCAAAGTGCCCATATCTGGTCCTGAATGTTGTCTTCGGAATATCATCATCCTTAACCCTTACCTGATGGTACCCAGACCTCATGTCTATTTTGGAAAAACACTTGGCACCTTGCAACTTATCAAATAAATCGTCAATCACCGGGAGCAGGTACGTATTCTTGATCGTTACCTTATTCAACTGTCTATAATCAATACACATTTGTAAGGAACCATCTTTCTTCTTTACAAATAACAGAGGTACTCTCCACGGTGATGTTCTAGGTCTGATAACTTTTTAAAGCACGTCCTTTAGTTGTTCTTTCAATTCTTTCAGCTATGCGAGGGCCATTCTATAGGGAGGAATAGATATTGGAGAAGTATCTGGTAGTAGGTCAATAGCAAACTCAATTTCTTGCTCTAGCGGAAGACCTGGAAGCTCCTCAAGAAAAACATCGGGAAACTCATTAACCACAGGAATGGACTGAATGGTTGGTGACTCCACTTCCACATCCTGAACCCGAACTAAGTGATAAATACAACCCTTTTTGATCATCTTCATTGCCTTGTGATTGGAAATGAATCTTCCTCTCGGCAATGCTGTATTACCTTTCCACTCCAAAACAGGCTCCTCTGGAAATTTAAATCGGACTATCTTTGATCTACAATTAACGTTGGCATGACAAGAAGCCAACAAATCCATACCCATTATAACATCAAATTCTACCATATCTAACTCGATTAAGTCTGATATGGTATAACGATCATAAACTACTATTATACAACCCCTATATACTTGCTTAGCTATCACTGAGTCCCCAATAGGTGTAGACACCTCAAAAGGTTTAACCAATTAAGGTTTTAATTCTAGCTTACTAGCAACCAACGGGGTAACGTATGATAAGGTGGAACCTGGGTCAATCAGTGCATATACATCATATGAGGAGACTGATAATATACATGTAACAACATCAGGCGATGACTCCTGGTCCTGTCCTCACGCCAATGCATAAATGCGGTTCTGAGGACTACTCGAGCTAGATGCTCTGCCTTTGCCTCTAACACGACTCATTGGTGCTTATGGACCTTGCCCAGGGGGCCTACAGATGATGATGAACTATCTACAGATCCCGCTGGCTGACCTATGCTTGCATCACCTCTCATTGGACAATCTCTCATATCGTGGCCCAAATAACCACAAGTATAACAAACATACTTGAATGCTACTATCTCTCATATCCCGGTATGCTACTTACCACATTGAGCACATCATGGTAAGGGCGGCCTCATCTGAGTTGAATCACCCCTATACTAAGAACCTAAAGCCCTGGAATACTGACCGGAACTTGAATATGTGTAACGATCAAATCTCTTACTGCCAAACTGAGAAGGCACGCTAGTCGATGGCTGGGCTAGATACCTTGGGTACTGCTGCCTCTGACCACTTCGAAACTCACCAGAAGGACCCGAAGACCTTGCTCTCTTATTCTGGGCCCTATCATGCTCACAATCGGCCATCTGTTTCTGTTTACGCTCCTCTACACCCTGAGCGTAAGCCTGAATACGAGAAATATCCATGTCTGGCTGAAGTGAGACCAATATACAATCGTTAAGCAAGTGAGGCTCTAATCCCATCATGAACCGATGAACCCAATCCTCCAACTTAGATACAATAATGGGTGTATACCTAGCCAACAAATCAATCTAAAGACTATACTCCCGAACACTCATGTTACCCTGCCGAAGGGTCAAACACTTATCAATTCTGGCCCGTCTAAGCTCTGGTGGCAGATAATGATGAAGAAAAGCTTCTATAAACTCCTGCCATACTACTGGAGGGTCATCCTCACCTCTAGACAATTCCCAAGACTCGTACCAATTAACTGCAACATCTCGGTGTCTATAGGAAGCTAGCTCAACTGAATCAACCGCAGTGGCCTTCATTACCCGTAACCTCCTCTGCACTCTATCAATAAATACCTGAGGGTCCTCATTCGGATCTGCCCCAGTGAATACCGGAGGGTCTATATTAATGAAGTCACAAACCCTCGCACTGACGGACCTATCTGCATTACCAATACCTATTGATGTCGAGCCTGTGTGGCTACTAATCAGGTTAATAGCTGAATAACATCTCTCATCTCCTCACCCGATGCATCCGGCTGAGGTGCTGAATGTACAGGGGCGGGCGCTGGAGCTGGTGCCCCTTAGAGCTCTTCTGGAAAGGACGGGGTATGTGAATTCTGAGATGGAATCTCACTATGAGACTCTTCCCGAACCCTGGTAACTCGTGGTGCTAGACTAGTAGTCTCACCAGCCACGGACTTTCCCTTTTGGGCAGCTGTAGTCTTTGGAGGCAGCGCTGAAAATATAACACATCGTTAGGAACATGATTTTCTTATATTGAACGATGTAAGATAAAAAAAGAGAGGATAACATCCTATATGTCATGTAGCCTCCTGTTTATAAGTGTGGTGTACAACACACCTATAAACAAGACTCTACTAGACAGGGTCTATAGACAATTTTAGGATAAAACTGGCTCTGATACCACTTTTGTCACGACCCAATTCGATGGGCCGCAACGGGTGCCTGAGTTCTACCTGTCAAACACCCCTAAGAATGCGTATAAGATATAAACCTGAATAACATCTGCTGAATTATGAAAATAACATACATAAAGGAAACCTACCAAAAAGGCATATGTACGTATACATGCAGAATACAGTAGGTAAGCCGACAAAGCTGCTATAGACAGCTATACACCCAAAATTGAAATTCGACAAGTCCACATACAACCCAACTAGACATACTATCTACAGATCTCTAATAGAAATATAACTATATAAAGGCGTGACTAAGCCACATCATACCTATATATATACACAAACATATTGTACCAAAGTGGAAAGCAGCTCTGGATCAAGTGGAGCACGCCAATTCTTGCTGATCAAGGATCCTAAGAAGGGGGACCATCAGCTTTCCTACCTTCACCTGCGGGCATGAAACGTAGCCCCGTGAAATAAGGCGCCAATACGAATAATGTACTGAGTATGTAAGGCATGAAAATCATTACATAAAAGACACAGATGAAATATGGAATAAAGAAATCTGTCTGTAAATCTGAATAACTTTAAAAATCCCGAAACATTAATAATGTCATGCACGTGCATATAAATGTCGTGTCACGCATAGGTATAGATGTATATAATATCATCAAGCCTTTGAGGGCATCCCATCATATCGTCGGCCACTGTAGGCAACATCATGAAAATATACCAGCTGATCAGGTAGTGGTGCATATATAACGTAGTAACCTTTTCCCATATCCCATATACATATATTTACATATATACACGTATATAATTCCATCTAGTAATGGGTCAATGCACATGTATAAATGGGTGAAATCCATGAAAAATACGTAAAATAATCAATATTCCTTCCGGATAAACTTTTTCAACTGCGTATTATTCAGAAACCCATGAACAGAAGATAATAACAATTCACATGGGGAATCAAGAATATAGACACCCTAGTATTTCTACGGATAGAATAATTTGGTTGTGACCTTGAACGAAATTTGGACCATCAAACCAAGAAATTAACGTTTTTGGTTCTTTCTCTCTATTCGGTTTAGAAATGTAACAAGACTTGGTATAAGTCTTGTTTTGTTTAATTAAAATTAATTATTAAATTACTACTTAAGCTTAGGTAGCCACCTAGACATACATGACTACTTAGTCATCTCTAGATTTGTGGCTTCTTGCCACGTTTTAGGTATGTGATTTATTAATTTCTATCCACTTATTAGTTAAATGGATAATGTCCCGTTACCCGGTAATTAATCAATTACCTGCATAATTAAGAATTATCTCAATTTACCTTAAAATACTACTCATTTTTATATACTTTATACATCATTTTATCACGGTCATATGGTACCTTGTATGGTACTTGTCCATAATTATCGGATATTATTGCTCGACCCGTATTTTATCCCAAATTGGCCACTTTCAACGAAACTCGTTTTCTTTAATTCGTTTACCCTTTATCCTTCTTGACACTTATTTCTCGCTTGTTATAAATAGCGTAAATATGTTAACCTCAATATAATCTCATCCCCGAGTCTATGTCAATTAATTGCAGACAAAACTTTTAATGTACGAAAATGTGAGATGTAACATGCAACATCATCATAATTTAATACTGCAAAGCGTAATATCATCGTAACGTAATACTGTAAGGAGTAACATCATCGTACTACTAGATGTAACATCATCGTAATATAATTATATAGGATGTAACATTATCGTAACATAATATTGCGGGGCATAACAACTTCAATGAGTGGACTCTAGATCACGTACCTCGAGAACAAAATAGTGAAGCCGATACACTTGCAAATTTGGGATCATCACTTGAAGAAGATGATATTATCTCAAGGACTGTCGTCCAATTTTCGAGATTTGTGGTCGAGGAGGGTCACGCCGAGATAAATTCTACAAGCATGACCTGGGATTGGAGGAATAAATATATTGACTATTTGAAGAATGAAAAACTCCCATCGGACCCTAAAGAATCAAGAACCCTACGAACCAAAGCAGCCTGATTCGCATTGGATGATATGTTTAGGGCCCGGGGACACCGATTGTGTTATACGAGAAGTCCATGAAGGCACTTGTGGGAACCACTCTGGCACTGATTATTTTATTCACTAAATCATTAGAGCAGGGTACTACAGGGATAACATGGAAAAAGATACTGCAAAGTTTGTTCGAAAATGTGATAAATGCCAAATATTTGCACCGATGATCCATCATCCCAGAGAGCAACTTCATTCAAAATTATCCCCGTGGCCTTTCATGAAATAGGGAATGTATATCATCGTCCCTCCACCAACGGCTCCAGGTAAAGCTAAATTCACTTTTTTATGAATGACTATTTTTCTAAATAGGTGGAAGAAAAGTCCTTCGAGAAGGTCAGAGAAAAGAAGTTATAGACTTCATTTGGGATCACATCGTGTGTCAATTCAGGATACCTGCTGAAATCGTTTGCAACAACGTAAAGCAATTCATCGGCAGCAAGGTAACGAAGTTCCTCGAAGAATACAAGATAAAAATTATCTTATCGATGGCATATTACCCAAGCGCAAATGGACAGACCGAATTAACGAACAAGACCATTCTCCAAAACTTAAAGAAAAGGTTGAGTGATGCTAAGGGGAAATAGAGAGAAGTCCTACATGAAGTCCTCTGGGCGTATCGAACAACATCAAAGTTCAGCACGGGGGAAACCCCATTCTCCTTAGTATACGACTCCGAGCCTTAATCCCAATTGAGGTTGGGCAACCTAGTGCCAAGTTTTGTGTCACGACCCAAACCGATGGGCCGAAACGGGTACCCAGTACCTTACTCAATCGAGTACCAACATAATATATCTTTTTATGTCATACTATCATAGATAACTGAGCCAGAAGGCTGTCGTGAGATAAGTAGAATACAAAATGTGATACCAACGTATACATAAGACATATGGGCCTATAAGACCAAAACAACCACTCAAATACTTAACATAGGCCGACATTTTACGTACATGACATCTATCTACAAGCCTCTAAGAATACATAATTTTCATGAAGGCCAGGACAGAGTCACGCCATACCAAAATATACACGTCTAAATCATACTAACCAAACAAGCAACTCCGAAGCAAATAGAGCGCACCAACATCTTCCGCGGAGTTGATAGCCTACTTGGAGGGTTCTCGACCTGTCTATAGGGACCTGAGGGCATGAAATGCAGTGTCCATTGGCAAAAGGGATGTCAGTACGAATAATGTACCTAGTATGTCAGGAACATAAATATGTACATAACATACAGAATCAACCTATAAGTCTCGATAACTCTGTAATTTTTGAAATAATTATAGTGTCATGCATATTGTATGAATGGCATGCCGTGCATGGGTACATGTTTCATAACATTATCATGCTTCCGAGGGCATTCCATCACATCATCTTGGCCATAGTGGGAAAAATTATCAACGTATACCAGCTGATCAGGTGGTGGTGCGTATATAACGCCATAACCTTTTCCATATCCCATATACATATGTATATATATATATATACATATATATACGCGTATATAATGCCATCTGGTCCTGGGTCAATGTGCATGTATAAATGCATGAAATGTATATGAAATACGTTAATAAAATATCTCGGTATGTCTTAAGAACATTATACCTCTGATTAATATTATGAAATAAAATTTACCATCTTACGTATTTCGAGACCCACGAACATATGATAGAATAATATGACACATGGGAATCAAGAACATAAGCATCTCTAGTATTTCTATAAATAGAGTCATTTATGGAAATTGCGCATTTGCTCGTTTCGTTTATGCCGTATAGATTATTCCAAAAGAAAGAAGGGGTAGCTTTAACATACCTGAAGTAGGGAAAAATCCGTATGATATTCTTGAGAAAGATTGCTTCGGGCTTCCTTAGAATTGCAAAAAACAAAATATCACGCTTCCAAGATGAAATTTGTCTTTGAACTATTGTTGAAGATACTTATGAGAATCTTGCTGAAAAATCTCATGGAAATCTTACGTTACATATGATCTCTCTTTGTCAGAGATGTCTTTTATTAAAATTGATGTGGGCCCCACCTTATGTGGTGGCTTAACCACATATCCTCTATCTTGCCACATAATCCCTATGACTTAATGAGTCATATCTTTAGGGTGGCTTGCTGCCATGTGGAGGGTAATATTTATCCACTTAATTAATTAATAAGATAATGTCTCGTTACCCAATAATTAATCAATTACCCTCATAACTAAGAATTATCTCAATTTACTTAAAATTCTACTTATTTTTAATATACCCTTTTTATATATCATACTATCATGGTTATATGGTACCTTATATGGTACTAGTCCATAAATATCGGGTATTAACGCTTGGCCCGTATTTTATCCCAACATGACAAACATGGACAAAATTTTATTTTCTTTAACTTGATTCCCCTCTTACCTTTACGAATTTACTCATCACTTGTTTGAAATAGCATAATCCTTATAATCTACAAATAATCTTTTCCTTGGACTGATGTGAATTACCTTAAGACAAATTCATCGTACAATACTACAAGATGTAATATTGTCGTAATTTAATACTGTGAAGCGTAACATCATCATAATGTAGTACTGCAAGGCCCAACATCATCATAATATGATACTGCGAGATGTAATATCGACGTAATATTGCGAGGCATAACATCATTACCCTCTTTGAAACATTCATCCTCAAATGTTGACTGATGCTCTTATTATTTTCACAACTTATAGCTCTTGTGAATACTTGAAAACTCTCCTTACCATTTAGGCAGTTGTTCTATGAACAAATCCAAAGACCAGGGCATTCCCCTCTTTAGGCCTCTTTCCCACGCCATGACTTGTGATCAAATTCCTTCCAATCTCGTAGCTGTTGCTACCTCCTATCATGCATCCTCTATGATACTGACCTTTTAAGTGTGCCTATGCGACTTTTCTCTCCTTTTCTTTAGCTTTTAACCAATCTCTAGGCCTTACTTTGTAAACATATACAAGGCTTAATAGGATTCCTCGCTAGGCATCTATAGGTGTACTAAAGTTCTTCGCTCGGTACTTTGTAAAACTTGCAAATATGCCTATATCTTATTTCATATACCTGATTATCCATTAGCATGGCTTTAATGCATCTACGTAGGTCATACTATACCATAATTCTTACTTTGATTTTACCGAGGTCTACAACCAACTCTAGGTTACTCTCATTGCTTATCCTTAAGACTGATGGTCTAATCCCATCTCATACTTTGTAACTTTTATCCATCCATTATTGATTCACCTCAATATTGATCTACAATCTAGCACTGATAATTTGAAACTTCTTACGTAATCACTAGGGCTGACGTCTCATCGGGGAACATCTGAAATGATTAGACTGACCCACCTGGGGGAGATACCATGCTTCCATAACCGTATTTCATGGCATGCCAATGTGATTCACCTTACGTGGGTATTTTAATCCTGTATAATTCATGAATCCTTTCCCTTTTTTTCAAATCATTACTCAATCGAAGGACCAAACGTCATCCTTTATGTATCATAATTGCATCCTCATTCTACTACTAGGGCGGCATTCCATATCTTCTAAATGCTACTAGTCTTAGACTCCTTTGAGTTTATTCAGGCTATATTGAGCTTCCTATAACTTGGAGAAACCATCAGCCCTCTTGTTTTCTTGGGCTTAATCCCGAGGACTTATCCATTTTCCTCACATTCTCACTTGCCTTCTTTTATCCTTACTCATGTCTTCCTAAAACCTTGTTGCTCTACCATACTTTAGCTTGCAACCTACACATATCTATTTATACTACGTGCAACCTTCCTTCAACTTGCTTTCCCTATAGATTTCCTTATGTTATTCGGGAATATCAAGCGAGATAGCACATTGTCTCAAACTCTTCTTTACTCTTTTAACTAGACATCTCGATACCTAGAAACCATTGGCTAGAAGATATGCCACTAATGACACCGCTATCATTTCTGGATACTCAATCCCCACGCTTCTAGCCCTCTATCTCAAGTATGGATTATTCACAACCTTCTGCACCTGAGTACCTCGTACGCTGTTCACCTTTACCTTACTTTCCTTAAAATCTTGCATCACATCTTCTATGTCTTTTATGACCTCTCTTCCACATAGGTATAATTCACATTTACAACCTGAAGTTCTATCATAATACTTGCACCTTTGGGGCATACACAATTCGGTGGTAGATCATACCGGTACTCTTCTAACTGGCTCTATCGTAGCGCCATTATAGAATATGGCTACTGTACTATTTCTCTTGTACTTCTGATATTAAGAGTGATTCTGCAATGTTCTCAATCATGATGCTTGTAACTTCCTGGGTCCAATAAGCAGACTCCTAATTTACTTAGTTGATGTAAGTATTTAGTTTCCTCTTTCTTCTGATTGGCCTTTATGTCAGCTTATGTTATCTCCCGACATGTGGTTCATGGTATTAGTTATTCTGTTTGGCCTTTCATGGGCGCTGATGAATATGTATGATACAATCCTTTAACAATTCAATCCTTTGTCTATGTCTTGGGCTCAATTCTTTGTTTTAACTTATACCAGAGTCTTCTATGGCTGTATGAATGTTAGTATATATGTTGCATGGATAATATTCCGAAATTGTAAGTGCGTTCATGACGTAACTAACTCTGGATTACTGATCGAATAATTCCTTTCATTCCTTCTCAGCTTTCTTTAATGTAGGCAATTACTTTTCTTGTTCTTTCTGCCCTCTTGTTGTGTACATACTTAACTTATCTTAGTGCTTACATATTCTAATTCCATACCACTCATATGATCTTGAATATCACTTCTAATTTTTACCTCCCGTCCATTAGCCATGGTAGGTTCCCCCTTCCTTTGGAGTGCTTACAAAGTTGTTGTGAGACTGTTGTGACACAACCATTTCCTCTTTAGGTGGTTGTGCATAAGTTGAAGCCTTCTTCCTTATTTTCTCAGCTAGTCTTCCATTATAGTACTTAGGGAGAACCCTTGACTCTTGTAAAGTTGTGAGTTTATTATGGACCTTTTGATGCCTTCCTTGCCTATAATCATTCGTAGTTGCTTACCTCCGCGTCCTTGTGCTTATAAGGTTGCTTCTGAACTGATATTTTGACTGTCTTCCCAGTGTCACTTTTTTTATCCCCACACTTATACGATACCTTTAACTACCCCAACTCCTATTTGAATATATCTCAAGTATTATAATGACATTACTGCGAGGCTGAATTCACTATATTGGGTTTTACTATGTTTATCCTGCACGGTCTGCTGATTTGTCTGTAACTTCCTATCTATCATAACTCGGCTCTTCCTGAATCAACTGCTAACTAGTCGTTGGCCCGTTCTCATATCAATATTCCGCGTAAACGTTCTTGGGTTATTTCCTTTGTCTTAACTTACCCCTTGCACTGGCTCTTTATCTATCAATAACATTTCGGGCAGGAACCCTTACTTCCTTTCCTTGTCGCCGTGTTTGCTTAATGTTCTGGAATCGTAGCGTATATGTAGGCTTTAGATAATTGCAATCTCATCCCTTTTTCATTTTTATCACATTCTTCCTTTACCATTCCATAGTTACTAAAATCAAGCACTTAATTTGGACTTAATGCCACATCACCCATATTCCCCTCTCTAGGGGTGTACTAAGACTTGGAGCTATGATGACCTACCTATAGATATTTTTCCACTCCATCCTTGGCGTCCTTTCGCATCATCAATGACCCTTACTCGCCTTGCGGTAATCCTTCTATACCAAGGATAACAAAATTCCTTACTCGCAATGGTGACACTTAGTGTAACTGGCACATAAAATCCCTTAAGCTTAACTTTACTCATATTGCTTGTTTTAGGGAATCGTCTCCCTGAATGACCATTCTCTGAATTCATCATGAATCTTCTTCTATTGTCCATTCTATTATTGCCGGAATGCAATGCGAAATTCTCATGATGCTGATGATTATCAAATCACTCAGTTCCTAATTCATGTTTAGTTTGCCTTATTCACCAGTCCATACTGATTTCTATTACTCTGGGGTCTAACTTTTCATTCTGTTAATCACGTTAGAGACGAGAACTTATTTCTCGAAATGAGGATGCGAATGTATGGCCTATACTCTTTTGTTGTCTTAAAGCCCATCACCTCTCGTCTCTTTCTTCATTTTACTATAGATTCTGTAACAATATAATGTTGCCATCCATGTATCACATCTCACTCATAATGCTTCATTATCCCTCTTCGTACTTTCCTGCTAATATCTTTAATTATCACTTTATCCTGAAAACTTTAACAAGACATTCTTTCGCTTTTACCCTCCCTTTCTCAATCTACTGGCTCTTCGGGCTGCCTAACATTCTCCCTGTACTAGGGAAGAGAGCCATACTAAGGTAATATTTATCCCTTCAAGGTTTCCAGTTCCTATATTTTTAGTACTCGTATCTAGCTGTACTATTTTAGTGTGCACCATCTGGGTGTCTCACAAGGAGATCTATTAGCACATTTTTAATATCCTTCGAAAATGTCAACTAACACAAACAATTCATTCACCATTTTGGCTAACTCTAACCCCAGTCGGATCGTGATATTATGTCCTTCTCTTAAACCATATTTGTTAGCTCCCACAGAGCATAAGTTAGATCGGTGTGTCCAATTAAACATACCTCTATTACTGTTGAAGGTAACTCAAAATGCTTGTATCTCTCTTCCTGAATAGTAAAAAAGGATAATCTTTACTAACGAGGTACCTCGTACCCTTGTTCACCTTGCTTCTTTTACTTGCTGCAACTCGTGTCTAACTTCTGATTCCATTATTCCTTTTTACCGTAAGAGTGGATAAGTATTCTTTCCTAAAAGCTCATTATCAAGAACCGTACACCTTTTAGTACACGCATGATCTGCTGAAGACCTCTCAATTACTCATCATAATCAAGATGCAAAATCGAGTTCCTCTAACTCAACACTTCCACATCAATATCTCTTATCAATCGTCTTTCTGAATGTAGGCATCATCTTATTACGAATAGAAGTTCAGGATTTGAATTCTTATAAGTGAGCTCTACCACATGATCTAGAGTAAGAAGAAAGATCGATAGTCTTTAATACACTGTAGCCTTCTGCCTATAAGTGAGGTGCACAATACACCCATAAACAAGACTCTACTAGACACGTCTTGTAGACTCCTTAGGACAGAACCTCTATGATACCACTTTTTTCACAACCCAAACCGATGGGCCGAGACGGGCACCCGGTACCTTACTCAACCGACAACCAATATAGCGTATCTTTTCATGTCATACTATCGTAGATAACTGAGCCGAAAGGCTGCCATGAGATAATTGAATACAACATTCGATACCAACTTATACATAAAACATACGGGCCTATAAGACTAAAATAACCATTCATATACTGAACATAGGCCGACAAGGCCATATATACAATCTTTTACGTACATGATATTTTTCTAAAAGCCCCTAATAATACATAATTTTCATAAAGGTCGGGATAGAGTCCCACCATACCAAACAATACACGTCTAAATCATACTAACCAAACAAGTAACTCCGAAGTAAATGGAGCGCACCAACATCTTCCACTGAGCTGATACCCTACTTGGAGGGCTCTCGACCTATCTATCGGGACCTGTGGGCATGAAATGCAGCTTCCCCAGGCAAAAGGGACGTTGTCGCACCCCCTTTTTCTCGTGAAATCGGGGTTTGTGACATTTGGGAGGACAACTCGTTCCCTTTTGGGAATTGGGTTTGAATTGAAGAGTCGCCACCTAATGATTAAAGTGCATTAGGACACTAAGAAGGGTTTGATTTAGAAAATAAGAGATTGGGTAAGGGCTTGAAATTATCTCAAGGGGAAGGTGTTAGGCACCCCTCAAGATCCACTAGTATGGTTCCCAGCCAAGCTATTGTTGTGACTTAAGTGCAAAGAACACATAGGCAAATAAAGGCTTCAAATAAGTGGGGATTTTCACATAGTGGTTACAAAATAAGAAAAAGGAACTAAACGAGTTGATTTCCTTAAAATAAATGGTTTAAAAAGATTTAAAAGAAACAAAGAAAATAAAAGGAATGGGGGGGGGGTCCTAGGTTTATTAACAATATGGATCACCCCACACAACATCTGGTAATCACTCCTCAGTGTAAGGCTACACGTGATGTTATCGCGTGGTCATCATATCCATCTACCATTTCCCACCCTGTTAAGGTATTAAAGCGTGAAATGGTCTCGTTTACTTTCTGTATGCTATTACCCGCCCCAATCCTATCAGCCTCGGACGTACTTCGGACTACTATTCCTAAAAGGGAGGAGAAGTCGTGCTTATTTGTGGTTTCAAAGGTACAATTACTAAGGCGACAAGCAAAACATATATATAGCAAGTATGGGGAAATACATAAACAAATAAGGCTCAAACAGACCTCCTTAAATCAAAGAAAGCATATAGTTTAGCATGACTTACACGTACCGATTAGGGTCAAATTAAACTTAAAAGTTGGGGCAGACTAATTTATTGCATATTTCAGATAAGAAGCCTGAATCAGGCCTGCCTGTTGGTTGTAGTTAATAAAATCTGATTCAGTTTATAAACTGTCCTATGGCTTGCCTAAGTGTTAGACGAAAACCTATAGGTATGATATCTACTGATTTCAGAAAAGATGAATTATACTGATTTTAGAAAAGGTTGTCAATTATTAACGAAAGACGAGTTTTGACAAAAGATCATAAATTCTGCATACATTAGACATTGATGTTACTGGTCTTATAGTTATAAGCGAGTGAAACGTTTCAGACATAGTTGATAGTTCCTATAGGCATGCTTTCTATGCGTTGATGATTTAAAAAAAAAACCTTTTAGACATAATAAGAATGCAGAAACCCTATGATCATGGCATCTAATTGTAGTTGATTTTCAGAACCTATAGACATATTCTCTACATGAATATGCAGAAGTCACGATATCTACATGAAAGTGCAGGGTCCCTATAGTCATGATATCTAAATAAGAATGCTGAAGTTCCTATAGACGTGGTAACAAAATGAGAATGCAGAAAATCTTATAGACATGGCGACTAAATGAGAATACAGAAATCTTATAGGCATGGTTGCTATATGAAAAATGCAGAAATCTTATAGGCATAGTAGCTATATGAAAAATGCAGGAATCTTATCGGCAAGTTATCTACCCTTTTTTACAAGAAAGGTTACCCTTCCCTTTTCACTAACCATCCCCAAAAGTTATTACAAGTCATTAAAGTCCAAATAAAATAAAGAAAAATACATCAGAAATTGAAAATTACAACCAAGGAGAGCCTGATTCAGACTTCATGTCTGAAGTATGACGTAAACCAACTCCAAATATCATGTTTCAATAACTCTTATATTGCCATGTTTTAAACAGTAACTCAAAGCACATAAAGGGAAATAGGGAATTGGGATTCATAGCAGAAACACGCAAAAGGGAATCAACATGCTAGTTTATGTATTTAACTCTACAGAAGTAGTAAAGTAGACATAGATGCAGAAAGCTGTAAGTAAACACATTGAGGGGATGCTGAAATTTGAAATTAGGACATACTAGTTTCAAAGAAACAAGTAGAGAAAAATGCAGTAGTCTGGTAAAAACCTCAATGCAGACAAGAAGTGAGAGTTCTATTATGTGAGTAAGAGATCAGAAGAGATTGTGAATTGTGAAGTCTTAAGTGTAGTGAAGAAAGGTCGTGCCCTTTTATAGTGTAAAAACCAAGTAGAAATAAGGTAAGAAATAATTGAAGAGCTGATTATCAATCAATTACACGACTCCTTTTAGTTAAGGGATTCAGATTCAAATGGGTATAAACCAATTAAGGAAAGAAATTAATCAAACACTTTATGCAAAGTAGGCAATTAGGGGTGAATACATAAAAGTTATTTAAGGAAAGGGTTTTTGAAATACACGGTTTGTGCGAATAAGTTAAGAAGATCAATTAACAGCCAGTAAATCAAAAGGTCTGAGATTTGGTATGAATGAACCAAATCAGAAAAGATTAAGAAGGATTTTACTTAAAGGAAATCAACAAACAATAGAAAGGGAATCAATTAGACCCATATTTAGAGGCAAGAAGGAACTAATCACAAATTCAAAAGCTACTTTAAAGGGAAGTCTATCATATATAAGGAGCATACGAACATGTTAAGCATGAAGGAAGACTGTAGTGTCATTGTAAAGTCACTAGAAAATCCAGTATAGAAAAGTTTAGTAAAAGGTCAGAGTCATATGAAAGCAAGGAATGGGTCTGAAAGAGTTACTTTCTTTTAAATAAACCCTAAGTTCAATCAAATCACATAATCAAGCTTGACGAAACCCCCAAATTCTAGGGTTTCCACATTGAATCAAGTACAGAGATGAGAAGGCAAGTAGTTGAAATAGGCTCAGAGGTTTTAGAGTTGAAACATCTTGCATGCTTCTTTCATCAACAGAAACTCGTGAGAAAAATATGATAGCAAAGTAACATGCGGAACACAGTAGAAGCACTCAAAAGAAAAACACTGATAGGAACAGTAAAAGAAACATGCTTAAGAGATTTTCCAGAAGAAACTTAAACAGGGTTTAATAGAAGGAAAATAAGGAAACTTAAGAACTTAGTAGGAAAATACAGTAGGAGAAACATGTTGGAACATAGTAGAAGACAAAAATATAAGAACATAGTAGAAAAGCATATGAAAGCATAGTATGGAAAACATGGTAGAAGAACATACAAGCATAGAGTATATAAAACTCAGTAAAAGAACATATAAGAACGGAGTGTAAAAACTCAGTAGAAGAACATACAAGGTAGAAGAAAACATAAGAACACAGTAGAGGCAAATAAACACAAAAGACAAAGGAGAGAAAGTTAGAGAAACACTTAAACATTTTCAGAAAACCCTAGATCGGAAACGAAGCGGTTTTGAAAGTAATTTTTGAAAGAAAAGTTAGGGAAATCATTTGAAAACTCAAGGAGAGCACATATACACAGCGGATCTAAGGAAATCGGAGTAAACCTCGAAGGGTTAAGGTTTCAAAAGAACTATAGAAGTGAGATAGGCTTTGAAAGGTCATCGATCTGAGTCGGAGAGGTCGAAATCAGGCTCAAACCACCATGGTACGCTGGAGTAAAGCCAGAGATGGCCGTGAAACCTTGAATTGACAGAGGTCTGGGTGCAAACCTTCGAGGCCAGGCCTCGGATCTTCAGGTATCAGGCGCGTGGGAGAAAGAGAAGGTGAGTATAAGACTCTCATAGCCTGAGAAGCCATGGATTCCGGTGAGTTTCAAGGTGGAGGTGGTGGTAAGAGGAGGTTAAGGTTTGGGAATGTTCGATAGAGTTTGAGAGTTCACCAGGCGGCTGGTTAGGTGAGCTGATTTAGGGTTAAGGGGTGTTGGTAGATTAAAAAAGGAAAGGAGGGTTCGTGGTCGTTGATCATTTTGATTAACGACCTGGATTTAATGGGGGGCCGGACGAGTTAAACTTAATTGGATCAGGGTCGGGTAGTTTAGGAATTGGTCCGGTCCATTTGAAATGGAAATTGGGGTTAATTGGAGGGTCGATTTGGGCTAAAATTGAAATAGCTAGGGCTAGTATTTAAATAGCCACTTTTTCCCTTTTTATTTTATAAAAAATAGTAAAATGATTTCTGGAAACAAATTAAAGATACTAAATTGATTAATAATATGTAAATATTAAATTAAAAATACTGTAATCAAATTTGTAATTATAAACACAATTAAATCTTAAAATAGGCTAAAATTGCAATTATATGCAATTTAACTTTAATGCTAAATAAATTTGTAAAAAATGTGCAAAAATTACCTTAGCTATATTTTGGTATAAATATGAGAATTCAATAAAGGAGTTACCAAAAATGATAATTTGGGAAATAATTATTGTTTTTTTCTGATAAAATAAGGTGATAAATTGATTTAAAAATCTTTTAAAAATTGGAAAATAATAAAACACTTGGACATTCTTATATATGCATATGTATGCTATTTTGAAAGTATTTTGCATATGAAAAATATATAGGGAAAAATTTGGGTATCAACAGCTGCCCCTCTTTACCCGGAAAGGATGAAAGAGTTATCGGGTAAAGATATGATGCCCAATTTTGACCGAACGGAATGGTTTGAAGAATTTGACCGAGATATGGCTCCTGAGATGCCTACATATCCCCGATATTATAGGAATCATGCCATATGTAGTTCAGGATCTGTCAGCGGAATATGCTTATGGAGGTTTTCCAAGAACGGACGCAATGTTTAAGTTGGGCTGGAAGGTTAAGACCTAATGGGGCTGCAGGAACTGGAGGGGGTTCGCTCCTGCTGAGACAGCCATTTCTCGTCGGTTTACCTGCTAATAAACAATGTATTGTGTGGAAATTTAAACATGATGCAAGTTCCCATCGAACCATGAAATGTTGTCTTTGGACGGTTAGGATGGCGTCCTCAGACCATGACGTCCTGTGCCATGAAACGTATAATAAGGATTCCCAATCCATGTAATGGTGCTCTCGAGCCATGAGAATGATGCCTCTGAACTATGACGTCTTTGAATAATGATATGCAAAAGATAAAAGAGCTCCTTAGGCCATGAAATGGTGCTCTCGGGCCATGAGAATGATGCCTCCGAACAATGATGCCTTTGGATGATTTGGCGATCTTTCAGACTATGAGATGCAGTAGGTGGCGATCTTTCAGCTAGTGCAAATATAAATAAGGTGGCGATCTTTCAGCCAGTGCAAATGTAAATAAAGTGGCGATCTTTCAGCCGATGCAAGATGTAAATGAAGTGGTGATCTTTCAGCTGATGTAAGATGTAAATGATGTGGCGATCTTTCAGCCATACATGATGTAAATTAAGTGGCAATCTTTCAGCCATGCAAGATGTAAATAAAGTGGCAATATTTCAGCCATGCAAGATGTAAATATAGTGGCGATCTTTCAGCCATGCAAGATGTAAATGAAGTGGCGATCTTTCAGCCATGCAAGATGTAAATGAAGTGGCGATCTTTCAGTCATGCAAGATAGAGGTAGAGCTTAACCTCAGAAGGCAGAATGGTAGCCTTATGCAATGCAGAGAATGCAGATGGAGGTAAAGCTTAACCTTGGAAGGAAGAATGGTAGCCTTATGCAATGCAGAGAATGTAGATTGAGGTAGAGCTTAACCTCAGAAGGCAGAATGGCAGCCTTATGCAATGCAGAGAAGGAAAATGGAGGTAGAGCTTAACCTCGAAGGCAGAATGGTAGCCTTATGCAATGCAGAGAATGCAGATGAAGGTAGAGCTTAACCTCGGAAGGCAGAATGGTAGCCTTATGCAATGCAGAGAATGCAGATAGAGCCAGAGCTTAGTCTCAAAAGGCAGAATGGTAGCCTTATGCAATGCAGAGAATGCAGATGGAGGTAGAACTTAACCTCAGAAGGCAGAATAGTAGCCTTATGCAGTACAAAGAATGTCGATGGAGATAGAGCTTAGTCTCGAAAGGCAGAATGGTAGCCTTATGCAATGCAGAGAATGCAGATGGAGGTAGAGCTTAACCTCGGAAGGCACAATGGTAGCCTTATGAAATATAGAGAATGCAGATGGAGGCAGAGCTTAGTCTCATAAGGCAAAATCGTAGCCTTATGCAATGCAGAGAATGCAGATGGAGGTAGAGTTTAACCTTGGAAGGCAGAATGGTAGCCTTATGCAATGCAGATGGAGACAAAGCTTAGTCTCGGAAGGCAGAATGGTAGCCTTATGCAATGCAGAGAATGTAGATGGAGGTAGAGCTTAACCTCGAAAGGCAGAATGGTAGCCTTAAGCAATGACGAGAATGCAGATGGAGGAAGAGCTTAGTCTCGGAAGGCAGAATGGTAGCCTTATGCAATGCAGAGAATGCAGATGGAGGTAGAGTTTAACATCGGAAGGCAGAATGGTAGCCTTATGCAATGCAGAGAATGTAGATTGAGGTAGAGCTTAACCTCAGAAGGCAGAATGGCAGCCTTATGCAATGCAGAGAAGGAAAATGGAGGTAGAGCTTAACCTCGAAGGCAGAATGGTAGCCTTATGCAATGCAGAGAATGCAGATGAAGGTAGAGCTTAACCTCGGAAGGCAGAATGGTAGCCTTATGCAATGCAGAGAATGCAGATAGAGCCAGAGCTTAACCTCTACCTTCATCTGAATGGTAGAGGTTATTTGCGAGCAGATAGCAAACATGCGTGAGTTAGCCATTTTTACTTCTTGAATGGTAGCCTTATGCAATGCAGAGAATGTAGATTGAGGTAGAGCTTAACCTCAGAAGGCAGAATGGCAGCCTTATGCAATGCAGAGAAGGAAAATGGAGGTAGAGCTTAACCTCGAAGGCAGAATGGTAGCCTTATGCAGTACAGAGAATGTCGATGGAGATAGAGCTTAGTCTCGAAAGGCAGAATGGTAGCCTTATGCAATGCAGAGAATGCAGATGGAGGTAGAGCTTAACCTCAGAAGGCAGAATGGTAGCCTTATGCAAGAAGTAAAAATGGCAAATGGCAATAGGGTATTCTTAGCTTATAACGGATTGCGGTATCGTGATTGTTGGGGATATTGTGCCTGCTGGGGACATTGTTGTGCAGATAGCAGTTGCGAGCAAGTGCAACAGTTCGGAGAGTTGTATTCCTGAACTTTGTGAGTGAGCATATAGTATATTTGATGATTTTGCAACTCGAGTTAATGCATCCAAAGAAAAATCGTGAGTTTGTAAAGGGGAAAAGGTTAGTTCGTATCCCCGCTGGCTTTGCTTGACCTGCTCGGATTTGATCCGGCGATACCGTATATATCACCAGGGTGGCGTTGCTAAACAAGGAAATTTTAGTAATAAACATACATGATTTAGTAAAAGCATAACATAAGTACATAATTAAGAATAGTTTTCTTTAGATGAACCGACGACTGCGACGTGGTTCAAGACATTGCAACTTTTCTTGCTCCGAAATATTTAGGGTCCTTCTTAAAATTCTGCCCCAGTTTACTAGGCTGTTTCTTCTGACAATTGTTAATGATAAATGGATGGAATCGACTTCGGAATTTTGAGGGTTCTCCTCAAAATTCTGCCCTAGTTTTCGATAGCGGGGGAAATGAAAATTTTATTGAATTGTGACCGAACCCATAGGGCTGCCTATGTATTCCCTCTTAAACGGGAATCAGGTCAGGCGTAGTTCAAATTACATCATATAAGGAAAGCATAAAGATTACACATAGTATCGCTCAACTGCGTCTAAATTGATCGGCTTTGGCCAAACTTCTCCATCCATTTTTACAAGTATGAGGGCTCCTCCTGTCAGAACCTGGTGAACCACGTACGGAACTTTCCAGTTGGGGGAGAATTTTCCTTTGGCTTCATCTTGATGCGGAAACATTTTCTTTAATACCAGCTGCCCCGGTTTGAATTGTCTAGGCTTGACTCTTTTGTTGAAGGCTCTGGACATTCTGTTCTGATAGAGCTGACCGTGGCACGTTGCATTCATTGTCTTTCCGTCTATAAGAGCTAGTTGCTCGTAATGACTCTTCACCCATTCTGCATCGTCGAGCTTTGCTTCCTGTATGATTCTTAATGAGGGAATTTCCACCTCGGTGGGAATGACTACCTCTATACTGTAGACCAGCATATAGGGGGTTTCTCCTGTCGATGTGCAGACTGTGGTGCGGTATCCCAATAAAGCAGATGAGAGCTTCTCGTGCCACTGCTTATTCTTCTCTATCATTTTCCTTAGTATCTTTTTGATATTCTTGTTGGCAACCTCTACGGCTCCATTCATCTGAGGTTTGTAAGCTATAGAATTCTTGTGTTTGATCTTGAAGGTTTCCCACATGGATTTCATCAAATCACTGTTGAGGTTGGAGCCATTATTAGTAATGATTGACTCTGGAATTCCGAACCGACATATGATACGGTCGTGGACGAAATCTGCCACGACTTTCTTAGTCACTACCTTTTAAGATGCTGCTTCAACCAATTTGGTAAAATAATCAATCACTACTAGGATAAACTTGTGCCTGTTTGATGCGGTGGGTTCAATTGGTCCAATAACATCCATTCCCCAGGCGGCGAACGACCATGATGATCTTGTTGCATTAAGCTCATTTGGAGGCACCTTTATCATGTCTGCATGTATTTGGAAGCGGTGGCACTTTCAGACATACTGGATGCAGTCTGTTTCCATATTTATCCAAAAGTAACCAGCTCAGAGTATTTTCTTTGCTAAAACAAAGCCATTCATATGTGGACCGCAGGTCCCTGCATGAATTTCCTCTAATAGCCTGGATGCTTCCTTTACGTCGACACACCTTAGTAATCCCAAATAAGGAGTCCTCCTGTACATGATTCCTCCCCTGTGAAAGAAATTGTTGGATAACCTCCAAAGCGTGCGCTTCTGAATAGCATTTCCCAGTTTTGGGTATTCTCCTTTTGCCAAGTATTCCATGATATCATGAAACCAAGGCTTTCCATCTGCTTCTTCTTCGACATGAGCACAATAAGCGGGCTGATCATAGATCTTTACCAAAATGGGATCAATGAAATTCTTATTTGGATGTTGTATCATGGATGATAGGGTAGCCAGTGCATCGGCGAATACATTTTAGACCTTGGGAACATGCTGGAATTCTGTCTTTGTGAACCTCTTTCTCAACTCCTGCACATGATGTAGATAAGGGAGTATCTTGGGTTTCTTGGTCGCCCATTCTTCTCGGACCTGATGTATAAGCAAGTCTGAATCCCCAATTACTAGAAACTCTTGGATGTTCAGGTCAATGACCATCTTGAGCCCTAAGATGCAGGCTTCGTAGTCGGCCATGTTGTTGGTGCACGGGAACCTAAGCTTAGCAGATATTGGATAATGCTGACCGATTTCTGATACTAGGACTGTTCCTATGCCAACTTCTTTGAAATTTGCTTCTCCATCGAAAAACATTCTCCAACATCATAGGATTCTGCAATGTCTTCTCCTATGAATGATATCTCTTCATCAGGAAAATATGTTTTCAGGGGTTTGTATTCTCCATCCACAGGATTTTCAGCAAGGTAATCTGCTAGTGCCTGTCCTTTTGATTGCTTTCTGAGTCACGTAAACAATGTTAAATTCACTCAACAGGATTTGCCACTTGGCCAGCTAGCCAGTGGGCATGGGCTTCTGAAAGATGTACTTGAAGGGATCCATTCATGATATGAGATATTTAGTATAGGCACAGACGTAGTGCCTTAACTTCTGAGCTACCCAAGTCAAAGCACAACAAGTACGCTCTAACAAAGAATATCGAGCCTCGTATGGGGTGAACTTCTTACTTAGGTAATAGATGGCTTGCTCCTTTCTCCCTATTTCATCATGCTGCCCCAGAACACAATCGAACGCTCCATCCAATACTACAAGGTAGAGTAATAGAGGTCTACCCGGCTCAGGCGGAACTAAGACTGGTGTGTCGATATATATTCCTTGATTCTGTCGAAAGTTCTTTAGCAATCATCAGTCCATGTGGTAGCAGCGTCATTCTTCAACATCTTTAAGATCGGTCATAGATGACCGTAGATTGTGCTATGAATCGGCTGATGTAGTTAAGTCTTCCCAGGAAGCTCATTACGTCCTTCTTGTTCTTTGTGGTAACAGTTCTTACATAGCTTTGACCTTAGATGGATCCAGTTCTATCCCTCCGCGACTCACAATGAACCCAAGTAGTTTTCCGGCAGGAACCCCAAATGCACATTTCGCGAGATTCCATTTCAGGTTGTATCTTCTCAGTCTGTTGAAGAATTTCCTCAAATCTTCCATGTAGTTAGTGGCTTTCTTGTACTTTATGATGACATCATCTACATACACCTCAATCTCCTTATGTATCATATCATGGAAGATAGTAGTCATGGCCCTCATGTAGGTGGTCCCTGCATTCTTTAACCCGAATGGCATCATCTTGTAGCAGTACATCCCCCACGACGTAATGAAATCCATTTTCTCAGCATTTTCTTCGTCCATCCAAATCTACTGATATCCAGTGAAGCAATTTACAAATGATTGCAACTCATGCTTGGCACAATTGTCGATCAGGATGTGTATGTTCGGCAAGGGGAAGTCGTCCTTTGGACTGGCCCGATTGAGATCCCGGTAGTTGACACAGACTCTGACCTTCCCATCCTTCTTTGGCACCGGCACAATATTGGCTAACCATGTCAGATATTCTACTACCCTCAGGACCTTAGCTTTGACCTGCTTAGTGACTTCTTCCTTGATTTTCAGACTTATGTCGGGTTAAAACTTTCTGAGCTTCTACTTTACCGGTGGACATGTCGGATCAGTTGGTAGTTTGTGGGCCACAGTAGATGTGCTCAAACCAGTCATGTCATCATATGACCAGGCTAATATGTCCTCATATTCCTTCAGAAATTCTGTGTATTCTTCCTTTTCTAACGGTGACAAATGAACGCTGATCCGAGTCTCTTTGATATTTTATGCATCTCCCAGGTTAACAATCTCAGTCTTGTCCAGGTTGGACTTAGGTCTGTTCTCAAAATTTTCAACCTCTTTAACAATCTCTTTCAGTATATCATCTTCCTCTGAATTTATGTCCTCTTGTTACGTTGTCTTGTTGCATGTCACAGCCATTGGTTCATCAAGATAGGTAATAGTAATGCTGTATAAGTAAAGTAACGAGAGAAAATAATAATAGTAAGATTTGTAAGGAAACTGAAGTGCTTTGATAAATTTCATAACTGTTTTGAATATTGGAAGATCTTATTGCGAAAATTCAAAAATGCGAAAGGAAAATCAACTAGTAAAAATAAAAGATAGTGCATGATGCTTTGTTCAGCCTTGCTACCCTGAGGCTTTCGGAGCTCTGGTGGTTCTGATGGTCCAATTGTTGAGGTGTGCTCCTCGGCTTACGGCCTGTATGGAAGGGCCTTCCTCCCCCTCATCCTCGAAAATGACATAACAATCCATGTCATCTTCTTCTATGAACAAATTTCTCACTACTGCTAGTGCCTCCTCTTTTTCCGACCCATAGATAACATCGGCCGGCTGGAAGGTCTGCTCCATATGTGGTATTGGCTGCTCTGGGTAGTATGGGCCGCGCCATGGTGGTGACCAGTTGTTGAATTCCTCCCAAGTACACTCGCATCCCAGACCGAAAGTGGTTCCATGTTTCTTCAGTTTGATCGGCTTGGCAATTCCTTGGAGGTTCTTGCCAAGTCCCTAGCAAGGCTCATATCCGCTCCAGTTCAATATTCTTTCAATTTTGTTGTCCCACCATTTGTCTTTGTCAACGGCGTTGACTTGCTCGATATGGTGATAAGTTTCCCCGCCTATCTTTCTTCTTCCTCCGATCGCTGGGATGGTCTGGCGACTGTATATGGGATTTCTACCATCGCCGTGAATGATCACCTCTTGGTGATTCCATTCAAACTTCACTACCTGATGTAGTGTTGATGCTACAGCCCCAGCGGCATGAATCCATGGTCGTCCCAATAGCAAGTTGTAAGATGTTGGCAAATCTATTACTTGGAAATTGACATCGAACCAAGTAGGCCCTATTTACAAACATAGGCTGATTTCCCTAATGGTGGACCTTTGGGAACCGTCAAAAGCTTTGACATTGATGGCCCCGTCTTTGATCTCATGCAGACCCTTTCCCAATGTTCTGAGTGTTACTAATGGACAAATATTGAGGCTGGACCCTCCATCAATCAGGACCCTAGTGATAAAATATTCTTCGCATTGCACGGTGATGTGCAACGCTTTGTTATGACTCAACCATTCTGGTGGCAGCTCATCTTCATGAAAAGTGATCTTGTGACTTTCCAATACCTGCCCTACCATGTTTTCCATTTCTCCTCCGGTGATGTTGCATGGTACATATACCTCACTCAGCACCTTAAACAAGGCATTCTTATGTGCATCAGAACTTTGCAGCAAAGTTAGGATAGAAATCTGCGCCGGTATTTTGTTCAGCTGCTCAATGACTGAGTATTCCTTGGCTTGTATCTTTCTCCAGATATCATCGGGCCCAGTTTCATTAATGGTCGGCCGACCAGAGGCCTGCTTACTCGACTCAGCTAAATGCTCCCTAGTATAAACCCTGTCGGTTCTTATCATACCCCGTGTCGCAACTGTTTCCCCGAATTTAGCTTTCCCTTTCCTTCTCGCCTTGGCTGTGTAATCCCAAGGTATGGAATTCGTATGGAACGGTGTTACGGCCGACATTGCTACTGGGATGGGCACCTTTACTCCAAACGGAGTATGTGTTTTTGAGGGTAAAATCGCAACTTCAAATGGTGCGAGTGCATTTGCTGGAGACCCAAACTCGACCTCAATTGGTGTTGGCATCTTTGTGGGGGGTGGCGCTTCAAATTCTAGTGGTACAGACATGTTTATCTTGCATCCCCAGAAGGCTGAGTCTGTACGACGATCGGATTGAGGGGGACTATCGGCTTCTTTGGTTCGTCACCTTCTGTGATTAAACTGATCGATCCTTTGGGATCCCAGTGATCCTCTATTTCAATCATGTGAACACCTCCACCCTTATGGTCCAGCAGAGGGTTGTTGCGGACATTCAGAGTAGGATCATTTGCTACAATTATCTTGTTATGAATCAGAGTCTGGATCTTATCTTTTAGGGAGCGACATTCATCAATGGTATGTCCCTTTATGACGGAATGGTATGCACATGATTTATTTGGATTGACCCACTGAGAAGGGTTTTCATGGGTTATAGCAGGGATAGAGGTGACATAACCAGCAGCTTTGAGCCTTTCGTACAACTGGTCAATCGGTTCAGCAATGGCGGTATATTATTTGGGGGGTCTGCGGTCCAAATTTGGTCGAGGTCTAGGAAAGTTTTGATGCGTGGGAGGTGATTGATAGTGGGATGGCTGAGCATTGTAGGCTTGGTAGACATGTGCGGGCTGGGAATATCTGGGTGAAGTAGGTTGATATGTGGGAGGTGGGGGTGATTGGTAAGTAGGTGGTGGAGTTTGGTAAGAGGGTGGGGGTGCTTGGTAATTCAGGGCAGGCTGATATGTGAGTAGAGGTATCAGATAAGCTTGGTATTTGATAGGCGATTTGGCTCTTTGTGCAACCATTACGGTGCCTACGTCCCTTTTCTTGGACGTACCACCAAACTGTAAAGCCTTATGGGTAGCTTGCAAAGCTTCAAAGTTTGTAACCATACCTCTTTTGATGCTTTCCTCGATCCTTTCCCCTAGCTTGATAATGTCGGAAAATTTTCGACTCTCAATTAACATCAGCCTTTCATAGTACTACGGGTCTTGAGCCCGGACGAAAAACTTGTTCATTTGTTCTTCTTCTAAAGTAGGTCTGACCTTAGCAGTTTCTGATCTCTAGGGAGTGGAATACTTGCGGAAAGTTTCCGTGGGCTTCTTCTTTAAGTTCTGAATGTAGAACACATCTGGTGCATTTTTTGTGTTGAACCTGAGCCTGTCGAAAAATTCAGACACCATACTTACCCAGTTCGGCCATTTCTTCGGGTTTGGGCTAATGTACCAAGATAGATCATCTCCTTTCAGACTCCTTATGAAAACTTCATGCGAATCCTTTCGTCTTACCCTACTCCGACCAGCTTGTCACAGTATGTTCTCAAGTGGACTCTTGGATCCCCTGTACCATCAAACATTTCGAACTTAGGAGGTTTGTACCCCTCAGGTAGTTTGACATCCGGTTGTATGCAAAGATCTTCATAGTTCATTACTTCAATCCCCTTACTTCCTTCGACGCCCTAAATTCGGCTAGTAAACTTCTTAAGCTCTTCTGCCAGACTCCTGATGAGTGAGTCTTTATCATCAGACTCGGGTGTGCTTGAGACAGGTTGGGTTGAGTGTGGCATGGTTTCCATGTAGATGGGGGTGTTATGATAAGCGTGGAAATGGTCATTTGTGGAATTCAAAGGTTTAGGGATAAGCAGTGGAGTAATGTTGGATGTGTGGCAAGTATTGCAGTGGTGGTGAGGAGCGGGGTGGTTTCGTGGCTTTGGGATATTTTATGGAGGTGTGGGGTTCTGAGCATTCGGGAAATTAATGTTGGGAGTGGTGAGGGAAAATGACAGATTCGCCAGATTCCGAACCTGATCAAGTTCTTGAAATTTCAGCAGCATTTGCTCGAGTTGGGACGCACTTTCTTTGGAGACCTGAGCACCATGAGTGACCTCTACCTGTTCAGTTGAGTTTTCCTTTCTGGTGTTGCTCAAATCTTCCATCGTTCCTTTGTTCCTGCTTCTGATAGGACTAGGAGGAGGAGTGGGTGGAGGGCCCTTTGATCTTGTGGAATATGAGGACGATGCCAGAGTGCACGAACTAACCTTTGGGGAGGGGAATGAAAACAAAAAATAAAACAAAAGGTAACAAGATAGTGAGGATTATAAGGAAAAGATGTTGCGATATTTAAATACATAGTGTAAGAATGTAAATCGTGTCCTAATTTGGGAGCCTCTTTGTGCCCGAGGTAGGCCTAGCGACAAATTGATTTGGAGAACTTAGAATGCTAAATGCATGATTTTATTGATAAAAGTAGATGAGTCCCAAAACGACACTAAATAAAATGTCACTAGTGGCCATTGGCCTTATTACATTTTTTTAAAAGCAAAAGAACAAACTCTTATCAAGCAGGACCTTCCTCAAGTTGAATGCTCTCATTAATCAAATCCTCCAGCTCGCATAGATTCACCAGTAGAAATGCCTTTGCCATGTGTTCTCCTTCATTTCCTTTAGCGTTCTGGCAGTCAGTGACTCTCTTCCTCACTTTCCCTTCTAATTCCAGCAGACTGTACTCTAGATATTCAAACTTTTTGCTAGCTTTGGCAGCCATCTATTTCCACTCATTGATTCGGTCATTTGATGGAAGACTCCTCCACTAGTCTAGCAGGATTGAGGGTATGCTAACCATACCAAAGTCAGGGACCTCGTTCTTCATTTTTTGCAAAACAAAAGGGTTAAGACCCTACCCCCACCAGACTCGACTATTTAACATCAACAATTAGCATGAAGCATTTAGTTCTCCAAATAAAATCACAGAATGTCGTAATGTCTGTTTGGGCATTAGGGAAACCCAGTGGACTTTGGACAAGGCTATCTTAAAGAGTCATTATGCGGACAACATAATTGACTCGGCTAGGTTTGACCATGATGCATGCACAATTAAACAGAGTACGTTTTCTATGGTGTTTTAGACTGGTACCCTTGAGCGGACAACTCAAGGGGGAAAGGCACGGAATCATCAACTACACCGTTGATCGACTGGTTTTACCGCAAATACGCCTTTGCGGGATTTAAAGGGTGATAATATCGGAAGAGCGCAACCACTCATTATAAGTGTTGCTATGGTATTTGTTTGGCACGAGTGGAATATGATGTTGAAAACATGCTTATGCAATAACTAAAAAAAGTTTTCACGTATTTGCATGTTCATAAAGTAATAATTACAATAATTTAAAATAGTAATAAAGCAGTGCAGTAAAGGAAAGCAGTGGAAGAAAAAAGGGAAAGAAACAAGAGGCAAGTTAGTTTTGCAGTAGAAGAGGGAATTAAATGCTTAAAGGTATTAAACAAATAAAGCACATAAGAAATGTAAAGTCACAGTAATAGCTTGAAATGGTAAAAGCCTAAAAGATATCCCCAACAGAATCGCCACGCTGTCGCGCCCCCTTTTTATCGCGAACTCGAGGTTTGTGACATTTGGGAGGACAACTCGTTCCCTTTTGGGAATTAGGTTTGAATTGAATAATCGCCACCTAATGATGAACGTGCATTAGGACACTAAGAAGGGTTTGATTTAGAAAACCAGAGATTGAGTAAGGGCTTGAAGTTATCTCAAGGGGAAGGTGTTAGGCACCCCTCAAGATCCACTAGTGTAGTTCCCGGCCAAGCTATTGTTGTGACTTTAGTGCAAATAACACATAGGCAATAAAGGCTTCAAATAAGAGGGGATTTTCACGTAGTGGTTACAAAATAAGAAAAAGGAACTAAGAGTTGATTTCCTTAAAAGAAATGGTTTAAAAAGATTTAAAAGAAACAAAGAAAAATAAAGGAGGGGGGGGGGGTCCTAGGTTTATTAATAATATGGATCACCCCACATAACACCCAGTAATCACTCCTCAGTGAGGGGCTACACGTGATGTTGTCACGTGGTCATCATATCCATATCTACCCTTTTCCACCCAGTCAAGGTATTAAAGTGTGGAATGGTCTCGTTTACTTACTGTATGCTATTACCCGCCCCAATCCTATCAGCCTCGGAGGTACTTGGGACTACTATTACTAAAAGGGAGGAGAAGTTGGGCTTATTTGTGGTTTCTAATTTAAAAATACTAAGACGACAAACAAAACATATATATAGCAAGTATAAGGAAACACATAAACAAATAAGGCTCAAACAGACCTTCTTAAATCAAAGAAAGCATATAGTTTAGCATGTCTTACATGTACTGATTAGGGTCTGATTAAACTTAAAAGTTGGAGCAGACTGATTTATTACATATTTCAGATAAGAAGCCCGAATCAGGCCTGCTTCTACTAGTTGTAGTTAATAAAATCTGATTCAGTTTATAAACTGTCCTATGTCTTGTCTAAGTGTTAGACGAAAACCTATAGGCATGATATGTACTGATTTCAGAAAAAATGAAGTATACTGATTTTAGAAAAGGTTGTCAGTTATTCAGGAAAGACGAGTTTTGACAAAAGATCATAAATTCTGCAGACATTAGACATTGTTGTTATTGGTTTTAGACTTATAAGCGAATGAAACGTTTCAGACTTGGTTGATAGTTCATATAGGCATGCTTTCTATGAGTTGCTGATTTTTTAAAAAAAAAACTTTTGGACACAATAAGAATGCAAAAACCCTATAGTCATGACATCTAATTGTAGTTGCTTTTCAGAACCTATAGACATATTCTCTACACGCATATGCAGAAGTCACGATATCTACATGAAAGTGCAGAGTCCCTATAGTCATGGTATCTAAATGAGAATGCTGAAGTTTCTGTAGACGTGGTAACTAAATGAGAATGCAGAAAATCTTATAGACATGGTGACTAAATGAGAATACAGAAATCTTATAGGCATGGTAGCTATATGAAAAATGCAGAAATCTTATAGGCATAATAGCTATATGAAAAATGCAGGAATCTTATAGGCAAGTTATCTACCCATTTTTACATGAAAGGTTACCCTTCCCTTTTTACTAACCATCCCCAAAATTATTAGAAGTCATTAAAGTCCAAATAAAATAAAGAAAAATACATCAGAAATTGAAAGTTACAACCAAGGAGAGCCTGATTCAGACTTCTTGTCTGAAGTATGAAGTAAACCAACTCCAAAGATCATGTTTCAAAGCCTTTCTCCCACTTGGGTGAGTTAGAGTTCTCTAAGAGTTTCATAAGAACTCCGGGAAGTGCTTACACCCAAATGTATCACCATATCAAGACAAAGTGCAATGTGGAAGGGCCAGACCTCAGGTGTCCATGTTCAGAGAGAACTCAAGGTCCGAAGGCAAATCTCACAAGAGAGGGGCAGAACTTAGGAACTAAGAGAGAGTGTAAGTGCAGAATTCTGAAAAGGGGAAAGGGAAAGGGAAACAACACACATAGGGATATAGGGAATGGGGGAGTTGCAAGAGGTAAAAAGTAGGCTGGTGGGCATAACCCAACAATGGGAGATGCTGGCACACCCGTAAGCCTACAGGAACACATTGTTTAGAGGTTAGGATCCCCTAAGGGATCAAGTTCAATTCATAGACAATAACTTATATTGCCATGTTTTAAACAGTAACTCAAAGCACATAAAGGGAAATAGGGAATAGGGATTCATAGCAGAAACAAACAAAAGGGAATCAACATGCTAGTTTAAGTATTTAACTCTGCAGAAGTAGTAAAGTAGACCTAGATGCAGAAAGCTGTAAGTAAACACATTGTGGGGATGTTGAAATTTGAAATTAGGACATACCAGTTTCAAAGAAACAAGTAGAGAAAAATGCAGTAGTCTGGTAAAAACCTCAGTGTAGACAAGTAGAGATAGCTCTATTATGTGAGTAAGAGTTCAGAAGAGATTGTGAATTGTGAAGTCTTAAGTGTAGTGAAGAAAGGCCGTGCCCTTTATAGTGTAAAAACCAAGTAGAAATAAGGTAAGAAATAATTGAAGAGCTGATTGTCAATCAATTACAAGACTCCATTTAGTTAAGGGATTCAGATTCAAATGGATATAAACCAATTAAGGAAAGAAAATAATCAAACACTTTGTGCAAAGTAGGCAATTAGGGGTGAATACATAAAAGTTATTTAAGGACAAGGTTTTTGAAATACACGGTTTGTGCGAATAAGGTTAGATCAATTAACATCCAGTAAATCACAAGGTCTGAGATTTGGTATGAATGAACCAAGTCAGAAAAGATGAAGAAGGATTTTAATTAAGGGAAACCAGCAAACAATGGAAAGGGAATCAATTAGACCCATATTCAGAGGTAAGTAGGAACTAATCACAAATTCAAAAGCTACTTTAAAAGGAAGTCTATCATATATAAGGAGCATACGAACATGTTAAGCATGAAGGAAAACTGTAGTGTCATTGTAAAGTCAGTAGAAAATCTAGTATAGAAAAGTTTAGCAAAAGGTCAGAGTCATATGAAAGCAAGGAATGGGTCTGAAAGAGTTAGGGGTTTTGAAATAAACCCTAAGTTCAATCAAATCACATAATCAAGCTTGGCGAAACCCCCAAATTCTAGGGTTTCCACATTGAATCGAGTACAGAGATGATAAGACAAGTAGTTGAAACAGGCTCAGAGGTTTCAGAGTTGAAACCTCTTGCATTCTTCTTTCATCAACAGAAACTCATGAGAAAAACATGATAGCAAAGTAACATGAGGAACATAGTAGAAGAACTTAAAAGAAAAACACTGATAGGAACAGTAAAAGTAACATGCTTAAGAGATTTTTCAGAAAAAACTTAAACAGGGCTTAATAGAAGGAAAATAAGGAAACTTAAGAACTTAGTAGGAAAATAAAGTAGGAGAAACATGTTGGAACATAGTAGAAGACAAAAAATATAAGAACACAGTAGAAAAGCATAGGAGAGCATAGTATGGAAAACATGGTAGAAGAACTTACAAGCATGGATTATATAAAACTCAGTAAAAGAACATACAAGAACGAAGTGTAAAAACTCAATAGAAGAACATACAAGGTAGAAGAAAACATAAGAACACAGTAGAGGCAAATAAACACAAAAGACAAAGGAGAGAAAGTGAGAGAAACACTTAAACATTTTCAAAAAACCCTAGATCGGAAACGAAGCGGTTTTGAAAGTAATTTTTGAAAGAACCATTAGGAAAATCGTTTGAAAATTCAAGGAGAGCACAGATACACAACGAATCTAAGGAAATCGGAGAAACCCTCGAAAGGTTAAGGTTTCAAAAGAACCCTAGAAGTGAGATAGGCTTTGAAAGGTCACCGATCTGAGTCGGAGAGGTCGGAATCAGGCTCAAACCACCATGGTACGCCGGAGTAAAGTTGGAGATGGCCGTGAAACCTTGAATCGACAGAGGTCTGGGTGCAAACCTTCGAGGCTAGGCCTCGGATCTTCAGGTATCAGGCCCTTTGGAGCAAGAGAAGGTGAGTATAAGACTCCCATAGCCTGGGAAGCCATGGATTCCGGTGGGTTTCAAGGTGGAGGTGGTGCTAAGAGGCGGTTAGGGTTTGGGAATGTTCGAGAGAGTTTGAGAGTTCAGAGGAGGTTGGTTAGGTGAACTGATTTAGTGTAAAGAGGTGTTGGTAGATTAAAAAAGAAAAGAAGGGTTCGTGGTTGTTGATTATTTTGATCAACAACTTGGATTTAATGGGGGCCGGACGGGTTAAACTTAATTGGATCAGGGGCGGGTAGTTTAGGAATTGGTCCGGTCTATTTGAAATTGAAATTGTGGTTAATTGAGGGGTCAATTTCGGCTAAAATTTAAATAGGTAGGGCTAGTATTTAAATAGCCACTTTTTCCCTTTTTATTTTAAAAAAAATAGTAAAATGATTTCTGGAAAGAAATTAAAGATACTAAATCGATTAATAATATGTATATATTAAATTAAAAATACTGGAATCAAATTTGTAATTATAAACACAATTAAATCTTAAAATAGGCTAAAATTGCAATTATATGCAATTTAATTTTTAAAATGCTAAATAAATTTATAAAAAATGAGAAAAAATTACCTTAGCTATATTTTGGTATAAATATGAGAATTAAATAAAGGAGTTATCAATAATGATTTATGGGAAATAATTATTGGTTTTTTCTAATAAAATAAGGCGATAAATTGATTTAAAAATCTTTAAAAATTGGAAAAATAATAAAACACTTGGACATGCTTATATATGCATACATATGCTATTTTGAAAGTATTTTTCATATTAAAAATATATAGGAAAAAAATTGGGTATCAACATACGTCAGTACGATTAATGTACCGAGTATGTAAGGCACATAAATAAGTACATAACAGACAAAATCAACCTATAAATCTCGATAACTCTGTAAATTATGAAATAATTATACTGTCATGCATATGCGTATGAATGTCATGTCGTGCATAGGTACATGTTTCGTAACATTATCACGCCTCTGAGGGCATCTCATCATGTCATCTCGGCCACTGTGGGAAAAATCATCAACGTATACCAGTTGATCAAGTAATGATGCGTATATAACGCCATAATCTTTCTGATCGGGTGGTGGTGTGTATATAACTCCATAATATTTTCCATATCCCATATACATATATATACACATATATAACGACATCTGGTCATGGGCCAATGAGCATGTATAAATGCATGAAATGCATATGAAATACGTTAATAAAATCTCTCGATACATCATAAGACCATTGTGCATCTGATTAATATCATGAAATAAAATGTACCAACTTATGTATTTTTGAGACCCATGAACAGATGATATAATAATATGACACATGGGTCAAAAATATAAGGATCTCTAGTATTTCTATGAATAGAGTCATTTATGGAAATTTCGCATTTGCTCATTTCGTTTGTGTCAGATAGATCATGCCAAAAGAAAGAAGAGGTAGCCTTAACATACCTAAAGTAAGGAAAAATCCGTATAATATTTTTGAGAAAGATTGCATCGGGCTTCCTTAGAATTGCGAAAAAAAATATCACGTTGCCAAGATGAAATTTGCCTTTGAACTATTGTTGAAGATACTTAGAGAATCTTGCTGAAAATTTTCATGGAAATATTATGTTACATATGGTCTCTCTTTGTTAGAGATGCCTTTTATTAAAATTGATGTGGGCCCCACCTTAAGTGGTGGCTTAACCACATATCCTCTATCTTGCCACATAATCCCTATGACTTAATGAATCATATATTTAGGGTGGCTTGCCATAAGGAGGGTAATATTTATCCAATAATTATCCACTTAATTAATTAATTATATGATGTTCCGTTACCTAGTAATTAATCAATTGCCTGCATAATTAAGAATTATCTCAATTTAATTAAAGTTCTAAGTATTTTTAATATACCCTTTTATATATATCATACTATCATGGTCATATGCTATCTTGTATGGTACTAGTACATAAATATCGGGTATTAACGCTCGGTCGTATTTTATCCGAACATGCCAAATATGGACAAAAATTTATTTTCTTTGCCTTGCTTCCCCTCTTACCTTCATGAATTTACTCATCACTTGTTTGAAATAGCATAATCCTTATAATCTCCAAATAATCTTTTCCTTGGAATGATGTCAATTACCTTGCGACAAACTCAACGTACAATACTACAGGGTGCAACATTGTCGTCATTTAATACTGCGAAGCGTAACATCATCGTAATATAGTACTGCAAGGCCCAACATCATCATAATATAATACTGCGAGACATAATATCGACGTAATATCGTGGGGCGTAACATATCGGCATGCAATAGAGGAATCAAATCATGAGGCTATGAATACTAGCCTCGACTTATTGAATGAAAAACGAGAGGTTGGGCTTGTTCGGATGGCTGAACAAAAGCAAATAATAGAGAGATATTACAATAGGAGGGCCAACCTTCGCCACTTCGGAATCGGGGACTTAGTTATTAGGAATGTCACCCTGAATACTCGAGATCCAAACGAAGGGAAACTAGGCCAAATTGGGATGACCATATCGAGTCATTGGTATCATCGGAAAGGCATCTTACAAACTTGGCATGATGGAAGGAGAACAATTGCCAAACAATTGTAACGTGTCACCACTGAAACGATATTATTGCAAAGGTATGAATATTTCCCTTTTCCATTTGTATTCGATACTAACTTATTACAAGTTTTCGATCAAGGCGTCGAGGAAACCTTCTAACACGAAGATCTTAGGTTTTAAAGCAAACATTGAACTCTTTTTCCCTTAGTCCGATTTTCATTCCAAATGGGTTTTTCCCGCGAGATCTTTAACGAGACAACAAATATGTGCTACCTAAGGAGAACTCAACATTATCCAAGGCTTCTTTTCAATCAACCACAAATACTGGGGGGCATCACCCTCAGAGGTTATATTTTCGAGAAAAATACCTCATGCCAAAAAAGGTCTCGATAAGAAAACTTTGTAATGGGCCAAACAACCGGATGAACCGTGTCTATATGGAATAGTCGAGCCCGATGGGAAAACATGTACACATGTATGAATTAATTAAAGAATCATTCTTTCAATATCAAACATTTTTCGTCTCAAAGAAATTTGCTACTATACGAGCTCCATACTTGTGATTCTATGAGAAAAGGCTCAATGGCCAAAATACAAATAAACCTCAAATGCTCGGGGACTGTCATCGACAGTCAGACACATTAGAGTTATCTAAACTCGGATTTATAAGACCTCAAAGAGGCACCCCTCGATGTAAAAGCCAAGGCCATCACACTCGGGGACTAACATTTCGAACAAGTTCGAAATATTATCGGGAAACAAGTCCAAGACGCATACCTAAAGCTACGACCATACCAAAGGCTACGGCCGAAATAACGCGGCTCGGAGATGTCCGAATACCGCAATAAAAACAGGCCTTCGAATTCGCTGAAAACCGGTTAATAAAAGCTACACTCGGCAAAATAATCAAAAGGCTTCGATAAAATCAGCCCTCGAAAAACCTTAACAGGTATAGAATTATTCAAATACAAACTTGTGTGAAGGCACAAAAAACAAAAGGGTTCCCATCGACACTAAACCCTCAAAAAACCCAATGGGTAAAAAATGCATAAAGAAATTTTTACTAAGTCTTTAAATCAAAAATGGGAAAAAATAGCCATCTCTTAGAGGCCATAATGGCCCGATCTAACAGAGCCTAAGGGCTAATGCACTTAGGGTTCAAGATCTTGTTCGAAGGGCCAATACCCAAGGATTCGGTTACCCCGAGCCCAAATAAATAGTATTCGACCACGACAACTTCAAGTAAATCGTCCGAGACAGAAACTCTAACACATCGTTCAAAGAATGAAATTATTGCAAGAATTTTGAAAGGCAAGAAACATTGAGAAGTGATTCAAAGAAATTTTTTATTTCATATATTTAAAAAGAGATAAGTACAAGGATCCCGACAAAATGTCTTACTAAAAGAAAAATACAAAAAGAGAAAGAAAATTCCTATCTATGGCCGGGGCTGGTTTCTCCCTCGGGAGCAACTTCCTCTTCGGGCCCCTCTTCATCGTCGGACTCGGCTTGGCTGCCTTCATCATCATTGTCAACGGGAGGAGATGAGAAATCTGGAATCGGCTTCAAGCGCCCTTGTTGTGCTATCTCTTTAGTGAGGTCGAAACCTCGAGCATGAATTTATTCTAGGGTCTCCCTCCGAGATTGGAACTTGGCCAAGTAATTACTCCGTTTTTCCCGGTCAGAAGGTTCTCTCGGCTCCAATTGAGTAGCCTCAACATACTTTAAGTAAAGGGCAATGGCTTTATCAACCGTGGCCTTCATCTTCTCAACCTCAGCCCTAGATTTAGCAACCTCAGCCCCAGCTTTGGCATGTTTGACCTCGAGCTCTTTGATCCTTTTGGCTTGGGCCAAATTTTTCTCTTTATCACCACTGAGCTAGATCTCAGTCGATGCCAGTTTGGCTAGTGCAGCTTCTTTCTCTGCAGCAAGGCGGTCCATATTTTCCTTCCACTTTTTGCAGTTGGCCTTAACCTGATTGACTTCTCCTCGAAGCTGCCTAATCATCTCCAATTTTTGCGGCAGCCGAGACACTAAAGTGTTAGCCTCCACAGTTGGGTCGAGTAAATAATACTCTTTCAAAATGACAGTTACCTACTTGTCTAGCTCGGCCTTATTTTGGCGAGCCATGGCCAAGTCTACCTGAAGGTCCTTGAGCTCCTTCTCCTTTTGGCTGCAAAGGAGCTTTAGGGCCTTCCTCTCATCTAAGGACTTCTTGAGCTCGACCTCACATTGGCTCAGGATGTCCCTAAACCTAGTAAATGCCAACACCAAAATAGAGATATCAGTTAAAGTAAGGGAGAAGAATAATTTGCAACGATAAGAATTAATTCTTACCTTAGAGAAAAGGCGTTGAGCCTCTTCAAAGAGAGTAGATGTGTCATTGGGGTCGGCGGCATCATCAACCCCAGTAAAGTAATCCCAAAAAGGATCTTCTTCACCGGGGACTCCGCTTATGTCAAGTGTTCCTAGAGCCCAGTCTTCCCTTATGGCCTCCTTAGAATAAGCCGGTAACGATGGAGAGTGACTTATTTTCATGGCCCCGGGCAAATCGCGCGGGGTGCTCTGTTCGGCCCTAGGGACTTCTTAACCTGTCCCCTTTGGTGTACTTGTTGAAGGCCGAGAAAGAATCTCGACCTCAGGTGATTTAGTGGCTTTTCCCGCGTCTTTCTTCGGAGCAATCTCACCACGAGGCAAGGTTTGCAGTTCAGAGGGTTTGGCGGCTTCGGTTGGCTTCCTGGATCGGGTAACCAGCGCATATTATTCGCCCTCATCTTCTTCTTCATCATTCAGTTGGTGGATTGAGTCTATATCGATATGAATGCGGTTCCTCCTGCATCTTAGAGTATGACCCCTTTTATATTGGGGGTCTTTGGGCTTCGAAACCCTTTTCCACTTATTATCTTTACTTGATTTTTAAATCATAGACTCTATCTCTTCCCTAGGAGGGGCCAACCTTATTTCGGAGAATCTCTAATGCCTGCATAAATGAAAGTTGGGTATGAGAAAAGGAATATCTTCGATAAAGAGGAAAACATCAAAAAGTTACAAGAAGAACATACCGTGGTATTTGGATTCCCATCTGCCCCTCGCAAAATCACGCCAACGGCATTCGTCATATGAGGAGGTCACAGCTACTTTTCGGACCCAGCCTTCGAGGTCGAGAACCACATGGGTCACCCAAGCGACCGCTGCAAAAATATGAACGCATCATGCAATTCATAAATGAAATACATAGAATTACTGGGGAAACAACTTCACTTACGGTCAGGGTTCTACTCCTCTAGGAATGACAATTTCTTATCAGGGATGATATCACAGGTCCTTACTCGAATGAACCAGTTCATCCAGCCCCGATCTTTATCCTTGTCATCGCTAGCAAAGAAGGACTTGGTCGACCAGCATTGGATTTTGATCAAACCTCGGAAAAGTTGAGGCCGGTACAGTTGGATGAGATGACTGAGGGTGAACTCGAGCCCCTTGACATTGCTGGAGAAATAGCGAAGCATGATCACTATGTGCCAGAAAGAAGGGTGGATCGGCAGGGAACTGCTGGGGGATTTTCAACTTTGAAGTCTTTCTTTATAATGTAGGTGCCCAGAACGATCTCGTGAAGGGCCCACGCTTTGTCACCGGTCGTATGGGAAGAAGTGGAGGAAGCTTTTTCTATTTGAGGAACTATTTTAGAGATTTTAGCCATTGATTTAGGTTTAGAAAAGCGAAAAGAGGTGGAGTTTGTTGTTTTTCAGCATTAAAAGGGGCGGAAGAAGCAGGTGGTGAGAGAAAGAAATGAAGAGGAAGAGAGATATTAGAGAAGTTAAGAGGAGGTTTAAAGATGGAAGTAAAGTTCTCAATTCGAAGAAGGGGCCTTGTATTTATAGTAGAATGACAACGGTTCGGTGGCGCTAGTGGCTGACCACCATTGGTAAACATTTATTATGTTGGGGAAGGGAACTAACGGGACGTTCGGTCACTTTGAGTGCATACGTCATGGGGATGACATCATCATTAGGGGATCCAAAAAATTGAGGCTTAAATCATTTCTTATCGTCTTACTCTAAGAAACGCGGGGACTATCTGTGTACAGTCAAAATCAGGTATGCTCGATTTCTTATACTCGAGGGGTTGCTCCGAGAACAAGTTCGAGATAGATCGTGCTCGAGCCTGATGGCGGAGTACAAGATTCAAAGATTAAAGTGCTTTATGAATACCGAGGCCAAGCATGACCAACCTCGAGATAGTGTCGTTATGGTTTCGTAACAGAAAGACCGAGATTCCCGTAGTGTCCTTGAGATCACGGCGTGAATTCCAAAATGGATTCTTACTAGGCGGTTAGACAATTGTATAATAAGATTTCCTATTATAATTAGAAGTGTACCTTATTTAGGAATCCCCTACTATATAAAAGGGATCCCAAGCATTTGTAACGCATCAATCATTGACAAGAGAATATACAAACATCACTTTCTGCTTAGTATTGATCAGAATTACTTTATTATTTTATTTTTCTTGCTAAACCACCTCGAGGCTGCCTTAGCTCGAGGTGGAGACTTGTTTGCTTACTGGTTTGACTTGCTCCACTCTTTAATTTATACCTTTAATCCCTTGTTTATCAATTAGTATTGGATTAAATCATATCTTTAAAACAATAATACAAGTTTAATTGTTACTTGGATTTTAGGGTAAACAATGATGTATAGGATAATCCAGTATTTCTACTTAAATCTTGTGACTTGTATTTCTCCGGGTGTCAGGATTTGTATACACTGAGTTGTATCATTAGTTTTATACAACTATTGAGTTTGAGACTTATATTTATCATTAATTCAGTTATTCTGCATGTTTGTTTGGCTTATCTAGTCTTAGACTAGGTGCCGTCACGACATCGTACTAAGGGAGATTTGGGGTCGTGAAAAGTTTGTATCAAAACTCTAGTTTCATAGTTGTTACGAGTCACAAGTAGTCTTAGTAGAGTATGGCGGATCAGTGTTAAGGTGGTTGTACTTATCTTCGAGACGCCATGGAACTGTTAGGAAAAGCTCTGCTTATTTGATTCATTATCGTGCAAAATTGTTGACTTCGGGATTCTAAATTTCTATCTTTCTATTCTCTCACAGATGGTGAGGACATGTACACTTGGATCGGATGACCAGACACCCATGCCCCCTGCTAGAGCCGTGAGGGGTCAGGGCCGGGGCCGGGATAGAGGTCGAGGACGTCCATGTGGTGCAACCACAACACCTGCGCAAGCTGGTATAGAGGAGCCACCAGTAGCTCCAGTTAGAGAGCAGGCACCTAAGATGCCTATTGCTGCCCTAACACTTCAGGAGACTCTCGCCTAGTTTCTGAGCATGTTCGGCAATTTAACTCAGGTAGGGTTGAATTCACTAGCTCCTGCCATATCTCAGGCTGGGGGAGAAGCACAGATTCCTGCCGCCAGTACTCTAGAGCAGCAGGTCCAGGTTGACCATGTCCCAGAGGTTATACTAGTATAGCTGGTTGCCCATTTCAACCTGAGGTTAGGCCAACAGCTTCTAATGGGGAACAGCTCATGCTCGAGAGATACAAGAAGTATCACCCTCCTACTTTCAGCGGTTTAAATAGGATGCATAGGGTTTTCTTGAGGAGTTCCATCATATCATTCGTACAATGGGTATTGTAGAGTCTAATGGGGTTGTTTTCACTATGTTCCAGCTTAAGGGAACCTCTATCAGTGATGGCGAGCGTATGAGTTGTGTAATCCGACCGAGGTATCTTCGCTCACTTGGGATCAATTCTCAGTTATATTCTTGTGGGACTTTTTTCCTAGAGTCTCACGAATGCATGGAACGTGGAGTTTGAAAAGTTACGCCAGGGTTCTATGACTGTATCGAAGAATGCAGTCCGGTTCAGTGATTTATCCAATCATGCACTAGCCTTGGTTGCTATTGCTAGAGAGCGAGATTGTCGATTTATCGAGGGGCTCAACACTGGTATCAGATTTAGCATGACACGAGAGTTGGAGATAGACATCGCATACCAGCAAGTAGTGGAGATCACTAAGAGATTGGAGGGTAGGTGGGTCTGGGAGAGAGAGAAGAGGAAGGCCAAAAGGCCTCGAGATTCTGGCACATATAGTGGTGTTCATACGCAGTTGCAGCTCGTCATGGTAGGGGATATGTGAGTCGCCCTATTCCTTCACCACTTCTAGCTTCCAGTGGTATTCCGACCACTCCTAGACCTTAGGTTCCCATTATGTACTGCCATTGTCTAGTGCACCTCCTAAGCTAGTTGCTTTCAGCGATCAGTCCCGAGCAAGACACACAACATCCACGTCCTCCAAGAGCTTGTTTTTAGTGTGATGACACTCGTCATATGGTGAGGGATTACGCAAGACTCACGAGGGGTGCACCTAAAAAACTACTTAGGCTCCGTGTATTCCACCGGGTCCTTAGGCCATGGTTACCGCACCAGTTGCCACTTCACCTACACAACCAACTAGAGGTGGAGATCAGACAGGTAGTGGTCACCTTAGAGGGGGAGACCAGCCTAGATATTATGCTATTCCTACGAGGATGAAGGTAGTTGCTCCGACTCACTCATCACAGGTATTATTTTGGTCTGTCATAGAGATGCTTAGTCTTATTTGATCCAGGCTCCACTTATTCCTATGTGTCATCTTACTTTGCTCAATATTTGGGTGTATCCCGTAATTCTTTGAGTTTTCCTGCCTATTTTTCAACACCTGTGGGAAATTCTATTGTTGTTGATCTTGTGTATCGGTCGTGTATAGTTGTTTTTGGTGGTTTTGAGGCTAAAGCCAATCCATTGTTGCTTAGTATGGTAGATTTAGATATAATTTTGGGCATGGACTAGTTGTCACCCTATCATGAAATTCTTGATTGTCACGCTAAGACCATGACGCTGGTTATGCCAGGGTTACCACAGATAGAGTGGAGGGGTGCTTTAGATTATGTTCCTAGTAGGGTTATCTTATTTTTAAAGCCTCGGCGAACTTTTAAGAAGGGGTGTAATGATTATATAGCCTTTGTGAGCGATGTTAGTATTGATACTCCTACTGTGGAGTCAGTTTCCATAGTGAGGGATTATGCATACTTATTTCTAGTAGTTTTTCCTGGCATGCCGCCCGTCAGGGATGCCTATTTTGGTATTGGTTTGTTACCGGGCAATCAGCCCATTTCTATCCCACCCAATCGTATGGCCCCAACAGAGTTGAAAGAATTAAATGAGCAGTTGCAAGAGTTGCTTGATAAAGTATTTATTCGACCTAGTGTGTTGCCTTGGGGTGCTCTAGTCTTGCTTGTAAAGAAGAACGATGTTTCTATGCGCATATGTATTGATTATTGCTAGTCGAACAAGGTTACAACGAAGAACAAATATCCATTACCATGCATTGATGAACTGTTTGATCAGCTACAGGGTGCCAGGGTGTTCTTGAAGATTGACTTGCATTCAGGCTATCGTCATTTGATGATTCAGGAGCCAGATATCTCGAAGACTAACTTCAAGACTCGATATGGTCATTACAAGTTCCTTATGGTGTCATTTGGGCTGACCAATGCCCCAACATCATTCATGCACTTGATGAACAGTGTATTTCTACCCTATCTTGACTTATTCTTCATTGTGTTTATTGATGACATTCCGGTGTACTCCCGGAACTGGGAAAATCATGAGCATCACTTGAGGGTCGTGCTCCATACCTCGAGAGAATAAAAGTTATATGCAAATTTTTCAAAGTGTAAATTCTGGCTTGATTCGTTGGCATTCTTAAGCCATGTAGTGTCAAGTGAAGGGATCAAGGTAGATCCGTAGAAGATTGAGGTAGTGCAGAGTTGGCCCAGATCATCTTCAACTACGGAGATCCGGAGTTTTCTTGGTTTGGCGGGGTATTACCATCGATTCGTAGAGGGTTTCTCATCTATTGCTGCACCTATGAAAGATTGACCAGAAGGGTGCTCCATTCAGGTGGACCGAGGAGTGTGAGGAGAGCTTTCAAAATCTCAAGACTACTTTGACTACATCGCCAGTGTTGATATTGCCTATGGATTCAGGGTCTTATACAGTGTGCTGTGATGCGTCGCGTATTAGTCTCGGTACGGTTTTGATGTAGGATGGTAGAGCGATTGCCTACTCTTCTAGACAACTGAAGGTGCATGACAAGAACTATCATGTCCACGACTATGAGTTAGCAGCTATTGTTCATGGCTTGAAGATTTGAGGCACTATCTCTATGGTTTCCCTTGTGAGGTCTACACCGACCACCGGAGTCTACAATTAAAACATAATGATCATAACTTGCATCAGCAGAGATGGTTAGACTTGCTTAAGGACTATGACATCATCATGCTGTATCATCCCGTGAAGGTTAATGTGGTGGTTGATGCCTTGAGTTGCAAGGCAGAAAGCTTAATCAATTTAGCATATCTACCGACAGCGAAGAGGCCATTAGCATTGGATTTTCAGGCCTTGGCCAACCTTTTTGTTAGATTAGATGTTTAGTAGCCAAGTCGAGTTTTGGCTTGTGTGGTTTCTCGGTCTTATCTTTTTGATCGTATTAGAGAGCGTTAGTATGATGACCCCCATCTACTTGTCCTCAAGGACACGATTTTGAACATTGATGCCAATGAGGTCACTATTTGGGATGACAGTGTATTACGAATGCAGAGCAGACAATGTGTTCCTAATGTAGATGGTTTTCGTGAGTTGATTCTCCTAGAGGATCACAGTTTGTGGTACTCCATTCATCCGGGTGCTGCAAAGATGTATCAAGACTTGAGGCAACACTATTGGTGGAGGATAATGAAGAAGGACATAGTGGAGTATGTATCTCGGTGCCAAAACTGTCAGCAGGTGAAGTATGAGCATTAGCGGCCAGGTGGATTACTTCATAGATTAGAGATTCTAGAGTGGAAGTGGGAGCGGGTTACTGTGGATTTTGTTGTTGGGCTCCCATAGACTCAAAGGAAGTTCGATGCAGTATGGGTGATTGTGGATATGTTAACCAAGTTGGCTCATTTCTTTCATGTGGTGACTACTTATACTTCTAAGAAGCTAACTCGAGTTTATATTTGCAGGATTGTCAAGCTTCATGGCATGCCGGTATCCATCATCTCTGGCAAGGGACGCAGTTTACATCGCAGTTCTGGAGAGCCGTACAATATGAGTTAGGCATGTGGGATGAGTTAAGTACAACATTTCACCCTTAGATGGACGGATAGTCCGAGCGCACTATTCAGATATTGGAAGACATGTTTCATGCATGTGTGATGGAGTTTGGGGGTTCTTGTGATCAACACTTGCCGCTTGCGGAGTTTGCCTACAACAATAGCTACCAGTCGAGCATTCAGATGGCTCCGTATGAGGCTTTGAATGGTAGATGGTGTCGGTCCCCAATGGGTTTGTTTGGGGCGGGTGACACTAGGCTATTGGATACAAACTTTATTTAGGATGAGTTGGAAAAGGTTAAATTGATTTAGGATCGGCATCGTATAGACTAATCTAGACAAGAGATTAATGTGGATCAGAAGCTTTGCGACGTTGCATTCATGGTTGGGAAGCGAGTCTTGTTCCGGGCATCACCCATGAAGTGTGTTATGAGGTTCGAAAAAAGGGCAAGTTAAGCCATAGGTATATCAGACCTTTTGAGATACTTGAGAGGGTTGAAGATGTGGCCTACTGATGGTAGGATATAATCTCGTATTTTAGTTGATTATTGCACTCTAGTTTACTGCTCTTTAATTGAGTTTGAGCTTCAATTGCTATTATTTTGCACTAATTGTGTGTTTTATGCATTGTAGGAGTGATTCCAAGTGATATAGATGTTATGGATCTAATTCGAGCTATTTGGAGCTTTGAAGTCTGAGTAAGAGCACATAGGATTAAGACAGGATCGCGTTTGGGGGTCGACAACCGCGTTTCGATATCAAAAAGTTAAGAAAAAGACAGACTCTGCGAATATTGCACACCCACGACACGTGGGGCGCCATGCCTTCACATTTTTGCTGCCTTTTGAATTGTTGAGATCCCTGATAAACCCCACTACCACAGCGCATGGCGCGTCGCCCCATGCGGCGCGCCTATGTATTTTTCCCAGAGCTATTTTACAATTTCGGCTAGTAGAAGGTGGTTTCATTTAGGGCTGACCCTACTTAGTATACATACATGTAAAAACGTTATTTTTAGGACTTTGGACACATCTTAGACCTAAGGAAGCTAAGGAGGAGGTGGAGAGGCAAAAACACAAGGATTTCATCATTCAATCCTCACAAAATACAAGAGTTTGGATCGTTTATGTTTTCCATTAACTTAAACATATTTGTGATTAATTTCTCCCTGTCAATGGAGTAGTTCTCTTTAGGGTTTGATGATTTAGTGTATTGATACTTGTTTGTGGATAATTAACTCCAGTTCATATGTATTGAATAGTTTGGATGTTTTAATCGTTGCATCTATATTCACTAGTTCAAGTAATCGAGATAGGCATAACTTATGATATCATTGCATTATATTTTGTTGGTTGAATTCATTAATTCTTCTTAGTAATCGGAAGAGGCTAGTTGATTTGTTGATTAAACCTAGTTAGGAGGATAATTGCGAGAGGTTCTCCTAAAGACCAATCCACTATGGATTGTTGCATATTTTCACGTACGTAAAATTGGTTCATCTTTTAAGGTTGAGACATAATCGAGAGAGGAGTTTCTACTAAGCAATTTAACTAATAACCAAGTGAATCTAAGAGAATCACTTGAACATTAGAAGTAAATTATCTAGAGTTAAATCCCAAACATTTGTCTTGCACCTATCATATCAACCCTACTTTCTCCGAATTGATAACCTTCTTTGCTCATTACTTGCGTTGATCTTCACTAGTCAATAGTAAGACTCTTATTTAATTTTAGTCTTAATCATAAAAATGTCAATTGTTGATCATCTTGGATAGCAATCTAGCAACAAACTACGATAATACTGTTTAACTCCAATCCCAATGGATACAATATTTTAATTAACAATATTCGACTAGCGAGCATATTTAAGTGTATGTTTTGCAACTCGTCAAATTTTAGCGCTATTGCTAGGGATCGACAATCAATAGTGTTTGAATAGTTTTTAGTGCTAATTCAGGAATTTTTCTTTTTTGTTTTATTTTTCTCTTTTTACACTTGGTGTTCCTTGACTGTGTGCAAGCTATAGGTTAGATTAGTGCATGACTCGATCTTGTGGGAAAGAAGTGCAACCATACAAACCAAAAATCAAGAAACAACTATGATAATTGAGGAAGGAAAGAAATCTCCCAGAAAAAATAGAGAAGGTTGGGAAATCCTCAACTAAAGAAAATATGGCTGAAGATTGGGATAACGTTGATTTGGCTGCAAGAGAGGCATCCCACCTAACAGAAAACACCGCTCGAGATGCTGAGAAAGCAGCTACTAAAGATGCAGAAATTGAATACCAAATGGGCTCGAAGGGAGACCACTGGGCGATTATGCAAGACCGGTCTACAACAAGGTTTATCAGGTGCGAGACCACCTCTAGTTCCAGCTAATAATTTCAAGTTGAAGCAAGGGTTACTTCAAACCCTTCAAAGTTTCTGTGTCTTTTGAGGAAAGTAGAACGAAGATCCAAACAATCATATAATGGACTTCGAGGAGATCATGAACACCTTTTAATACAATGGTATATCGCAAGATGTAGTTTACATAAGGGCATTCCCCTTCACTCTCAAAGATGATGCAAAACACTGGCTTTGAAGCTTTCCCTAGGGATCAATTAGAACATGGGAGGAGATGACAAGAAAATTTCTTGCTAAATATTTCTCCTCAGCTAAGACGGGCAAGTTTAGAAGATAAATCCATAACTTTTGCCAGAATGAGACTGAGATTGTGTTTGAAACATGGGAGAGGTTTAAGGAGATAGTGTGAAAGTATCAAAATAGCGGAATCGAGCTTTTGATGCAACTCCAGGACTTTTGGGATGGATTGATACCGGCCTCATGTAGAACATTGAGCAATGCAGCTGGAGGTCCGTTGATGATGAAAAATCTAAGGGAGGTAGTCACTATTCTAGATGAGTTATCTGAAGATACAAAGCAGTGGCCCTCTGAGATTTCTGAAAGAGGAAGATCAACTGGTGTTCACCAGGTTGATACTAATACATTTGTGTAGGTACAACTTGATTCCATGGCCAAAGAAATAAGGAAGCTGACCTTAGCCACAATACATAATGAGCCTTGTGCAACATGTGATATTTGTGAAAGAGGACACCCTACTCATGAGTGTCAAGATTCAATGGAGGAAATGCTTTAGGTAATTATAACTTCAACGTAATGGGTCAGAAGCACACCGGTTTTTCATGCAGTTCACCTGGGGGTACTTCAAATTCATGGCAACCAAACAACCTAGATTTGAGGGACAAGGAGCCCCAGGCTTCCAGAATCAGCAGAGGCTGCAGTTTCAGCCTCAACAACCAATTCAGTCTAGGTCAGAAGATCTGATAAAGTCATTTATTCTCAAGACAGATGACATTCTAGATGATCATGGTGTAGCTATGAAAGAACTTGGGACAGGTTTTCGTAACTTGAAGAGACAAGTGGGACAAATTACAATTATATTGTCTGAGAGAATCCCAGGTATTCTGCCAACTGATATTGAGAAGAATCACAAATAAATGGTGAATGCTATGACTTAGAGAAGCGGGCAAGTGTTGAAAGAACCCAATTCAGTCCAAAACGAGGTAACACCTAAAAAAGAAAGTGGGGAGCAGCTGAAAATTTAATATGATAAGAAAAAGAAAGACAAGAAGGTAGCTGACAAAAAGAAGAAGGAAATGACTTCAAGACAGGAGGAACAAAATGTGAGCGAGCATATACCTGATCTACCTTTCCCGCAAAAGCTCTATTGAGAAAAGATGGACAAGCAGTTGGAGAGATTTTTAGAGATGCTGAGACATGTTAATGTAAACCTTCCATTCACTGAAGTTATCTCACAAATACCAGCTTATGCAAAGTTCTTGAAGGATATTATTACAAATAAGAGGAAGATAGAAGAGATGCTAGTGGTCAAGGTCATAGAGCATTACAGTGCAATCTTTCAAGATAAACTCCTACAAAAGTGTGAAGACTAGGGAGTTTTACCATACCTTGCTCTTTAGGCAGTCTTAACTTTTATAAATCTTTATGTGATTCTAGTGCCTCAATTAATCTAATGCCTTTGTCTATTTACATGAAACTAGAGAATGAGATTGGGGAGATAAGGTCTGCACCAATATCATTGCAGCAAGCAGATCAAAATAACACTTGAAGGGATAGTGGAAGAGGTGTTAGTTCGGGTGGATAAGTTCATATTTCCTGTAGACTTTACAGTGGTGAAGATGGAGGAGAATAAGGAGATATCCCTCATCCTAGGAAGAACGTTCTTAGAAATTGGTAGAGCAATATTAGACATACACGAGAGAAATCTCATGCTTAGAGTGGGCGAGGAGACAGTGACATTTGAGATGACTGTAGAAAAGGATTGAAAAAAGTAGAAGCCGACTGCAAGTGTTGAGTGGAAGGTGAAGGTAGAAGGCCCTAATGAATGAAAAAGAAAAGTGTGGGGTGTACCCCAAGAACGCTAAGAAGAAGCTGTCTGCATGGATGTGTGCACTAGCTCGGGTGTGTGGAATGGAGCTCGACATTGATTCGGACTCCGATTAGATATTTAGGGAAGTTTCCTCTATCTTATAATTTTTAATTGTGCGTCATGGGGACATACCACAACTTAAAGTGTGGGGTGGGGGATATGTGTATGTTGTATGTATTGTAGTTTTAGTTTACTTCTGCTTAGTTTAGTTTTTGTTTGTATATTTTAGTAGTGAAACATAGAGAAAACATTTGAAAAAAAAGCATAAAAATTTTAAAATTTTCGATTTTTCCCAAAGATGGATATCATATCGACAGGTTTCTTGAGGGATTTATGTCGAAAGAAAAAAGATAAAAGGATTTTATTTTGTAGGTAGTGTAATAATTCCCCCTTGGTTTTTTTGTGCCGCGGTTCTTTTCCAAAGGTTTTGTTTGAACCGGGCGTAGTTAGTTTTTATTTTTTGTTAGGAGTAGGAAACCTCATGCTATGATTTGATATTGAAGCAATATCTCGTGACTTGGTTATGCCTTGAGAATAGTGAGTGCTTTTGTTGTGACGTTTAGGATCTTGCATAAGTAGCTTAATTTGTATGATCTTGACTTTGCTTAACTACTTTGATTAGAGTGTCTTGATGAGTCCAATCTTGAGTTAGTTATGTGCCAGGTGTGTGAGGTTTTTGTGTTACTCTGTGCATTGCATTTGATGTCTGGAATTTGCCCCGTGTGTTTGCAAAGCGAAATAATAGTTTTGTTCAGTCTTCGAAGTGATATAGACATTTCTTTGTTAAGCCAGTTTTATATTTCACCCATCTAATTGTGATGTATCTTAGTTAACCCCTTTGAGCCTGTAATCTTGTTTCTTTGGCAACCACATTACAAGCCTTACCCATTTGTTTGAACTTATCATCTATTTGAACTTGTTGCCTCTCGTGTGCACTTGAATTTGTTATGAACTTTAAAAAATTTGAAGTGTGGGGTTATTCGTTTGGCTTTTGAATGGAACTAATGAAATAAGTAGAAAGGTGCACTATTTTGAAGAAGTAAGAGCCACTTGAATTGAAAAAGTAAAAAAAGGAGAAAAAATAGTTGTATCGTGTGCAAATATTCGTTGATAAGTGGTAACTCATGATGTAATTATTTTTAACGAAGTATGGAGTTAATGTGTATTGTAATGAAGGTGGAGTCATGGTTTAACATAAGTGTGGGGTTTTCAATGTTAAAGTGTATGTATTAAAGTGCTTAGGGAGGTGTAGTCACTCTTATATCTAAATATATTCTACCCATCACGTAGCTTACATTACAACCAATATAAAGTTCTACTTGATCCTTGACTGAATGAACTCGATTAGTAGAGTAGTACACTACGGGCAAGCCTATTGTTCATCTTTTGTGGCATATGAATGTTATTTCTGAGAGTGCATGAATTCTTTCTATCGTAAGTTGCTAATTCTTCTTAAATTTTATTATGTGTGGAACTACTCTCTTTTGTTGTTTAAGGGCACTTTATTCATGAAGGAAAGGAACTGACGTTGATCTCTATGTTTGAGTAAGTGAGTGAATTGTAAATGATGCGTGGTACTTGTGAGTCAAATCTTGAGGTGAAAATGTTACACTATTGTGCTTAGTCTTATTTTAAATATTCTTGGTATGATGAGTTAGGCAAGTTGTTTAATAAGGTTGTGTCTATATAAAGTGTGGTTTGATTGCTCGAGGACGAGCAATGGTTTAAGTGTGGGGTGTTGATGGTAGGCTATAATCTCGTATTTTAGCCGCTTATTGCACTCTAATTTACTACACTTTAATTGAGTTTAAGATTTAATGGCTAGTGTTTTGCACTATGTTTACCGTGAAAATGGTAATAACAATTAAATTTGTTGATGAAACTCTAAAAATACGTGATCTATTTTTATACTAGTTTGTTAAGCAGTTGATGCTAAGTATATGAGAATTAGAGACGAAATAAAGTTAAGGAGAGAGCTATAATCAAACCCAATAGGTCAGTTACTCGGGGCCTTGAGTCCTTTGATTCAGAGCCTCGAAGTCGATCCCGAGGCTCGGCTATGAACTATCAAGGGTAATTGGTGTAGGGCTAACAATTATAAAATAATCAACGAAGGCTCTTTATGGCTAATGATAAGCAATAAATGATGAACAAATATGAAGATAAATGAAAGCAACAATATCGAGAGAATGTGTTAGAGAGCAAATATAATGTTCTTGTACATATCGTGTGGAATAGTTGAAGCAACTGACCCCTACAAAGTGGAAAGGATCCCCTTTATATAGGAGGGGAATCCCACCATAGTACAACAAGCATTAATTACAAAGGTACGGAGATGTGACAACTAGATGACACCCTGATTTGGGTCATAGAGTAGCCTTCTAGGATTTGTCAGTCCTAGCCACGTGCCTTAGGAACTCCCTATTTCTACCGTGGTCGTGGTCAACATTATCCCAAGGTCGAGTGTTGACGAGCCCCGAGGGAGGAGACTCGATCATAACCTTGCAGCCTCGAGACTTCGAGTTGGTCTTCCGAGGTGCTTTGATAATGAGAAATTGGACCCTCTAATTTCACCGTATACAGATAGTCCCCGCATTTCTTAGAAAGGAGTGATAAGAAACTATTTTGACATCCAACTCTTCGGACTTCCTGCAATGATGTCATGCTGAAGATATCATACTTATGATGTAAACTTCACGATAACTGGTACATCCCATAGACTTGTCTTTTCTGTGTCATTCAATGTGTTGCCGATTCCCATTCTTCAAGGTGACCATATCGACGTCGATCCAGTTTAAGATGGTGCATTGATTGTGCCTGTCGATCCGTCTTTCAAAGGCATTGATGGCATTGTTGGTCATATTATCATCCCCTATAAATGGGGACTCTCCATAGTATCTTTTTACCCTAGTGTTTTTCAACATATTGCCATCCCTTTCCTCTCATTCTCATTATCTTTCTCCATTACTACCCACCATGTTTGGGGTCTCTTGCCTTAAGGTCTTATGGCGGCGTTCTTATCAGCCACGCCGTGACGAGACAAAGGGGGTCGGCCTATTCCGACTTAGGAGGACATCTGGACTCTGCACCACTGCTCGGGAGAGTGTTCGGACTATATACTGCTGCTCACTCTCCTACCCCGACCTGGTGTGGCACTTCATCCCTCAGGTTTTTTCCCAAGGGATAAAATGGCCCAACCGATCGTTAAGCTCGCACGACATGATGTCTCGGAAGGTGGACTCGAAGCGGACGTGCGAGTAGGGTTGAGGCCCACCGAATCTTCAACCTATGGCTTCGGCGGGCTATGTCTTTTTTTCTTCCTCTTCTGCATCACCTTCCTCTTCTTTGTCTTCCCGCTTTCCTCTTCTTCATTTTTTCCTTTGGAGATATTTCTCCGTGGGATTGAGCTGGAAACCTAGAGGAGGTAGACTAGGTTCTAGACTTTCACTACATATGTACCCTCTCGCTTCTTTATTTCTGTGTAAGGACCCCTCGTGGGCTTTTATAATCAAACGTAAGGACTCCTCATGGAGTTTTGTAATTGGATGTTCATGAATACAAAGATATTTCTTCAATTTGTCCTCGATGCTTGCTATTTTCTTTTATGTTTGGGAGACTCTGAATGCATGACTCTGTCTGCTATTTCCAATATCAAATCCAGGTGCGAGTATTCTTTCTGGCCTTCGATTGATAAAACAGCTTCCCGTAGAATCCATTGCAGTTCCTCGGGCCAAACCTCAAGAGCAGTCCCCGAGTGAGGATTGACTCGGGTATTTGGAGACTTGCCTTGAACTTAATGTATGTAACCTTAAGGTGTTGTAGATAGGTCCCGGATGAGGGAATTCCCGATTTTAGATGTTATCCTGAGGTCGAAACCTTTTGGATGGAGCTTGAGGTGCTTATTCTTCTTGTAGCCTAACTTCTTCCTGGTGAAGGTCCTCAAAATCGGGTAACACCTCGGGACTGGCGATGATGTTGTTGGCCTTTCAGAGCCTAACTTCTTTTTGATGGAGTTCCTCGAGGTCGGGTACCACCTCGAGACTGGCAATGATGTTGTTGGCTTCTTAAAGCCTAACTTCTGTTTTATGGAGGACCTCGAGATAGGGTTCCACCTCGGGACTGACAATGATGTCGTTCGCTTCTTAAAGCCTAACATCTATTTGATAAAGGTCCTCGAGGTCGGGTACCACCTCAGGACTGGCGATGGTGTCGTTGGCTTCTTAAAGTCTAACTTCTATTTGATGTAAGTCCTTGAGATCGGGTACCACCTCAGAACCGGTGGAGGTGTTATAGGCTTCCTAGAGCATAGCCTTGTTCTGATGGAGGTCCTTGAGGTCGGGTACCACCTTAGGACTGGGAAAGGTGTTATTGGCTTCGTGGAGCCTAGCCTTGTTCTGATGGAGGTGCTCGAGGTCGGGTACCACCTCAGGACTGGAGATGGTGCTTTTGACCTGCTTGGAAGCAAGCAGATCGTCACCGTTTTTTCCATATCTATACAAGGACATTTTTACTTTGTGGAAATCCCACCATTTTAAGTAGTTGCCCTTCTCTTTCCACATCAAACTTTTCGTTATTTTTGCACTAACGTGCTTACACAGATTCCTGCTTTTGCTCTCCAATCTTGTCATAGCCATGACTGCTACATCGGGGTCTATCCGGCAAAGAGTGGAGAGTTCCGCCCCCAACATTCAGGATCAATGAGAGTTTACCTTGAAGGTTACTTCTTTGATAGAAGAGGAGAACCTTGAGTTAGTGAGGAAAGACTACGGGTGGGGGGAAAAGGTAGTGCTATAGATACTGCATTCGGGTGAGGGCATCACGCATCGTGCTGATGGGTTCTTGAATGTGTATGCATATCCTTTCACATTGTGCTCCCTCGATAGGGTTGTGCTCGACTTCTGCCTAGAGTATCGGGTTACCTTGGCGCAGATCCATCCGTCATATTGGAGAACAGTGCTGATGATGAGATTTTTCACGGAGAAGGAGGGGCTTAATTTTACTCTTAGTCATCGTATCAAGATGCACCGACCCTCCCACTATCGAGGTCTACTGACCTTGCAATGCTGATCGACCACGCTTTTTGTTGTTGATGATGAGGAAGATGAAGGCCGGGATTGGATGAGTCGTTTTGTCCGAGTGCGGACCGCTGACATTATCCTCGTGGAGCTTATGCCATTCTCTGAGGAATGGAACTATACACGTAAGTGGTGAATTTCGTGACTTATCAATTTTGTCTTCGACGAAAGCCTGTTTTCGTAATCGTGCCTTCTTTTCTTTTTTCCCGCAGCTATTTCATGGGCACCGTACAACGTTCCTGATTTGCCGGATTGGGTCGGAAAGTTAGCGACCCACTCGACCTATGATGAGCGCAAGTGGCGAGTTGTATCCCGAGGACGATGGGAAATGAAACATCATGGCGAGTGTTGTGATATACTTACCTTTCCCTTCTTTCATATGGAGAAGCATTTTCCCTTTATGTGTATTAATCTTTTTGTTGTAGGCATTGAAGAGCCTTTCGAGGCGAGGCCGCACTCCTCTGGAGAGGGAGAAGGATTGACAACTCCTAGGCTGAAGAACGACAACAATAAGCGAGAGATGCTCTCACAGGGAGATGGCACTCAAAGTAAGGCGGAATACGACCGGGGCTTCAGAGCGGAAGCATTGTTCGAGCCTGCCGTATCCGCGGTTCCTAGTTCTAGAAAAGGGTTTCTCCGTTGCTGTCGCCTTCTTTTTCCGTCAATAGTACTTTGGGAGATACTAGAAAATCAGGGTCGCACACACCAAGCGATTGTGTTTCAACCAGAGTCGAATGTTTTAGTGGCTGAAGGGACTGTGTTGGTAGGTGTGCACTCGGCCTTCAAGGAAGCCCAGCGGCTTCACTTTGTGGTGAGTTTCGGTATAGGTCTTTCGCACTTCGCGCCTTTCCTTCCTTGTTGGGTTTTCTTTTGCAGGCATTCGACAAGCGTAGGTCCGGGATGCTTCGTTGTGAAGCCAGGCTACAGAAAGCTCTGGATGAGGAGAGATACCTTAGGCTCCTTTGTGATGAAAAGGAAGTAGAGCTGGTACACTTGTAGTACGAGTTGGGCTGGAGCTTGAATTATGAGAACCACCTGAAGGATCAGGTAAATTTCTGTCCTAGGTGAGCATGCATTCCGCCTCCTAGTTCTTGAGGTTAACGCTTAGTTTATTTCGGTTGTAGAAAAAGATGGAGGCCCTAGAGCGCCTTCAAGATGAAGTTGGCCGGGCCAGCCGTGAGCTTGATGAGCTAAAAGCTCGGGTGGAGGCTTAGGCTTTAGAGGGGAAGGATGCCCTGGCTAAAGTTCCTGATTTTGAAGCTCCACTTTGCTTAGCTTGTGATAATGCTTTGGTTCAGATAGAAATGATTGTGAAGCTTGAGTCCAAGCTTTTGAAGGTCAGGGCTGAGGTCGTTGATGCCTGGGTTGGAGTTGTAGTGGGTCGTACTAAAGCTGACCCTGAGATGGCGATCTATTCAAAGGATGATGCCAATGCTCAAGCTGAGCATAGAAGGAACCTCAACCGTGAAGGAAGGATTGAAGAATATGCTCGTTGCAAGTCTCAAAGAAGGACCCTCGAGGAGATCTGTTCTAGGGGCTTCGTCCTCTCGGAGGAATTGGCGCTAGCAAGGGCGGATGAGCGTGATGCTCGGTTGCTTTTGCCGAATGCTGAAGAAAGCGAAGATGTGGCCGGCAGGCCGTAGCCCTCGGGGGGGGGAGTATATATTTTGTCATCTATATGTAGCATGTTTGTAGACAGAAATTGCGCTTTTTCGCATATGTGTATGAAAGAAAACCTTACAGCTTTATTTCTTTTGTATATCTTTTCTATCTTGAATTTGGCCAGGTGGACTGGTCTTTTTGAGTTGGTAGGAATCCTTATAATCATGATATGGCCCTGGGGCTCATTAGACTGGCCCATGGGCTCTTATGCACTTTTGCTCTTAGGCATATTTAGGCCAACCGTTTGGGGCTCAGTCCCCGAGTCGGGCATCGACTCGAGCTTATTTGCCCTTTAAGTGGCCACAATTTAGGCTGGCGGTAGTGGCTCTTATGCTCTTGTTCGATGCGGCCTTTTAGTGTGTGTGAGCTGGCGACAACGGCTCTTACTCTTTTGGTCGATGCAACCTTTTAGTGTATGTGAGCTGGCGACAATGGCTCTTATGCTTTTGGTCGATGCGACCTTTTAGTGTATGTGAGTTGGAGGCAATAGCTCTTACACTTTTTCCCTTAGGAATATTTGGTTAACTATTTTGGATCCAGTCTCCGAATCGGGTTACGACTCCAGCTCTATTTGACCCTCAAGTTTTCAGATTTTAGTCTAGCGATAGTGGCTCTTATGTGCTTGGTCGATGCGACCATTTATGTGTGTGGCCCTGATGCTCATTAGGCTGGAGACAATGGCTCTTACGCCTTGGGTCGAAGCGACTTTTTATTGGCTTTATTTTCCTCTCGTTAAGGACTTTTTGAAGTAATCTTTTCCTGACCCGTCGTCGGTTTGGGAAGAACCTCGATTTCGGGTAACTTGCGACGATGTTCGAACACCTCGAGAGGTTTGTCTCGGAGGCTGAGTAGCTCGAAGCTTGTGATTTGGAGCTGACATGGTCGAAGCACTTTTGCCTATGCTGATGGTAGCTTGTTTAACCAGTTCTTTTCGAAGTAGATTCATAGTAATGGCTTGTGTTTTTGTAGCGACGGTCGGGCATCCCTAAGTCGCATTAGACCGGCTTGTACAGTCGTATGACCGAAGTTATTTGTGTTCGGCCGGAGACTTTGAGTCCCGAATGAGGTAGTTTCGGCATCTATATCGAGGGTATGCCTTTTTTGGGTCTTACAAGTTCAATATATAGCCAGAACTTTGGGATCGGGTCTATACCTTTAGGGAGGTCTTACAAGTTTTACATGCTGTTGAGGTCTTGCGGTTTTTACATGCCATTGAGGTCTTACAGTTTTGGATACTTGGTACAAGTATTGTTCATGCCTTGCTTGAGGTCTTTCAAATATTGTCACTTGGTACAAATGTGGTTCATGCCTTGCTTGAGGTCTTACAGATATAGTTGTTTCCTTATGTAGGTCTTACAAGACCGAGTTTGCCCCCTCGGGGTCTTATGGCCTCGGGTAGGTCTTACAGATATAGTTGTTGCCTTATGTAGGTCTTACCAGACCGAGTCTACCCGCTCGGGGTGGCCTAGTTTTCATAAGTTCATGGGGATGGTTCTTGACGGAAGTCCTCGAGTCGTCGAGGATTTCTTGACTCGGGAGCCATTATTTGCAAACATTGTATTGCCTCGTCGAGGGCTTACAATTTTGTAGATCCCGACCATGAGGTCGTGTTTTTTTTGAGATTTTGACGCTAGTCCCTGAGTATTCGTGGTACTTTCCGTATTAGAGATGTTTCACGATTTTCATGTTGCCTCATCTGAGGGCTTACGATTTTGGAGTCCCGACCCGGAGATCATTCAGGTGTTGAATTGTTGATGCCAGTCCCCGAGTATTCGGAATGTTTTCGGTAGAGAAGTAGTTTTCGCGGAGGTTCCGAGCTTCTTTTGGAGTGCGAGATGCTTTAACAAAAGGTATTCTTTGATTTCTTGACACAAATATACATAGTTTCGTTGTCGGGGGACCGACTATATAGGCACGGTTTGTTCGACCGTTTGGCCCAATACATCATTTTACTAATGGGACCACAGGGGGATGCCCTCCAGTATTCAGGGTTTATTGCAAAAGAATCCTGGAATACTTGTCGAGTCTTCCTTAGGTAGCATGTAGATGTTTCCTTGTTAAAAACCTTGCCGGTAAAAACCCTTGTCGGGATAAAAACTCGATAGAAGAAAAAGAGTGCAACAGATGCTTTATAACCTTAAGGTCTTCGAGCTGTGTTAGCGCTCTGACTGTTTCGGTCGGGCGCCTGCACAAGGGTTAGTATGAAATATGAAATGAAAAGGGAGAGGGTTATACCATAGTGTGGAATGTGCTGGCGATGTTTCTAGGACCGATATGTCCTAATTACTCGAGATAAGTACGCGCTACGGTCCATTACTTTGTTTGATTGGGTTTAATCGAAGGTGTGGCTTGATTACTCTTTTGCTCTTTTGCGAGCGGAGGTATTTATGTCGGTGCCACGTCGTGCACCGCTATCATTTCCCTTACCGCATGCTATTCCCTGTAGACGGTTGTAATCCCATCCTTTGTCGGGAATTTCATCATTTGGTGTAGAGTGGATGGTACTGCTCTCATGCAATATATCTACGGCCGACCGAATAAGGCGTTGTATCTCATGTCTCCTTCTATGACATGTAATTTCGTGTTTTGGGTCGTGCCGGCCACGGTGACTTGGAGGGTGATTTCTCCTTTTGTTGTTTCACTTGCCATGTTAAATCCATTGAGGACTCGAGTGGCGGGCATGATTTGGTCAACCAGTCCGAGCTGCTCTATCTCCCTCGACCTAATAATGTTGGCCGAGCTACCTGGATCCACGAGTACATGTTTTATTTGAAAAGAATTTACAAGGAAAGAGATAACCAGTGCGTCATTGAGAGGTTGAGACAAGGTCTTGGTGTCCTCTTTGCTGAATGCGATGGCATCTTCGGGTATATATTCCCGGGTTCACTTTTCTCTGGTGATGGATATTTTTTTCCTTCTCATCACGGGTTCCTACGGGGCATCGATGTCTCCCAAGATCATGTGGATGACATGTTGTGGTTCGTTTGTTTCGTTCTTCTTGTTTGCCTCTCTTTCTCGGAACTGATGTTTGGCTCGGTCGCTCAGGAATTCCTGGAGGTGACCTTTGTTAAGTAGTCGAGCTACCTCTTCTCGGAGTTGGTGACAATCCTCGGTCATTTGGTCGTGCGTGTTGTGAAACTCGCACACTAAGTTATGATTCCTTTGTGAAGGATCCGATTGCACAGGCCTGGGCCACCTGGCATTTCTGTTTTACTGATGGTGAACACGATGTCACATACGTCGATGTTGAAGTTGTATTCTAATAAGTGAGGTGCCCCCGTTGGCCATGCGTTCCTATCGAATTTGGCTCTACTGATTAGTCCCTGAGGATCCTGTCCTCGGTCTATCCTTTGATTATTGCGAGGTGGGTTGCACCTCGGGGCGTTCCTCTTGTCTTCGGCATATGCCTGATACCTTTATTTATTTGGGTTTGGTTCCTTCGTCGGAAGCCTGCTTGGCTATTCTAAGCCCGAGGGGGCTCCCAGCTGGTCATCCAAGGCCATCTTCGACTTGTATCGGTTGGGGACGTCCGACCAGGCCATAGTGGGATATTTGATCATATTTTGTTTCAACTGTTTCAAAGCCACCGAGCTTCGTTCATTCAGACCTTAGGTGAAAGCCTGCACTATCCAGTTATCGATTACTGGCGGTAGTTCCATCCATTCCATTTGGAAGCAAGACACGACTCTCGCAGCATTTTGTTTTCCCTCTACTGGATCTTGAACACGTCTGATTTCCTCGTTGCTACTTTGATGGCACCGGCATGTGCCTTTATGAAGGAATCTGCCAGCATGGGAAATAAGTATACGGAGTTGGGATCTAGGATGTGATACCACATCATGTCCCCCTTCGAGAGTGTTTCCCCGAACTTCTTTGACAAGTGTAGGCAGTAACATGTTCGTTGCGGTCTAAGGTCCCGTTGTACTTTGGGAGTTCTAGAATTTTGAACTTCTTTGGGATGGGTTTCTGGGCTGTTTCATCAGGGAATGACCTTTGTATGAACTTCTTCGAATCCATGCCTTTCAGGATTGGGGGTACGCCCAAAATTTGGTTGACCTTGGAGTTGTAGGTCTCGACCTTTTTGTCGTTGGCTTCTATCAATTTCTCGCCCGATCTGATCCTTTTTGTGTGGTTGTCGATACCCAATTTTTTCCTATATGTTTTTAATATACAAAATACTTTCAAAATAACATATATATGCATATATAAGCATGTACAAGTGTTTTATTATTATTCCCATATTCTTTAAGGTTTTAAATTGATTTATTTCCCTTTTTTATCATAAAATCCCAGTAATTATTTCCCAAAATTAGTATTTTTGATAATTCATCTATTGGATTTTTATATTTATGCCAAAATATGGCTAAAATATATTTCACATATTTTTACAATTTCATTTAGTATTTTTAAAGCTAAATTGCACATAATTGCAATATTAGCCATTTTAAGGTTTGATTGTGTTTTATATTCCTAAAATTGAGTCTTGTATTTTTATATTGTTAATTATGTATTGTAAATCATTTTTACTACTTTCAATTTATTTTCAGAAACTATTTACTATTTTTATAAATTAAAAAAGGAACAATTAGCTATTAAATAACAGCCCTTTTTGTATTTCAATTCTAGCCCAAATTGGACCCCAATTCCCCCAGCACAATTTTATTTTAACCCGACCCTAACCCTTTTAAACACTACCCAAACCCGAATCCCTACCTACCTCTTTTAATCTAGGCTGTTGATCATTCAAATCAGCTGCCACCATTCCCCCTTACCATTTTTAACCCAAAACGACCCCTAACCTAATTCATTTGTTATCAACCCGCCGCCCTTGAATCCCCTCTCCTCTCATACTCTCTCTGAAAACCTAAGGCTTACCCTAGCCGCCGCCAACCAAATCCACCCTAAACCCCTGCAATCCTCACTCAGTCCATGGACTCCCATGGCCGTTTGAGGTGTATCGGTCTCCCATGTCTCCTGGTGGCCTATTTTCGTGGTTTCACGGAAAGATCTCAAGGAGATCCGGGCTAGTTCTTGCTCAACTTCTATCCGGGGTCACTTTCTGGCCATCCATTGCTGCTTGAGTCAGATCCATGGCTTTTCCGGCTAAAACCGGTAATGATCTAATGTTTTCTCGTCCTCACTGGTTCTCTAAAACTCTAGCTCTTGAGATCTTTTTACTTTTCTTTGACATTTGTCTTCGATCTAGATGAATACATGGGGTTTAACTGATCTTTCTTCGTCTCTTTTATTTTCTTGAAAAAACCTAGTTAAAATTTTCGATCTCTTAGATCTATGGTGGATATATGGGATTCTTAAGGTTTTCGCTTATTTTGCTAAAAATGATTTCCCTGATTTCAAACAATTTCTCTATTTTTTAAACTAGGGATTCAAAACCCTTTTTTTGCAAAAAATAATTTCCTTCTGAGTGCTGTGATTTTTGTATGTTTAAATGTTACTTGAGACTTTCCTTTTGGCTCGATTCATTTTTTGTCAAGAAACCCTAATACTTCTGGGTTCGATTTGAAGTTTGAAAAACACACACTTACACATTCAAACTCTATTTCTTTCTCTACTACTTGTGATACCGCCTTGTCTAGCCGGCTGGAAGCCAAGGCTGGACTTTGGAACCCTGATCACTTTTCTTTTCTGCACTTTGCTTTCTCAACTGGTATGTCCTAGTTTAATGGTCTACTTCTGCTCGTTGTCTTATTAAGATACATTACCAGCATGCTGTAATATGTCCCCTTCCCCTTTAGATTAATGCACTCCCCTATGTGTGTTTCAAGGCATACTCTGTCAGTCCCTTATTATGTACTTGCCATCCCAAGTCCCTATCACTTCAATGTGCTTATGTACTTTTTGACTAACCTGTTATCATGCCAGTATCAGCTATTGATGTGCATATCCAACTAGTCCTAAGACCTATGATGGGGTTATGTATTTACAATCAAACGTCTGTGTGTCCCAAATCCCTTGACCCCCTTGTATGACTACTGATTCTATGTGTGATCCCATCTTGGGAGTTTGAGTTTTGTTTACTACTACAATTGCTTTCAATCGCCTTTGTTACTAATTGCGTTTTCAAAAAAAATGGATTTGACAGTCCAGTTTTTAAACAAACTCTTTTTTCAAACTATGTCAAGCACTCTTACATATACTCTTAGAATACTAGGTTCTGCCCCTCTTGTGTGAGCCTTGCCTTCAGACCCTTGAGCTCTCTCTGAATTTTGACACATAAGAGCTGGCGCTTCCACACTGCACTCACTCTCTTATTTATGCAATCTGGGTGTGAGCACTGCCCGAGATCCTTTGAGGTCCTTAGGGAACTCTAACACACCCAGATATGAGCATGGATTTGGAACAATATTGGCATTGAAGTGGTTTATTACATAACTCAGAGAGGACGTCAGGATCAGGGTTCCTATGGTTGTAACTTCTTATTTTTGCACTTCTTTTGTAATTCAATCATTTGGTCTGTAATAATTTGTAAACAAGTATGGGGTTGGCTAGTGAAAAAGGGATGGGAAATATGCATGCTTTAGCTATCAAAAGGGTGGAAAACATGTTATTAGGTTTATATTCCTATTTGCGCAATAGAAACCATGCTTAGGACTTATTTCATACATTAGAGATCATGTTCCTAGGACTTATACTTATTGTTTTCAGCATGTCCATTTCACAATCACATCACATAGAAAATCCTCCGCTAAATGTGTTAATAATCGGTGTTTCTGTGATCATGTTCTTACTGCCATGCACGCTTAGAGATCCTATTTTAGGCTAAACTAGTAAACATATCATCTCTGCATATTCTTGAAATCATGTTCAAATGCTGTAATATTTGTGCATATAGAAATCCTGCCTAGGATTCTGCATTATTCTGCATCTCTGTACATTAGATACCATATCTTTAGGATTTCATTCTCTTAAACACGCTTAGGCTAACTATGAATGCATAAAAGGAATAAAACAATTTTACTCAGTTTTTTACAAGCAACTGGCCATAATTTTATATGCTGAACACCTAGAACATCATGTTGTAGGTAATATAATAATCTCCAAACTGTCTTAGCAATCCTGAATAACTACTAAATACTGCTTACTCCTAGGCAAGCCTTAGGTAATTACCTAAATAAAACTGAAGCTCCTTTTGTTTAATTATCAACTGCTACAACCAGCAGGCAGACCTGATTCATACTTCTTTTCTGAGTTATATAATGAATCTAGTTCTGACTTAAACACCCTACTTTAGGATTTTAAAATTCATACCTTAACTGTGCATGAGTCATACTGTCTATGTGTACTGTTTGTGGAGGTATAACTGAGCCTTCTATTTGCTTATATGTTTTCCCTAATTGGAGTTTTATATGTTTTGTATGTCGCCTTAGCATTTTACCTTTAAACCTAAGGGTCGGCCTAGAACCTCGTTCTTATAGGAATAAGAGTCAAAAAATCCTCCGGGACTGATAGGGATGGGATGGGTAACAACATGCAATAGAGGTCGAGACCAACCCTCGCTTTAATTACCTTAACGGTGCAAGAAAGGGTAGATATGGACATGATGACCGGTGCGCTAATACCACGTATATCCCCTCTTCTGAGGAGTGTCATACCGGTATTGAATTGATGTGATCCATATTACAAGCAAACCTAGGATAGCCCCTTTATTTTTATAAGTATGCTTAGACTATAACTCTTTTCAAAACCTTGCTTTTATTAATCGTTTTTCAAACACTTGTGTATTTAAACTTAAAATCCCCTATTACTTGTGCCTTATTTGTTTACTTGCTAATTGCACAAATTCACAAAAACTATCTAGCCGGGAACCACACTAGTGGATCCTCAGGGGTGCCTAACACCTTTCCCCTTAGGATAATTTCAATCCCTTACCCTATCTCTGGTTATCAATCATAGTTGTAGTTGGACCTAATAGGTGCCCTAACGCACCTTAAAATAGTTAGGTGGCGACTCTTCAAATGCCCAATTCCCAAAAAGGAAATGAGTAATTACACCCCATGAACGTCGAAACCTGGACTCCTCTCCACGGATGGAAAAAGGGGGAGCGACATCATGGCGACTCTGATGGGGATATTTAGGGTTTTACCATTTAGATTGTTTTTGTGAATTTGTACCTCATTAAGCGTTTAATTTCTTTTCAAAAGCGAAACTGACATATCTTCCTTGTTTCATTCCTTTACTGTTGCTTTAAATGATAAAACTGCTGTATTTATCGCCTTGTTGACGTGCAAATACGTGCCAACATGTTTTTAATTATAGCATAATCATGCTGAACATCATACTCCACTCGTGACAAACAAATACTATAGCAACGCTTTAATGAGTGGTTGCACTCTTCCTATATCATTACCCCCTAAATTCGAAAAGGCATATTTGAAGTAAAACTAGTTGATCAGCGGTGCAGTTGACAGTTCCGTGTCTTCCCCCTTGAGTTGTCCGCTCAAGGGTACCAGTCTAAAACCCCATAGAAACCTTACTCTTTTTAAATTATCCATACATCATGGTCAAACCTAGCCGGGTTAGTTATGTTGTCCACATAATGATCCTTTAAGATAGCCTTTTCCAAAGTCCACTGGGTTTCCTTAAACCCAAACTGACATCATCACGTTCTGTGAATAATTTGGAGAACTAAATGCTTCATGTTAATTGTTGGTATTAAATAATCAAGTCTGGTGGGATGTAAGGGTCTAACCATATTTGTCTTGCATAAATATGAGGCACGAAGTCACCAAATTCGGCATGGTCACCAACTTCCACCCAAGATTGCTAAGTTGCTGGAGAGATTTACACTCTAGTGACCAAACTCTCGTCCGAAAATATTTGGGTAATCTACCATCCCTCCTGGAGATCCAACCTAACAACATGATCATAGAAGCTGCCACATTGTTTTGGGATTGTGAAATGGCGGTGTTCTACTTTGGGGACATTGAAATGACACCTTTGCTAGAGGAGATAAGAGGACTGACCGGTCTAGTGTGGGAAACTCCGGGTTTGCTAATGCCTGAGAACCGTAAAGGCAGGGGTTTCCTCAAGATGATGGGTTTGAAGAATAATACATAATTGACATGCATCTTTTTTGACTACCTGTATGCAAGGTATGGTCACAACAAATCCTACCGTACCTACCCTGACAAGTTTGCCATCACGTCTTTGGGACACATCCATTGTAGGGTTTTCGTCTTCATGTTTTGTTTCCTGGGTCTGATCGTGTTTTCGATGAAGAAAGAGAGAATCCATACTAGGATGGCTATGGTAACTAAGACCCTAATGGAGGGGATTGGTGGGCAGACATTCAAAATTGTGCCCATAATCATTGCAGACATATACCGAGCTTTAGAAAAGTGCCAATGAGGAGCAAAATGCTTCGAAGGCCGCAATTTACTACTTCAACTCTGGCTCATGAGACATCTCCAAAGAGGCGAATACTGACAAGAAATTCAGCGAAGGGACTGGGATGATCACATCGCTTTCCAGCATCCAAAGAAAATGAATTATATCCCCGACATGTTCGCTCAGCCTTAGAATGCCAAAGGATAGGTTGATCTATTCGATAATCTGACCGAAGAACAGGTCCAATGGATGTTCGAATGGTTTCTTGTAGAAGAGCTCATCGCCTGATCCAGAGATGCACCTTTCCTGATACTGGTTGGTCTAAGAAGAACATACCCTTACGTCCCTCTTCGAGTTATGAGGCAAGCTGGTAGGAAGCAAGTTATACCCAAGGTCGACAAGATGAGCCATTTTCGAGCTGACTTCCAAAATGATGATAATCCCTACAAGTGCCAAGCCCAACAGATGTGGCACTGCAAGATTATAATTGGGAAAGATACCATTGAGCCAGATAGATATCATGCTGGTTGTGCTCCTTTCTACTAAGGTTGGTTGGAAGACAATCATGATGGTTTGGATCAGCCAGGGTTTGTTCGGGGTCATAGAATTATAGATGAAAATGCCGAGGCACAAGTCAAGTATAACCAGCTGCGCAAAAGGATCCGTAAGTGTGAGAGAGAACACCGCGAGATACAAGAGTCCAACCAAAAGCTGTTTAAGGAATGTAAGGACATGGATGTCAGTGCCAACAAGAGGCTAGGATACTTGGAGCGAGGCATAGTAGAATTAGAGAGAAAATTTCTCAAAATGGTTGAAGACTATCAAGAGGTTGAAGGGACCGAAGGCGGACATCTACCCAGAGCATACCTATTGCTGGGACTTCGCGAGTTGGGGAAGCTGTTCGACGGAGCCAAGGATGCCGAATCTGGGGAAGGTCCTTCTGAGACCAAGTAGATAGGAGTTTATCTTTTTTGTTTTATGAATGTAATAAGGCCAATGGCCATTAGTGACTTTTATTGCTTGCTTATTTAGTGTCGTTTTTGTGATTCTTCTACTTTTTATCAATAAAATGAGGCATTTATCATTAAAGGTTCTCCAAATCAATCTGTCGCTGAGCCTACCTCGGGCACAAAGAGGTTCCCAAATTAGGACACGCTTTACATTCCCGCACTATGTATTTAAATATTGCAATACTTTTTATAATCCTCAAGGTTAGTTCGTGCACTCTGGCATCATAATCTTATTCAATGAGATCCAGGGGCCCTCCACCCACTCCTCCTCTTAGTCCTGTTTAAAGCAAGAACAAAGGCAAGATGGAAGATTTGAACAACGCTAGGAAGGAGAACCCAACTGAATGGGTTGAGGCCTCTGATGGCCATGGTATTCAGTTTCCTAATAAGAATGTGTCACAACTTGAACAGAAGCTGCTGAAATTTTAGGAAAGGCTCGATCAGGTTCGGAATCTGGCAAGCCTGTCATTTTTCCTCAGCACCCCAGATATCAATTTCCCCAACACTCAAAACCCTACACCTCCTCAAAATATCCTAAAACAACATAATCATCCCGCTCCTCACCATCAAGTTGCTCCACCAAAGAATCAATGCAACACCTGCCATACCCCAAACAACACTCCACTACCTATCCCAGAACCCCAAAACTCCACAACTGACCATTCCTACACCAACACACTAGGCCACCGTAACACTCCTATCTACATGGAGACCATGCCAAACTCCACCCAACCTATGTCAAACATACCTAAGCCTGATGAAAAGGACCTGCTTATCAGAAACCTGGCTGAGGAACTTAAGAAACTAACCAGCCGAATTCAGAGCATTGAGGGAAGCAATGGAATCGAACGGCTGAACTATGAGGATCTTTTCATACAGCCTGATGTAGAATAACCCGAGGGGTACAAACCTCCTAAGTTCGAAATGTTTGATGGTACGAGAATTCCAAGGGTCCATTTGAGGATATATTGCGACAAGCTGGTTGGATTAGAGAATGATGAAAGAATCTGCATGATGCTATTCATGAGGAGTTTGAAATGAGATGCATTATCTTGGTACATCAGCCAAGATCCCAAAAAGTGGTCAAGCTAGATATGCATGGCATCTGATTTTATGGATAGATTCAGGTTTAATACAGAGAATGCACCAGACGTGTTCTATATACAGAATCTAAAGAAGAAGCCCACAAAGATGTTTTGTGAATTTGCTACTCGCTGGAGGTTCGAAACTGCTAAGGCCAGACCTGCCTAAGAAGAGGAACAGATGAACAAGTTCTTTGTCCGGGCTTAGGACCCACAGTACTATGAACGACTGATGATGATTGAGAACCACAAGTTCTCCGACATTATCAAATTGGGTGAAAGAATTAAAGAATGTATCAAAAGTGGTATGGTTACAAACTTCGAGGCCTTGCAAGCTACAAATAAGGCATTACATTCCGGTGGTGTGTCCAAGAAGAGGGATGTAGGGGCCATGATGGTTGCGCAAAGGATCAAGTCTCCCCTCAAATACCAAACTTACCCAACACCTCCAATGATATATCAGCTAAGCCCAAATTACCAAGCACCCTCACCCTCATACCAAGCTCCACCACCCACTTATTAGTCATCTCCACCTCCTACATATCAGCCTACTTCACCCAGATACCCCCAACCCGCTCATGTCTACCAAACCTATAATGCTCAACCATCCCATTATCAATCACCCCCTGCACGCCAAAACTTCCCTAGACCTCGACCAAATTTTGATCGCAGACCTCCAAAACAATATACAGCCATCGCTGAATCCATTGATCAAGCTGTATGAGAGAATCAAAGCTACTGGTTATGTTACCCCCATCCCTGCTACAACCCCTAAGAATCCTTCTCAGTGGGTTAATACAAACAAATCCTGTGCGTACCACTCCTGCATGAAAGGGCACACCATCGATGAATGTCATTCCTTGAAAGACAAGATCCAGTCTTTGATTGATAACAAGATCATTGTGGCAAAAGAACCCGCTCCAAATGTCCGAAACAACCCTCTGCCAGACCATAAGGGTGGAGGTATCCACATGATTGAAATATAAGATGACTGGGATCCTGATGGGTCAATCGGGTTGATCACAGAAAGTGATGACCCAAAGAAACCAACAATTACTCTCAATCCAATCATAGTCCAGATTCAACCATCTGAGGGCATAGAAGTGAATATGTTTGTATCACTTGAGTTTGAAGCAACACCATCCGCAAAGATACCAGAACCAATTGAGGTTGAATTCATGTCTCCGGCAAATGCACCCGCACCATTTGAGGTCATAGTCTTGCAACCCAATGCACATGTACCATTCAGGGTGAGGATAACCATGCCGATCCCAGTAGCGATGATGACCATGACACCATTCCATACAAATGTTGTACCTTGGGACAATATAGCTGAGGCGAGAAGTAAAGGCAAGGTCAAGATTGATGAAGCTATTCCAGCACAAGGTATGACAAGGACTGGTAGAGTTTATACCCCTAAACATCTAGTTGAATCAAGCAAGTAGGCCTCCAATTGGCCAACCCTCATTGAGACAGGTCTGGATGATCTTTGGAGGAAGATACAGGCCTATGAATATTTGGTTATCGACCAGTTGAACAAGACGCTAGCACAAATATCCATTCTCTCTCTGCTGTAAAATTCTGAGGCACACAAGAATGCTTTGTTAAGGGTTCTAAGTGAGTCATACGTACCAAGTAACATCACTGGAAAGGAAATGGCTAACATGGTAGGACATGTGCCGGAGAGCCATAAGATCACCTTTTATGAGGACGAACTGCCATCTGAAGGGTTGGGGCATAACAAGGCAATACACATCACTGTGCAATGCGAAGATTATTTCAACAACAAAATCCTGATCGATGGATGTTCCAGTCTCAACATTTGTCCGCTGGTAACACTCAAGAAGCTGGGTAAAGAATTGCACGAGATAAAAAATGGAGCAATTAATGTGAAAGCCTTCGATGGTTCTCAGAAGTCCACCATTGGTGAGATTATTCTATGCTTACAGATGGGACCAATATGGTTACTAGGGCCATAGCATCAACGCTGCATGAGGCAGTAAAGTTCGAATGGAATTACCAGCAAGGGATCATTCACAGTGATGGTAGAAACCTCATATACAGTTGCCAGACCATTTCAGCGATCGAGGGAAGAAGGAAACTGGGTGGATAAACCTACCGCCACATCGAACGAATCAATGCTGCCGACAAAGACAAATGGTGGGATAACAAAATCGAGAGTATACTAAGTTGGAGTGGGTACGAATATCCAAGAAATCTATAAACCTATAAAACACAAGAAACATGGAACTACTTTCGGTCTAAGATATGATTACACCTGGAAAAAATTCAATAACTAGTCACCACCATGACGCGGTCCTTACTATCCACTAGAGCAGCCAATACTGAATCTGGAGCAAACTTTCCAACAGGCCGACATTGTTTATGGGTCAGATGAAGAAGAAGCACTTATAGTAGTGAAGAACTTGTTCCTAGAAGACAATGACACGGACTACTGTGTTGTTCTCAAGGAGGAGGGAGAGAAAGGCCCTTCTATACAGGCTGTAAGCAGAGGGGCATATCTCAAGAATTGGACTATCAAAACAACCAAAGGCCGATGTGCCTCGAGGTAGCAAGGCTAAAACAAGCATTAGTCATTGTTTTTGCCAAATTATTTTCTTTTCGCATTCTCAATTCTCGCAATAAGATCTTCGACGTTCAAAACAGTTATTCAATTTATCAAAAGCATGTTTTATTTTTATTATGATTTAATATTTATTGCTATCTCTCCTTACTTTAATAATACATCATTACTATTACTTGTCTTGACGAACCAACAACTGTGACATGCAATAAGACAACGCAATAAACGGACATTGATTCAGAGGAAGATGACATACCTGACGAGATTGTCAAGGAAGTTGAGAACTTTGAGAACAGACCTAAGTCTAACCTAGACGAGATCGAAATTGTCAACCTGGGAGCTGTAGAATTTCTAAAGCAATATGAGGACATATTCGCCTGGTCGTATGATGACATGACTGGTTTATGTACGTCTATTGTGGCTTACAAACTACCAACCGATCCAACATGTACGACGAAAAAAAAAAGGTCAGAAAGTTCAAACCTGATATAAGCCTGAAATTCAAGAAAGAAGTCACCAAACAGGACAAAGCTAGGGTTCTCAGGGTAGTAGAATACCCGACATGGTTAGCCAACATTGTGCCAGTGCCAAAGAAGGATGGGAAGGTCAGAATCTGTGTCGACTACCGGAATCTCAACCGGGTCAGTCCGAAAGACGACATCCCTTTGCCGAATATACACATCCTGATTGACAATTGCGTCAAACATGAGCTGTAGTCATTTGTAGATTGCTTCGCTGGTTATCATCAGATGTGGATGGATGAAGAAGATACTAAGAAAATGACTTTCATTACACCGTGGGGAATGTACTGTTACAAGATGATACCGTTTGGCCTGAAGAATGTAGAGGCCACCTACATGAAGGCCATGACTACCATTTTCCATGACATGATACACAAAGATATAGATTTATATATGGATGACGTTATTATCAAATCCAAGAAGGCAATTGATCACATGAATGATCTGAGGAAGTTCTTCAATAGATTGCGGAGATACAACCAGAAACTAAAACCCGCAAAGTGCGCATTTAGGGTTCCTGCTGGGAATTGCTTGGGTTTATTGTAAGCCGCCAAGGAATAGAACTGGACCCATCAAAAGTCAGAGCCATTCAAGAACTACCACCGCCAAAGAACAAGAAGGATGTGATGAGTTTCTTGGGAAGGATTAACTACATCAGACATTCATAGCGCAGTCTACGGTTATTTGCGAGCCAAACTTTAAGATAATGAAGAAGGACGTCGCTACCAAGTGGACCGATGACTGCCAAAAGGCTTTCGACAGAATCAAGGAATACCTGTCAACATCACCAGTCTTAGTCCCGCCCGAGCCAGGTAGACCCTTACTACTCTACCTTACAGTATTGGATGGAGCCTTCGGCTATGTTCTGGGGAAGCATGATGAAACAGGGAGGAAGGAGCAAGCCATTTATTATCTTAGTAAGAAGTTCACCCCGTACGAGACTCGGTATTCTCTATTGGAAGTCACCTATTGTGCTTTGACTTTGGGTAGCTCAGAAGTTGAGACATTAATTTTGTGCATATACTGCATATCTCATATCGAGGATGGATCATTTAAAGTACATCTTTCAGAAGCCCATGCCGACCAGTAAGCTGGCCAAGTGGCAAATCTTGTTGAGTGACTTTGACAATGTCTATGTAACTCAGAAAGTGGTCCAAGGACAAGTACTGGCAGATCGCCTTGCTGAAAACCCCATGGATGGAGGATACGAACCCCTGAAAATGTATTTTCCTGATGAAGAGGTATCATTCATAGGAGAAGACATTGCAGAATCCTATGATGGTTGGAGAATATTCTTCGATAGAGCAGCAAACTTCAAAGGAGTTGGCATAAGAGCAGTCCTAATAGCAGAAACCGGTCAGCATTATCCGGTGTCTGCCAAACTCAGGTTCTCGTGCACCATCAATATGGCAAAGTATGAAGCCTGCATCTTAGGACTCAAAATGTCCATTGACATGAACGTTCAAGAGTTGCTAGTTATTGGAGATTCAGACCTACTTATACATCAGGTTCTAGAAGAATGGGCAACCAAGAACTCCAAGATACTCCCGTATTTGCATCATGTACAAGAATTGAGAAAAAGATTCATGAAGACGGAATTCCAGCATGTTCCTAGAGTCCAGAATGAGTTCGCCGATACATTGGCTACCCTGTCATCTATGATACAACATCCAGACAAGAATTTCATTGATCCCATTCTAGTAAAGATCCATGATCAGCCAACTTACTGTGCCCATATTGAAGAAGAAGCAGACGGAAAGCCTTAGTTTCATGATATCAAGGAATATTTGGCAAAAGGAGAGTACCCAGAACTTGCAAATCCTACTCAGAAACGCACATTTCGGAGATTGTCCAATAACTTCTTTCACAACGGAGGAATCTTATATAGGAGGACTCCCGATATGGGACTATTAAGAAGTGTTGATGCAAAGGGAGCATCCAGGCTACTAGAGAAAATTCATACTGGGACCTGTGGTCCACATATGAACGGTTTTGTCTTAGTAAAAAGATACTCCGGGTGGTTACTTTTTGATGACTATGGAAATGGACTGCATCCAGTATGTCCGGAAATGGCATCGCTGTTAGATACATGTAGACATATTAAAGGTACCTCCGAACGAGCTTAACACAACAAGCTCACCATGGTCGTTTGCCGCCTGGGGAATGGACGATATTGGACCAATCGAGTCTGCCGCTTCCAACGGACACAGGTTTATCCTAGTAGCCATCGACTATTTCACCAAGTGGGTCGAAGCAGCATCTTACAGAGCAGTAACTAAGAAAGTCGTGGCAGACTTTGTCCGCGACTGCATTGTTTGTCTATTCGGAATTCTAGAGACAATCATTACTTATAATGGCTCCAACCTCAACAGCGACTTGATGAAAGCTATGTGTGAAACATTTAAGATCAGACATAAGAATTCCATAGTCTACAAGCCTCAAATGAGTGGAGCTATAGAAGCCGCCAACAAGAATATCAAGAAGATATTGAGGAAAATGATAGAAAAGCATAAACAGTGGCACAAGAAGTTATCATTTGCTCTATTGGGGTATCGCACCACAGTCCACACATCAACCGGGGCAACCCCATATATGCTGGTTTACAATATAAAGGCTTTCATTCCCGCAGAGGTAGAAATTTCTTCCCTAAGGATCATACAAGAAGTTGAGCTCGACGGCGCATAGTGGGTAAAAAGTCGTTATGAGCAACTAGCCCTTATAAACGAAAAGAGAATGAATGCAGTCTACCATAGTAAACTCTATCAGAACAAAATGTCTAGAGCCTTCAACAAAAGAGTCAAGCCGAGACAGTTCACACCAGGGCAGCTGGTGTAAAAGAAAGTTTTTATGCATCAGGATGAAGCCAAAGGGAAGTTTTCTCCCAACTGGTAGGGTACATACATGGTTCACCGGATTCTGACAGCAGGAGCCCTCATACTTGCAAAAATGGACGGAGAAGTCTGGCAGAAGTCGATCAATTTAGATGCAGTCAAGTGTTACTATGTGTAATCTTTTTGCTTCCCTTATATGATGTAAATTGAACTACGCCTGACCTAATTCCTGTTTAAGAGGAGATACGTAGGCAGCCTTATGGGTTCGGTCAAAATTGAATAAAAATTCCATCCCCCCCCCCCGCAATTGGAAACTGGGCAGAATTTTGAGGAGGAACCTCAAAATTCCAAAGTAATTTCAGTCGATCGCCGCACGAGCAACAATCAGAAACGTCAACTCATCAAACTGGTGCAGAATTTTGAAGTTCCCCTCAAAATTCCGTAGCTGGAGAGGTTGCAATGTCCCGAGCTACGTCGCAGTTGTTGGTTCATCTAAAAATTATTTTAATGTCATATCTTTACAAAATCATGCATGTTTATTATTGAAACTGCTTTGTTTAGCAACGCTACCCCAATGATACAAACGGTGTCAAGCAAAGCCAGTAGGGATATGAACTAGCCTTCCTCCTTATAAAAACTCACGATTTTTCTTTGGATGCAGGTACTAGGATTGCGAAATCATTAAACATACTGTACGCCCATGGAACACACATTGTTCAAGTATACGACTCTCCGAACCGTTGCACTTGCCAACATTTGCTATCCACACATACCAGTGATGTACCGTATGTCACAATGCTCCCAGTAATCACAACGCCACAATCTTCTATCAGCTAAGAAAACGCTACTGCCATTTGTTATTTTATTTCTTGGATAAGGCTACTATTCTACCTTCCGAGACTAAACGTTATCTCCATCTACATTCTTACATTGCATAAGGCTACCATTCTGCCTTCAGACACTAAATGCTATCTACATCTGCATCTGCATTGCATAAGGCTACCATTCTGCCTTCTGAGACTAAACGCTATCTCCATATGCATTATTGCATAAGGCTACTATTCTGCCTTCTGAGGTTAAGCTCTACCTCTACTTGTATTCACATCATTGCATAAGCTACTTTTCTGCCTTTCCAGGATATGCTTTGCCTCTAATTTTCTTCGAAACTAAGCGTTATCCTAAGCACTATTTATCTGGTTTCTCTTACGGGCTATGCTCTACCCTTCAATTCACAAGACTAAGCTCTGTCTTGTCCGCATCATGCTACTGCATCCTTCATGGTCTGAAATATCTCCAACTCATCCAAAGGCGTCATCGTTCGGAGGCACCATCTTCATAGCCCAAGAACACCATGTCATGGAATGTGAATCCTTTATCATATGCTTCATGGCCTAGGAAATCATGGTCTGAGGACGCCGTTCCTAACCATCCAAAGACAACATTCATGGTCCAACGGGAATTTTCATCATGTTTAAATTTTATGCGCAATATGTGCTTGTATTGTTTCTAATTGCAGGTAAAACTGGCGAGAAACGGCAATCCCGATAGGAGCGATCCCACTCCAGTTCCTGCAGCCATATCAAACTTAACCATTCCCGTAAACCTATCACTCACCCGGCTCTAGATATTGCTTCCGTTCTTAAAAAGTCTCCATCGGCATACTCTACCGACGAATCCTAAACTACATACAGCTTGATTCCTGTAAAACTAGGGATATGTAGGCAACTCAGAAGCCAGGGTGTGGCCTAAATCTTCTTCAAACCATTTAGATCTGTCAAAATTGGCCATTACATCTTTACCCGACAACTCTTTCATCCTTCCTGGATAAAGAGGGGCAACTGTTGATACTCAATTTTTCCCTATATATTTTCAATATGTAATATATTTTTAGAATAGCATATATATGCATAAATAATCATGTCCAAGTGTTTTATTATTTTTACCATATTTTAAGGTTTTCAAATTGATTTATTTCCCTTTTTTATCATAAAATCCAAGTAATTATTTCCTAGAATTAGTATTTTTGACAATTCATCTATTGAATTTTTATATATATGCCAAAATATGGCTAAAATAATTTTTGCATATTTTTACAATTTCATTTAGTATTTTTAAAGATAAACTGCACATAATTGCAATATCAACCATTTTAAGGTTTAATTGTGTTTTATATTCATAAAATTGAGTGTTGTATTTTTATATTGTCAATTGTGTATTCTAAATCATTTTTAATACTTTCAATTTATTTTTAGAAGCTATTTACTATTTTTATAAATTAGAAAAAAAAACTGGCTACTTAAATAATAGCCCTCTTTGTATTTCAATTCTAGCCCAAATTGGACCCCAATTTCCCCAGCCCAATTTTAATTTTAACCCTAACCTAACCCTTTTAAACCCTACCCAAACCGGGATCCCTACCTGCCCCTTTTAATCTAGGTCGTTGATCATTCAGATAAACGACCACCATTCCCCTTACCATTTTTAACCCAAAACGACCCCTAACCTAATTCATTTGTTATCAACTCGCTGCCCTTGAATCCCCTCTCCTCTTAAACTCTCTTTGAAAACCTAGGGCTAACCTTAGCCGCCGCCACCCAAATCCACCCTAAACCCCTGCAATCCTCACTCAATCCATGGACTCCCATGGCCGTTTGAGGTGTATACCGGTCTCCTATGTCTCCTGGTGGCCTATTTTCCAGATTTCACGGAAAGATCTCAAGGCTATCTGGTCCTTGCTCAACTTCTATTCGGGGTCCTTTTTCGGCCATCCATGGCTGCTCGAGTCAGATCCATGGCTTTTCCAGCTAAAACCGGTAATGATCTAATGTTTTCTCATCCTCTTTGGGTTCTCTGAAACCCTAGCTTTTGAGATCTTTTACTTTTCTTTGAGATCTGTCTTCGATCTAGATGAATCCATGGGTTTTAACCGATCTTTCTTCGTCACTTTTATTTCTTTGATCAAACCTAGTTAAAATTCTCCGATCTCTTAGATCTGTAGGGGATCTATGGGATTCTTAAGGTTTTTGCTTGTTTTCCTGAAAAATATTTCCCTGATTTCAAACAGTTTATCTATTTTTTAAACTAGGGTTTCAAAACCTTTTTTTTTTTACAAAAAACAATTTCCTTCTGAGTACTGTGATTTTAGTATGTTTAAACGTTACTTGAGACTTTCCTTTGGCTCGATTATTTTTTTGTCAAGAAACCCTAATACTTCTGGGTTTGATTTGAAGTTTGAATCTGTTTGCAGTGTGTTTGCATGATTATTATGAACCTTTTGGGCTTTATGTGTGTTCTATATGCTCTTGTGCTTCTCGTTTTGATCTATTCTTAAGGTTTATTTGATTTTGTCCGAAACCTTGTTATTTATAGGTTCGACCATTTGTTTTACTGACTGCTCACACAATTTATGGTGATTCTGTATGATCTCCTTATGTCTACACCTTTGATTCTGTGTATTTTCCTTGTAGCTCTATACTGATTTTTGAAAATTGCTTCCTTAGTTTTGTGATACTTCCCTTGGATAGTACTGATTCCCTACTATTTTAAATCTCATCCATGATTCTTTGAATTAATTTCCGAAATTAATTTGTAATCTGCCTATTTAGGTGCCCAATATACTATTATTATTTCCTTACTTGAAAATATTCTATACTTATCCCCTATTACATGAATCGTGCTTTTACTATTCCTATTATGGCAAATCAGTCTTGCAAACAATTACTTTCCTTATTTGATACAACTTGTACCCATTTGAACTATGACTCCCTAATCAAAGGGAGTCCGGTTCTTTAATTGATTCTAGTTGGTATTATTTCTATAATTATGATCAATCAATATTTGTTACCTTATTTTCCACTTATTTTCAAAGAAATAAATAACCTAATGCTTTCATTAATAACACACGAATAACTGAGTTCAAAAACACACACTTACACATTCAAACTCTCTTTCTTCCTCTACTACTTGTGCTATTTCCTTGTCTAGCTGGCTGGAAGCCAAGGCTGGACTTTGGAACCCTGGTCACTTTTCTTTTCTGCACTTTGCTTTCTCAACTGGTATGTTCTAGTTTAATGTTAAAGCTTCAACAACAACATGCTTCTTTATTTCTTTCAGCTTCTTTCATTTTTGGTCTACTTCTGCTCGTGGTCCTATTAAGATACATTACCAACATGCTGTAATATGTCCCCTTCCCCTTTAGATTAATGCTGTCACGCCCCAAAAATCGAGGAGCGCGACCGATACTCAACCGAGTAAACCCGAATGAACAAGCCTGTTAGGTTTCATTCTACCCAAACTAATTCATGAATAAATAGGCAATGGACTCCACTAATCATACTTTGTAAGTATTTCATTAACAACTTCCATTTTATTTCCATTAGAAACTTAATTCATAATTACCAAAATATTACAAGTTTTATAAATCTTTGCCAAATATCAAGATTTCTAACTCAATTCCCCTTTATCAAACACCACCCACAACCTAACTACGGAGCCTCTAAATACAACTGAAGAGTAATATGAAAATGTCGGCAACAAGGCTCTGGCTATACCTCAAAATACAAAGTACATGATAAACAACTGATATAGGACCCCGAAATGATGTGGGGTTCACCATATCAGCTGAAGGGAAGATGCGTCACTAGCGGCGACCACCACTGCCTGCTATGGAACCACCTACATCCATTTAAAGACGTAGTGCCCCCGGCAAAAGGGACGTTAGTGTCATCGAATAGCACTTGTATGTATTACTAAACACCATCTCATTAGAAAGAACAAGCATACAAGAACAAAAAAATTATAAGGATTCAACAAAAGCTTTAAACAATCACCACATCATCAATTAAAAGATATCACAAAGCTTTCACATAATTTCCATATCTTTAGTTTGGGGCATTTAATACTGTTCATCGTCATTCACAATACCACGGCTCTCTTGATCGGAGTTAGATCACCACCAGATCGGCTAGGTTGCGTCATTTGAGACATGTACCACAATCACAATCTCATTCTCACTTTCCGGAATTCAATATCAGCACAATACCACCATGTGTGCGGCATGGTGTCCGATCATGGCCCGATCGGCTAGGCCACCTTACCGCATTGTTACTTTCTCATTAATAATCTCATTTCAATCTTTATTTCACATATATCAATTCATAGACACTTAGTTCCACAATTATCACATCATACTTGGCATTAGGCCACATTTCATAACTCACATTCCACATCACTTTCACTTTCAACATCAAACTTGCAATTTAAGATAATGGGCACAAACAAGAGCAATTCAAGTTGTAAGCATAGAGAGGAATTCTCTGTATCCGGCATATTAATCACAATTTAAACTTGACTTGAAATATAGGCAATTTAGCATATAGTTCACATTCTTCACATATCCCCATTTTACCAAGAATAGCACATTGAACACATTGAGACACACCTTTCACATATATTCTTGCAACCCCAAATCCTTTGAAATAACAAATACTACATAAATCAAATTCCGTACTTACAACATATGCGGGGACACCATGGGAGCTCAATTTCTAAGAAGAGGGGGTTTTAGCCATACATACGTTGTTTAAGCTTTTCTTAAGTTTCTACAATCCACCAACACCTCTAGCAATAACAATCCATAAGGAGAAAACGAAATCAATTAATGAATTAGAAGGATTTCCCATGGTATAACTTTCTTAGGAATTTCATCAAACACCTAATCATATGAAATAGACTACAAGGTTCTACAATGAAAATTCCTTCTTCCCTCATCCAATTTCATTAAGAACTACCCAAAACAGTTCATTAATCCCACATACTATAGCTTAGTGGCACATGCATGGCCTATTTATAACCCTACAATATATTTTTGAACTCATAATCTCATATATGAAATATTAAAAGTAGGACTTACCCGGAAGTTAGTAAGCTAGAGATTAGCATGCTTGACTCTTGAGAGTTTGTGAAAGATTGAGGATTAGGTGGCTAGGTTCCCTCTTTCTCTCTCTAAAATGCTCTTACCTCTCTCTAGATTTAGTGTAAAATGGTCCCAAATGAAGCACACTTATTTATCAAAGTGGGTTCAGATATCAAAATTTCCAAAAAAAACCCCCGAAGTCAAATATGTGATGCAATTATGCTATAGCATAATCGAAATGAGGGTGACATTCTTGCAGCATAATCATTATGCGATAGCATAATCGACAACATAATCGATTATGCTACAGCATAATCAACATGCGACAACATAACGTTTTGCTCGACACTGCTTCATTATGCGACGTATATGCATTCTGCATAGTCATTTTGCGATCGCTAAACTGGTCGCAAATCCAGCCTTTGGTAATTTGATCATAACTTTATGTAGGAATATCCAAATGACGAACGGTTTGAAGCGTTAGAAACTAGACTTGAAGAATATTTGTCTGATAGGTTGTTCACCACATAAAACCTTATATATATATATTTATATATGCTCATCCAAAGTGTGGACTTGTGCGAACTCATTTTGAATTTTAGTCTAGTATGAAATTTTCCAATTTGACTTAGACTTAGGCCTCCCATTAGCTCTCACATTACACATTATAAGACTTATACACTTATTTACCAAATTCAATTGATGCCCATCATGTTAATATCACATAAAATATTATAATTATCTTACCTGGCACCACGAAATCCTAAATTACTTGACAAAATTTCCGGGGCCTTACATTCTCCCCCCCAGGATCATTCATCCTCGAATGAGGAGTAGAGTCCACCCCAAACACTTAACATAATATATCTCTTTTCTTCTCACCTACCTCAAGTCCCTAAATTTTGACTAACTCCTAAATTTTTGCAGAAATTTCGGCATAGTCTCCTTCATAATTAGGCCTATCCACTTGCCAAATAATCACCAAAACCATCCTAACAACACATCTACAAAGAGACAAAGTACCACAATGTATATATCAACAATACTAATCTCACCATTACACGCACTACATTATCATAAGGGTACCTGGACATGAACTGCACATTTCTAAATCATAATACCTAGAAGGTACCTTTCAAGTCAAAATCAATTGCTATACAATCAAGAGAAAATACCTTATTTCCACAACACTCTCAGTCTTCAATGTGGCCTCTTATACTTACAGGCTTTGCCATAACACATTCACAGAAACATCCCCAACCTCCAAACTTATCTAATAAGGATGACAGCTAGATACCTCACATAAGCTAACTATCCATTAACTTCACCTTCAATAATTTCCAGCGGAACGATACACAAAGGATATCCAACTAACTTCTTAGACATCGACACGTAAAAACACAAAATATATGGGGAAAACTATGGGGAAACTTCATACACCTAGTGCGGCCTAATGTGAAATACACTTATGCAACCTTCATTATCAACTCACATAACATCTTCAAGGGAAAGTATTGAGAATAACCTGTTCACCCTCCTCAATTCTAAATCTCTATACGAACACCCACGCTAAACCTTTGATGCCCTTCAACAATTACTCTAATATGTGCTATCATAAACTGACCATAAAATTACCTATAGAATATATGTGATCACACAGGGATGCGTCCTCTTTGACATGTTTGAACCTTCAATACCCACTAGATTTAATACAATGAGGAGTAACGGAAATCAATATAAGGCTGGAATTATCCAGGAATCCATTAATATGCTGAGCAGCGTATTTCATTAGGGTATATGGTAATAGACACGAAGATTACTACTATCAATACTGACATGGTTAATTATTTTGATGACATTAATTATTAGACAAATGAGGCATATGGGTAACTAGTACATTGGAAATAGGAATCATTAAGGAGGAATATTCAAGTAGGTGATCCAATCGTCTCCTGAAGTGTAGGGAAAATCAGTTTATCAGGAAGGAGAATACTCTGGCACCTTGAATGCGATATGGGTTTCAAAGTTACACTCATATCGTTAACTGACACAAGGAATCTATGCCACAAGCCCATGACGATGAAAAGAAGTTGAACACTTATGAGATTATCATGTTTCAAACAGCTTAACCCTTCCTGATAATTGATCCTATATGAGAGAACTAATGATACGACAACTTGTCTTCCAAATCAATATGCTCATGATATGTGCAAAAATCTGAAGGCATCTAATCTCAACCTGTCACTAGTGAAACCACATAGCTAGGACATCTTAATATTGGGATGAAATCATGTATTGGTTAGATGGGTTCTAATGGTTAACATGATGCTCCGAGGAGAAAGACAAATAACACTCTTATCCACATAGGAAGGTGGAATACCAAGGGTAGCAAAACTCCCCGCACATGACAATGACATCGTCAATAATCCTAGAAGCCGAGTGAGCTGAAGGCCACGTAACCCATGCAATCCGACCCATTTAAGACTTTTGAAAAGAGGACACACTTTGGTTTTAAATCATGGAAATATAAGCCTGAATTTAAGGGAAATATTTACTTCTAGAACCTATGAGACAAGCCCACGTAGCCCTAGAAAATCGTTAACAATGACAAGAAAGTAATTAAAACCATTACGAGTTGGTGTAGAGTAAGGCCTCAAAGTGTCCACATGAATAAGTTTGAAAGAATGAGACATCTTAATGTATTTATCGGGGAAAAGTAACCTGGGTTATCTACTCACAGGGACAAGTAGAGCAGGTAAATGGTTGTTAGAAGAACATCTACAACGAATACCAACAATATTTTTTTATTCTAACAAAAGGGACATCTCCTCATCCTTGATGCTATAAGACATCCTCTTTGATGCCATAAAACATAAATGAATTTTACAATGAGAGTTATCAGATTAAGTAGATAGTAGGGCATCAATACTATTGAGCACCATTTGGAACCAACAAGCTTAAACTGAGTTGAGACATTAGAAGTCTATAGTAGAGGGGAATTTGCCCACTTCCAGTGTCTTTTTTGTTTTTGAAAATGGGGCTTTTAGAGTACATAAAAGTTAGGTGAATTGAATCGAATCATATAGTTGGATAGCTAGTTGAGAAAATAAGATAAGATCGTATTAAAAAATATGGAGAAACGACACATGATGCAAGGTAAATGAACAAAAAGTGAGAGATCCTATGGAAGTATCCTTTACATTTTAACCACTAGGAAGGGTGGTAATATAAGGGATTACGAGAAGCTAAATTTTTGAAAGAAGATCTCTGTATGTAATCACGTGATGTATAGATCCAAAATTCTAAAATTCAATTATGTTTAACAACTCTACTTCACAATGAAGCACTACAACACACTTCTATACAAGTAGCTATTACCAGCCACATTGGGAGATGCTATAAGACTTGACTAAGAGAAAGGATTTGACATATGAATGTGTTACTAGGTGTATTGCTCCTTGGTCAACCCAAAACCAAAAGGTGAGAGTTATACTGATAAGTAGATCGTTGGACTAACATAGGTGTAGTTAATCCATTATCGAAAGGATGTCATTCAATCTCAACAATTATGGCATGCTATCAACCCTTGATGAACTTGAAGTGAGGTGGGAAGCCAATGATATAGTATAAAATAATCATGGAAGGTTTGCAGGTGTTCATAATGAGTTCTCCATGGATTTTGACTTGAGAAATACCCAGATGCCAATGAAAGACAGAAAAATATGTGAAACAAGCGTTGTGCTATGATAACCCCCAAAGGTGCGCTTGGTCTTGACGGAGAGCCTAGTAAGGGTTCTTATGAGAAAGTAAGTGTTACAATGACACATAGAAGGATATGTTTTCTCATTGTTATTGAACAAGTGTTGGGAAACTAGCACAATGAATTCACTAACTATGGAACACAATTAACACTTGTTGTGGAGGTGTAAAGAGAATATAAACATTTGTTATGAGCTGGACATGCTTCTGCTATATTAACTCCCAACTACAATACACGACCACGCCACGGGCAACCACAATACTAGGAACAAAGTGAGCTACTTACTGCGGGATGTCCCAAGTTGACACGAAAGTTATACTAAGATGGCGACACAAGATCATCCTATGATGGGGATGTGAGGATCTCAATTTTAAGAGCGACTTTATGCACACGGTGACCATTTCGGAGCGACTTACTGTTAAGGTATGCTCTTATGTTACAAGACAATGAGAAGCTCTCATGATGATACTCAAAAAAGAGTAGAGTGATTGTTCAGACCATAAAAGCCATATACACCAGTGAGTAAAAGAGTGACTCGAGAAGGATCGCAACACTGGAATGCTTTACAAGGAACTTGACACCACATAGTCAAACTTTATGACGGAGCATGCATAGGCACAAATGAGCAGATATTGTCCATGTAAATAAAAAAATCCTTTAAGAAATTTATCAAGTATAGTCCCTTGTTGAGAATTTAAGAATGTAAGTGGAAAGTGTTAATCCTAGAGTTATAACTCAATTCAAGGACATCATTATAGAACTTAATTCCACAAGAGTATGTAAATAAGAGAATTTGGAATAGAGTGGATTCACGAATAATATGCCTTGTTCACGGAGTAGGTACATGCAATGTATTATGACTCGACATCTTATTTCGACCATGTTCATGAGAACTCTTCAATATGGGTGCACACATACAAAAAGGAAATCGTGCGGTGTTTATAATGATATAGCAAGGAGTGACTTACTTGGTAACTTTATATTGGTGGGGCGGTGCCTTAACTGATGCACCTTGACTCCACACCTTTAACATACATTGGTAACATACTGATATACTACATGATCCGGTGGTGCAGTGACATTAATAGGAACAAGGGTACTCCCCTTAGCAACAAGTTCTACCAATCCCTCCATGGCTCGATACATTATTCTAACAAACTTTTGGGCAATCTCCCTCAGATTCAATGGCGGGGTCATTCCCTCCATACTGCTTCAAACTCGTGGAATATGGTTCAAGATTACTCATCTTGAGAGCAAGATATAGCGAGGAAATTAGCTCCCGATCTTGGGTTCTACTGCACGATCTGGAGTATCAAAGAAGGGTGAAATTCCTAAATGTCCAAATAGCCTCCAACTTATAGATGTGGTCGACTAGACACCGATAAGAAGGACTCTACTAGACACAACTCCGAGACATCCTAGGACACATTAAAACCTTAGGCTCTAATACCAAGTTTGTCAAGCCCCAAAAACCGAGGAGCGCGACCGGCGCTCAACCGAGTACACCCGACTGAGCAAGCCTGTTAGGTTTTATTCTACCCAAACTAATTCATGAATAAATAGGAGATGGATACCATTAATCATACTCTGTAAGTATTTCATTAACAACTTCCATTTTATTTCCACTAGCAGCTTAATTCATTATTATCAAAATATTCCAAGTGTTATAAATCTTCACCAAATATCAAGATTTCTAACTCAATTCCCCTTTATCAAACACCACCCACAACCTGTCTACGGAGCCTCTAAATACAACTGAAGAGTAATATGGAAATGCAGGCAACAAGGCTCCGACTATACCTCAAAATACAAAGTACATGATAAACAATTTATACATGACCCCGAAATGAAGTGGGGCTCATCATGTCAGCTGAAAGGAAGATGCATCACTAGCTACGACCACCACTGCCTGCTATGGAACCACCTACATCCATTTAATGACGTAGCACCCCCGACAAAAGGGACGTTAGTGCCATCGAATAGCACTAGTATTTATTACTAAACACCATCTCATTAGAAAGAACAACCATACAAGAATAAAAAAATCATAAGAATTCAACAAAAGTTTTAAACAATCACCACATCATAAAATAAAAGAAATCACATAGCTTTCACATATTTTCCATAGCTTTAATTTGGGGCATTTAATAATGTTCGTCATTATTCACAATACCACCACTTTCTTGAGCGGAGTCCGATCACGACCCGATCGGCTAGGTTGCCTCATTTGAGACATGTACCGCAATCACAATCTTATTCTCACTTTTCAGAATTCAATATCAGCACAATACCACCATGTGTGAGGCATGGCATCTGATCACGGCCTGATCGGCTAAGCTGCCTTACCAAGGCGTCGTTACTTTCTCATTAATCATCTCATTTCAATCTTTATTTCACATATATCAATTCATAGGCACTTAGGGCCACAATTATCACATCATACTTGGAATTAGGCCACATTTCATAACTCACATTCCACATCACTTTCACTTTCAACATCAAACATGCAATTTAAGATAATGGGCACATACAAGAGCAATTCAAGTTGTAAGCATAAAGAGGAATTCTCATGTTCCGGCATAATAATCACAATTTAAACTTGACTTGAAATATAGGCAAGTTAGCATATAGTTCACATTCTTCACATATCCCCAATTTACCTAGAATAGCACATTGAGACACACCTTTCACATATATTCTTGCACCACCAAATCCTTTGAAATAGCAAATGCTACATATATCAAATTCCGTACTTACAACACATGCGGGGACACCATGGGAGCTCAATTTCTAAGAAGAGGGGGTTTTATCCATATATACCTTGTTTAAGCTTTTCTTAAATTTCTACAATCCACCAACACCTCTAGCAATAACAATCTTTAAGGAGAAAGTGAAATCAATTAATAAATTACAAGGATTTCCCATGGTAAAACTCTCTTAGGAATTTCATCAAACACCTAATCATGTAAAATAGACTAAAATATTCTACAATAAAAATTCCTTCTTCCCTCATCCAATTTCTTCAAGAACTACCCAAAATAGTTCATTAATACCACATACTATAGCTTAGTGGCACATGCATGGCCTATTTATAAACCCACAATATATTTTTGAACTTATAATATCATATATGAAATATTAAAAGTAGGACTTACCCGGAAGATAGTGAGCTAGAGATTAGCATGCTTGATTCTTGTGGGTTTGTGCAAGATTGATGATTAGGAGGCTAGGTTCCCTCTTTCTCTCTCTAAAATTCTCTCACCTCTCTCTAGATTTAGTGTAAAATGGTCCCAAATGAAGCCCTAAAGCTTATTTATCAAAGTGGGTTCGGATATGAAAATTTCCAAAAATGACCCCCGAAGTCAAATATGTGGTGCAATTATGCTATAACATAATCGAAATGTGGGCAACATTCTTGCAGCATAATCATTATGTGATAGCATAATCGATAGTATAGTCGACTATGCTACAACATAATCAACATGCAACAACATAACGTTTTTTCCGACACTGCTTCATTATGCGACGCATATGCGGTCCGCATTGTCGTTTTGCGATCGCAAAACTGGTCGCAAATCCAACCTTTGGTAATTTGATCATAACTTTGTGTAGGAATGTCCAAATGACGAACGGTTTGAAGAGTTAGAAACTAGACTCAAAGAACTTTTATTTGATAGGTTGTTCACCACATAAAACCTTATGTATATTTAGATATGCTCGTCCAAATTGTGGACTTGTGCGAACTCATTTTGAATTTTAGCCTAGTATGAAATTTTACAATTTGATTTAGACTTAGGCCTCCCATTAGACCCCACAGTACACATTATAAGACTTTTAAACTTATTTACCAAATTCTATTGATTCCCATCATATTAATAGCACATAAAATATTATAATTAGCATACCTGGCACCACAAAATCCTAAATTACTTGACGAAATTTCCGGGGCCTTACAAATGCACTCCCCTATGTGTGTTTCAAGGCATACTCTGTCAATCACTTATTGTGTACTTTCCATACCAAGTCCCTATCCCTTCAATGTGCTTATGTACTTTTAGACTAGCCTGTGATCATGCAAGTATCAGTTATTGCTGTGCATATCCAACTAGTCCTAAGACCCTTGATGGGGTTATATGTTTACAATCAAATGTGTGTGTGTCCCAAATCCCTTGATCCCCTTGTATGACTATAAATTCTGTGTATGATCCCATATTGGGAGTTTGAGTTTTGTTTACTACTACAATTGCTTTCAACCGCCTTTGTCACTAAATGCTTTTTCGAAAAAAATGAACTTGACAGTCTAGTTTTTACATAAATTCTTTTTTCAAACTATGTCAAGCACTCTTACATATACTCTTAGAATACTAGGTTCTGCCTCTCTTGTGTGAGCCTTGCCTTGGGACCCTTGAGATCCCTCTGAACTCGGACACATAAGAGCTGGCCCTTCCACACTGCACTTACTCTATTAGTTATGCAATCTGGGTGTGAGCACTGCCAGGGATCCTTTGAGGTCCTTAGGGAACTCTAACACACCCAGATATGAGCAAGGCTTCGGAACAATATTGGCATTGAAGTGGTTTATTACATAACTCAGAGAGAAAGTCATGATCAAGCTTCCTATGGTTGTAACTTCTTATTTTTGCACTTCTTTTGTAATTCAATCATTTGGTCTGTAATAATTTCTAAACAAGTATGGGGTTGGGTAGTGAAAAGGATGGGAAATATGCATGCTTTAGATATCCAAAGGGTAGAAAACATATTATTAGGTTTATATTCCTATTTGCACAATAGAAACCATGCTTAGGACTCATTTCATACATTAGAGATCGTGTTCCTAGGACTTATACCTATTGTTTTCAGCATGTCAATTTTAGTATCACATCACTTAGAAAATCGTGCGTTAAATGTTTTAATAATCGGTGTTTCTGTGATCATGTTCTTACTGCCATGCACACTTAGAGATCCTGTTTTAGGCTAAACTAATAAACATATCATCTCTGCATATTATGGAATTCACGTTCAAACGCTGTAATATTTGTGCATATAGAAATCCTGCCTAGGATTCTGCATTATTCTGCATCTATGCACATTAGATACCATGTCTTTAGGATTTCATTCGCTTAAACATGCTTAGGCTAACTATGAATGCGTAAATGGAATAAAACAATTTTACTCAGTTTTTACAAGCAACTGGCCATAATTCTGTATGCTGAACACCTAGAACATCATGTTGTAGGTAATATAATAATCTCCAAACTCTCTTAGCAATCCTGAATAACTACTGAATACTGCTTACGCCTAGGCAAGCCTTGGGTAATTACCTAAATAAAACTGGAGTTGCTTTTGTTTAATTATCAACTGCTACAACCAACAGGCAGACCTGATTCAGACTTTTTTCTGTGTTATATAATGAATCTGGCCTGACTTAAACACCCTACTTTAAGATTTTAAATTCAGACCTTAACTGTGCATGAGTCGTGATGTCTATGTGTACTGTTTGCGGAGGTATAACTGAGCCTTCAATTTGCTTATATGTTTTACCTCACTGCAATTTTATATGTTTTGTATGTCGCCTTAGTATTTTACCTTTAAACCTAAGGGTCAGCCTAGAACCTCCTTCTTATAGGAATATGAGTCCTAAATTCCTCCGGGACTGATAGGAATGGGACGGGTAATAGATGCAATAGAGGTCGAAACCAACCCTCGCTTTAACTACCTTAATGGGGTGGGAAAGGGTAGATATGGATATGATGACTGACACACTAATACCACGTGTATCCCCTCTTCTAAGGAGTGTCATACCGGGTATTGCATTGATGTGATCCATACTACAAACAAACCTAGGACACCCCCTTAATTTTTATAAGTATGCTTAAACTATAATTCTTTTCAAAACCTTGCTTTTATTAATCGTTTTTCAAACACTTGTGTATCTAAACTTAAAATCCCCTATTAATTGAGCTTTATTTGTTTACTTGCTAATTGCACAAATTCACAAAACATATCTGGCCGGGAACCACACTAGTGGATCATGAGGGTGCCTAATACCTTCCCCTTAGGATAATTTCAAGCCCTTACCCTATCTTTGGTTATCAAACATAGTTGTAGATAGACCTTATAGGTTCCCTAACGCACCTTAAAATTGTTAGGTGGCGACTCTTCAAATACCCAATTCCCAAAAAGGAAATGCGTCATTACACCCCATGAATGTTGAAACCTCGACTCCTCTCCGCGGAGGGAAAAAAGGCAGTGCAACAGAGGTCCTCGAGCATTTTTATGATGACAGGGTCGGCTGTCGACCCATTATTGCTCGATCTCTCTGGTACCTGTTCGGCTAGGGGGGCTATGCCTGTTGCCACCGTGATAGGAGTTTTCTAGTGACTTTGCAGCTAAGCAATATCTAGCTGTTGTGCCTGCAACATTTCAAAAATAACATGTAGCCTAACCTCACGTTCTTCCCTAGTTGGGTTTTTCTGAGCTTCTTGCGAATCTCCTTGATGCACGCTCCTGTCAGTATGTGAGCTTATAATGACCCGTTGGGCAATGCGTGCGACCGCGTTTATAGTGATCAGCTCTGGCGCATTCCCAGGGTTTTGTGGTGGCACACCAATACCTGGGACATCCACACCATTTTCTCCATGGTCCTCAAAATTGTTGTTTTCACCTCCATTTTCTGAGTTAGACATTTTGACATGAAATCGAAGATCTTGGACAAGAAAAAACATGAAGATAACTTGCGTTGTATGACAAAACCAGCAAGAAAATAATCACTATTATTTTTAGCCTCACAGTGGGCGCCAAACTATTTACCGTTAAAATGGTAATAACAATTAAATATGTTAATGGGACTCTAAAAATATATGATCTATTTTTATGCTAGTTTGTTCAGCAGTTGATGCTAGATATGTGACACTTAAAGGCAAAATAAAGTTAAGGAGAGAGCTATAATCAAACCGATAGGTCAGTTACTCGGGGCCTTGAGCCCTTCGATTCAGAGCCTCGAAGTCGATCCCGAGGCTCGGCTACAAACTATCAAAGGTAATCGGGGTAAGGCTAACAGTTATAAAATAATCAACGAAGGCTCTTTATGGCCAATGATAAGCAATAAATCATGAACAAATATGAAGTTAATAAATGAAAGAATCAATATTGAGAGAATGTGTTAGAGAGCAAATAGAATGTTCTTGTATATTTCATGTGGAATAGTTGAAGCAACCGACCCCTACTAAGTGGAAAGGATCCCCTTTATATAGGAGGGGAATCCCACCATAATACAACAAGCATTAATTACAAAGTACGAAGATGTGACAACTAGATGACACCCTGATTCGGGTCTTAGAGTAGCCTTCTAGGCTCTGTTAGTCCTAGCCACGTGCCTTGGGAACTCCCCGTTTCTACCGTGGCTGTGGTCAACATTATCCCAAGGCCGATTGTCAACAAGCCTCGAGGGAGGAGAATAGATCATAACGTTGCAGCCTCGAGACTTCGAGATAGTCTTCCGAGGTGTTTTGATAATGAGAAATTGGACCCTCTGATTTCACCGTATACACACAGATTGTATGTTCAATGCCTTGTTGAGTTGATTTTGAGTGATGCAGATGTTATGGAGCTAATTCAAACTATTTGGAGCTTTGAAGTCTGAGTAAAATCCCATAGAATTTGTCACGCCCCAAACCTGAAGAGGAGTGGCCTGCACTCGGTGCCATATACGGCCCTTGTCTTTTATAGTCTCAAGGCATGTCACCTCTTGTTTTTTACTTTACTTGACTATAGACAATATCATCCTATCATATTATTATTTACCGTTACCACCCTTTTATCACATCTTATTCGTAATTCTTCATTTACTCTCATCTTATTCTCCTGCTAACATCTCTATTTATTGCCTTATTCTTAAAACTTCAACAAAATATTCTTTCACTTTTATCTCCCCTTTCTCCATTTCACTGGCTCTTCGGGTTGCCTACTATTCTCTTTTTACTAGGGGCGGGAGTCATACTAAAGTAAATATATATCCCTTCTAGGATGCACGATTTAATAGGTCCTCAAACAAGACCACATCGTCAAGAATTCTCTCTCTACTAATTCCTTTACCTACTGCTGTATTAGCGCTCTGGCCAGCTATAAATTTTCTAATTGCAAGCATCTAAGTAATTAGCAAACATAAGTCTTGGCTCGAACTATTATGACTCAGCTTTATAACATGATATTGATATGAAAGAATGGTAACAGACCCCTAAATGCCTTGTAGCTTCCTGTTTATATAATGTGGTGCACAATACATCTATAAACAAGGCTCTACTAGACACGGCTTGTATATTCCTTGGAATAGAACTGCTCTGATACCAAGTTTGTCATGCCCCAAACCTGAAGAGACTTGGACGGCACCCGGTGCCATACTCGGCCCGAGTGAACCAGTCTATAACTGTGAACTCTAGAGGGGTAACCCTCAACTTAGGCCGATGATGCCATATACTGAATCATCTGAAAATAATGCCTAAAACCAGTAATACCGAAGGCAACAAAGTAATTGCGAACTGAAGCTGAACTAGTAATATAATAACATAAAGTACCTAGGAGTCAAATACAATTTCAAAATAGGCTTACCTGCTAATACTGACTTGTCTCTCTCAATATAGTAAGTAAAATAGTTGACCTTCCATATAAGGCTCGGTATGTATAACACCTCTGCCTTAGTAGGCTCGCTCAAAGGAGCTCGACAATAGTAGGCTCAGTACACGATTTACCATCTGATCAGAGATTGCCCAATAGGGGTCTACCCATCGATTATAGCTCGATGGTGGCGAAAATACTATAATATATATAAATATATATATATATATATACACTCACACACACTCTCTTTTCTCTTAGCTGAAAGAAGAAAAATCTAAAATGAATATGAAGTCCCCATAAGGGAGAATGCTGCAACTTATGAGACTAGGATAGTGTATATAAATTCAGGAATATGAACTTCTATGTCTTCTTATCAAACACTTGTAGTTACTGGATCATGCCAAAATGAAGGAAAGGTTTAGCTTTGACATACATTATCACAATCTTTCTAATAACCAAGTTGAACTCACCTCTTTACACATTAATATACAATAACGATAATAATACTATCATTAAGTTACAAAAGGTACAACTATCGCACAACGAATGACAAGCTTATTTTGTATAAAAACAAGCAGCATCTCCCCTATAATCCTTATTTCATCCAAATTCATGATAACACCAACAACACAAGAACACAACAGTATAAACCTATATACATTATTTTCCAACCTTATACACACCACAAAATACTACAAAACAGCCCAACACACCCCAATCTCTTCATACACAAAACTACAACAATAGTAGTGCCCAACAACCCGAATATATTACGGCGAACGATGAGCCCGTCACCCTGCATTTATGTAGTGTTTATCCACAACCTTCCTCCTCCAAAAATCCAGAAAATAGTAGTAAAACATGCAACTCAACAGCAACACAATAATAGTCCACAAAATAGTCCGCTACAAGTGAATAATTCCAACTCACAACTTCCGATCACCATCTCGTGAGTTCTTACAATTATAGAACGACTTTCCCTACATCTCCATAAAAAATGGATGAAAGAGGGAAGTAAACATGCATTATTTGTTGAATAACCCATCTCCTATCTTGGTTCATTAAACTCTAGGTTTTACCTTCAACTAGAACTTGAAAAGGAGAGAAAATCAATTAGGGTGTGTGGGCAATTTTTGGGAGGTTGTTTGTAGAGATTTAGGTCTGGTTATTGTGTTATATAATTGAGTGTTATATTGCAGGAGATAATCTCTTAAATGGGCTCTTTGGCCGACCAAAAATAGCGCGTTTTGGACTCTAATTTAAGTAAGTATGTGACACGCCTACTTGTCACCTAGCAGTCTACGTAGTCTCGTAGAAAAGCACATATCTCTCTACTCTGATGTGGTATTAAAAATCAGTTTAATGAGTTATAAAAAACACTCATATATGTTCAATTTGGTAGGTATATCATCCCCTAATTCCAAGTTTATTGGGAGATAATCGCATCTATATTTGACCTAATTTTCACCATTTTTATGAATGTAACTTGTGATGACCTTTGCCAACTTTTGTTCCACAACTTGGTTGACTTAAAAACATAACACCTGACTATCATACGACTAAAATAACTCATAACATAACCTCCTTATCTTGTTAAGCACCCTAGTCTCATCAGAAAATTACACGTTACAGCATTACCAACTTGCGGCATTCGACGAAACCAATTTTTTTTAATTTTTTTAGCTTCTTAGCCTTTCAACCATCTTGGCACTTGTTATCCATGATCTTAATGATTTGTAACCTCCAAGCTAACATGATTAGCTTACTTTATGTACTCTCAAAGATGACCTCATTTATGAGCCTACATCATTTGAATTACGAATACTCTTTCGTACAAAGAAATGGGGTGTAGCAGAATTAGGCGAGGATCATGTTTGGGGGTCGAGAATTGCGTTCGGATATCAAAAAGTCAAGAAAAATCTAGACTTTGAGAATGTTGCACACCGGCGGCACATGGGGTGGCATATGGGGCATCGTGCTTGTGCATTTATGCTGCCTTTTGAATTGTTGAGCTCCTTGATGAACCCCACTACCACACCTCATGGGATGTATCCCCATGCAGTGCGCTTGTGTATTTTTCAATTTCGTCTAAGAGAAGGTGGTTTAGTTTGGGCCCGACCCTACTTAGTGTAAACACATGTAAAAGTGTTATTTATTGGACTTTTGACACATCTTAGACCAAAGGAAGCTAAGGAGGAGGTAGAGAGGAAAAATCCCAAGGATATCATCATTTAATCCTTACTCAAGACAAGTGTTTGGATCGTTTATGTGATCCTTTAACATAAACATATTTTCGATGAATTGCTCCAAATCTATGGAGTAGTTCTCTTTAGGGTTCTATGGATTTGGTGTATTGTTTGTGGATAATTTACTCTAGTTTTTATGTATTGAATCGTTTGGATGTTTTAATAGTTGAATCTATATTCACTAGTTCATGTAATCGAGAGAGGCATAACTTGTGATATCTCTGCGTTATATTTTGTTGGTTGAATTCATTAATTCTTCTTTGTAATCGAAAGAGGATAGTTGAATTGTTAACTAAATCTAGTTAGGAGGAATATTTAGAGAGGTTCTCCAAAAGACCAATCCACTACGAATTCTGGCATATCTTCACGTACGTAAAATTAGTTAATTTTGTATGGTTGAGACTTAATAGAGGGAGGAGTTTCTACTAAGCAATTGAAGTAATAACCAAGTGAATTCGAGAGACTCGCTTGAACATTAGAAGTGAATTATCTAGAGTTAAAGCCCAAACATTTGTCTTGCACATATCCTATCAACCCTACCTTCTCCCAATTGGTAACATTCTTTGCTCATTACTTGCGTTGATTGTCACTAGTCAATAGTTAGACTCTTGGTTAATGTTAGTTTTAATCATAAAACTCTCAATTGTTGATCATCTTTGATAATAATCTAGCTACAAACTAAGATAATCTTGTTTAACTTCAATCCCTATTGATACGATATTTCAATTTTCTATATTCGACTAGACAGCATATTTATGTGTGTGTTTTGCGATCGTCACTAACAGACTTGCACTACCACCTAGTCTAGCTTCAGTTCATCTAGTATTCCACGTTTCTATGCTCAATAAGTATCACGGTGATCCGTCTCATGTGTTGTATTTCAGCTCAGTCCAGTTGGACAAGGATTTGTCTTACGTTGAGGAGTTGGTGACCATTTTGGACATGCAGGTTCGGAAGTTGAGGTCGAAGAACATTCCTTTAGTGAAGGTTAGTACAGGGGTAAACCAGTCGAGGAGGCAACTTAGGAGACCGATCATGATATGCGTAGGCATTATCCTCATCTTTTTACCACTTCAGGTATGTCTCTATACTCGTTTGAATATGAATGTTTGTTTTAAGAGGGGGAGAATGTAAGGTCTCGACTGGTAAAATATGATTCCTCCATATTATATTGTTTTTATATGACTTGTTGGGGTGTTTGGTTCCGAGTTCGCGAGAGTTCTAGAGTCAAGGGGGACACATAGTCCCTAAGTTGGAGGTTTACGCCATAGGAGTTGACAGTAGTTTGACTTGTGTGAAGATGACTACAAAATGTAATTTTGATATTTCTAGTAGATCCGTATGTTGATTTTTGGTCTTAGTAGCGTGCTCGGATGTTGATTTGAAGGTCTGTAGATCGTTTCGGCATGAATTGTCGAAAGTTGGAGAGTTAGAAAGTTTTGAAAAGTTTGATCGGGAGTGGACTTTACTGATATCGGGGTCTGATCCTGAATCCAGAAGTTGGAATGGGTCTGAAATGTCATTTATGACTTGTGTGCAAAATTTGAAGTCAATCATAGTTGTTTTGGTATGAATCGACATTCGTTTTGTAATTCGGACTTAGGCTTGAATTTGGGTTGCGGTTCGTATAATTTATGTTGTTTGATGTGATTTTTAGCCTAGATTAGGTCCATTAGGCATTTTTGAACTACTTGGTATGTTTGGACGGGGTCTCGAGGGCCCCGGTTGTGATTCGAATCGAATCCAGATCGAAATTTGGACTTATGTTAATTGCTGAAGTTACATGCCTTCTGGTGTCATCACACCTACGGAAGGATTGGCCACAGCTGCAGAATCGCGATTGCGGATGGTGGTGCAACAAAAGCAAAAAAGGAGATTTCAAGGCTGGGCTCGTAGGTGCAGAAATCTGGGCATATGTACGCCTACGCATGTGCGGACCATCTTGCGCAAAAGAGGAGTTTGAGGATGAGGCTTAGGGAGGGATAGCAGGTGCGGTCACTTTTTCCGAAGAAGTGCACTCGCAGGTGCGAGCCATTCTACACAAAAGCAGAATCCTTGACATAAGTGGAATCCGCACCTACGATTGTTTTCCCAAAGGTGCGGTGTCGCAGAAGCAAACCAAAGGCCGTAAAAGCGGAAGTCACTTGGCAGAAATATGAAATTTGAGGGTTTTGATTCATAATAGATTTTTGGACTTCAAGAGCTCGGTGGGAGGTGATTTCTCAGGTTTTTTTTAGAGAGATCATTGGGGTAAGGAATCTTAAATGAATTTTGGTTAATTTGAAAGAATCTACTGTTGATTTCATCATTTAATTAGTGTTTTAGAGTTGGAATTTGGAGAAAAATGATAGGAACTTCCTAGACTAAACTTTTGAGTTTTGAAAGGTGAATAGAGGTTAGATTTGAGTAATTCTTGTATGGTTGGACTCGATATTGAATGTGTGTTCGTATTTTCTAATTTTTGTCATGTTATGAGGCGCGGGAATGGGTTGATTTGTAATTATTCACAATGATTGCAATTTCATTGCTTGAATGAGTTTCCTATAGTTATATTTATAGTATGAAATTGCTTTGGCTAGATTCGAGCCGATCGGAGTTTGATAATTGAGGGAAAGGCCTTCTAGTTGATTGATTTAGCGTGGTTTGAGGTAAGTGCCTCGCCTAACTTTGTGTAGGGAATTTTCCCTTAGGATTGGTGTTGTTTGTGATAATAGTGATGTGTAAGAGTAGTGTACGCAAGGTGACGAGTGTGTACACGGGCAACATGTGGACAATACCGGTTTTTAGCTATATAGATTCCTTTCATGCCTTAATTGAGTTACCTTACATGTTGTAATCATAATTTTTAATCTAATTTCACATGTCTACTTGTATTATCTCTTACTTTCTAATTGCTCTACATATTTAGCTGAAGTTCTTCTCTCTGTTATTTCATATTCATTATTTAACTATTGAATCGTTAACTTTAAATTGCTATTCTTGGAATATCTTGTTGTTGAAATTGGTATTGAGTTGCAAAGGCCGTGATAACTATTGAGGCAAAGTGTTCAGTTGTGAAATATCATTCTGTTGAGTTATTATTCCAGTTGTTATTTTTAAGACTTTGTATATATTGTTGTTGAATCGTGAACTCCTTGTTCTTAAATTCTATTATTGTTTGGTTTCTCTAACAAGTTGTTATATTGGGAACTTGACGTGTGATTTGTGATACGTGTGATTGTATGCGGTGAAATCAGGGGAATCCATTTCCTTCCATTAAGGTATATTCGAAATGTCATGTCAGCTCCTCGAGGCTGTGGGATCATGATCGGGCTCCTTATATTGAGGATCATCCGCGGCCCTGCAAAGGTTCCGAGGTTAAGAGATATGTATGTGACCCAGCAAAGGTTACGAAGACGGGGAACTCCCAAGGCAAGCAACTATAATAAATAGGCTCTAGTGTCACGTCTAGCAATCCCATCCCCGTATATTTACATTTAATGCACTCTGTACCATACCATGTTCCCTCGCCTATATAAGGGGAACCCATACCACTTTGTAAGAGGCTGATGTTGCTCCATTTCTCCACCAAAGCAATAATATCTCTCTCACTCTTTCTCCTATTTTGGTCATTCTCACTAGCTTGAGGCCACTTTAACATCTATTGTCTTCTTAATTATTTCATGCTATATTGCACAACGTTGGCCGTAAAGAGCCTTGCTTGATCGTATCCTTAATTGTTATCCTATTCCCAATTACTGCCAATAGCTCGAGCTCAATTAGAGTCCCGACCCCGAGGTCCTTATCGACCGGCTTTGCATCCGGGCAACAGGCCCCTTCGGTTTGATTACTGTCTTGATTTAGCTCCCATTTCATTGTTAAGCTTCACGTTCTTAGCATCAACTGCTCTAACAACTAGCTCGGGAATAGATCACGTATTTTTAGAATCCCATTTAAAAATTTAATTATTGTTACCATTTTCACGGTAAACAGTTTGGCGCCCACCGTGGGGCTGAAAATAATAGTGATTATTTTCTTGCTAGTTTCGTCACACAAATGCACATTATCTTTCACACTTTTTCTTGCCCAAAATATTTTGATTTAAGTTTAATGTCAGGCTCCGTAAGGGATACTGAGAATGATTACCCCGAAAACCACGACAAAAATAGCATGGCTGCTCCAGAGTTTGGAGCGACACCGCGGGACCCCGATAATGCATTTGGATCGATTTAAGCGGATGCGAGCTTGCAAGGCGCGCAACAGGTCGACGAAGCCTAACGCACCGATGATAGCATACAGTGCATTGATCGACAGGGAGCTCAAAAAACCTCGGCCTAGGTAGAACAGGAAGTGAATCTTCATGTTATTGTTGAAATGTTACAGGCACAGCAGTTAGCTATCGCTCAGCTGCAAAGTCGCTCGGAGACTCCCAACGCAGTAGCACCGGAGACACCTCCTTATGCTGAGCTGGTACTCGAGAGATCAAGCAACAACGGATCGGTAACTGACCCCACCACAATGAGGATGCTTGGGAATCTCTTCGAAAGGATTGAATCAGGTTCGTGGAAGCTCTTACAGCAACCGTCTCCTGAGGAAACGGTCCCGGAACTCGCTTCACAATAATCCGAAACGCCAAACCCCGTAGGTATGACAGGACCTCAGATCCCTATGGGCGCACCACCACTTACGCGAGCTCATTCAAAGGCAACGACCTCCAAGATGATGAGTTCGAGCCTATCTCGTTGAGGAAGTTCGAAGAAACTCTCTCGAAAGAAACCATGATGCAGTGCCACTGCCTGGCACCTGACCTCACAGACTCGCTTACCATACCAGCGTGGTCCTCCGCGGAAGCACATGCCGATGCCATCAAAGTAGTAACGAGAGGGCCCGATACACTTGAGGCCAAAGGAAGAAGAAATGAAATACCGCGGGAAGCCGCACCCCATTATCTGATAGGACGAATAAGATCGTTCACAGTTTCGGACGATCAGGCAACATAGGCCTTCACTAGAGGCCTAAACGAAGCATGCCCGATGAATCCAGGACATTTCAAGCGAAGCCTTATTAGATACCCAGCTGAGGTTTGGTTGGGTGCCCACACCCGGCACCGGCCACAAATCAGGGCCATGGACAATCGTCTAGGAACCTCCTCAGGTTCGGTTTATCCAAGCAAACTCCTGACAAAGAAGCAGATGCCAAACGGATGGAGGTATCATCCATACACAGCGAATGGAAGGAACGAATCGAGATGCAACCTACCTTGCAACAATAGGGAAATAGCCCGAGGACAGCACCCTCGAGGAACCTCCAATGGAAAAGATTCAACAAGGCACAACTAGCAGGGAAACCCTGCCCAGCCGAGTACGATTTCAGCATTGCTATACCAAAAATCATGATCACCATAAGCGAAACCGGGAACACCAGGCGGCTCAGTCCTATTCGACCAAGACCCCTTGAAGGGAACTATGGCCCTGCGAAGGAACCGCAGGGCGTGCGCGGTCACCGGCTCAAAAGAACGACAACTGTGCTATTCAATAGAGATCGCCACCAAGTATCATCAACTGGTCAGGCTCGGATCCAGCTCCAAGGGAGGAAGGAGATCGGGAAAAATGAAACTGACAAGCCACGGCATATTGCCACGACAGTAAAGGGGCGGCGGCACCCTTCAATGATCCATAAAATTCAGAGTGAAAGAGCTCATCGCCGTGCAAAGATGGGTCCGGGGAATATACCCAAAGGACGCCCCTGCATCCAAGGAAAGGGACACCGAGACTTCGCCTCGGCCTCGTTTTAACGTGATTTGTAACACCCTCCCTCATTTGGCCTATTTCAAATAAAACATGTGTTCATGAGTGCAGATGGTTCAATCAATAATACTGACTATGACAGGCCAAAACTAACGGGACGGTTCAGACTAACGAACCAAATTACTAACGGGACGAAATCTTTGATGGATTCCAGATGCCGATCGCCACAACAATCAGGAAGGCCACTCCCTCTATACAGCCTGCCTGAGCTCGGGCTGGAACACCGAGCCTGTGAAACACGGATGTTTCATTCAAATGACAACGTGCACACCGCCCGGAGGCGACTTCTACCACACTCCACAAAAGGGATGAAACTCCATGACAGAGGTAGGACTAAAGTTTTCGACAAGGACCCATGGCCTACTCTTGAGGACACCGTCCCCTCGAAAAGGACAATAAATGGCAGGCTAAGTTTCAAAACGGAATCATGTAAACGGATTAGATGACTAGAGGAGCCACATCCACGTGAGCCAAGCTAATATTAACGAGACGACATGTATTTACAACCTATATTTACGTCAAGAAATAAAGAATATCTTTTCGGCATTTCATACTTAGAAAAAGGTTATTTCGGCATATTCATAGCAAAGGCCTCTCCGCTGAATACGTCTCGAGATACTCGGATACTTAAACGGTTTAATGCCCACACAGCCCCAGGGTCGGAACCCCGGGCTCATAAATCCCTCACAATGCAACTCCAGCTTCATGAGAAGTGGTCTTTAAGCTTAAACAAACTCGATGACTCGGAAACTCTCGCCAATCGCCGAGCACTGGAAAATCCTAAACTGTAAGACTCCTAGCGTGCAGACTCGGAATAACCAGATCGATTCTACATCATACAAACTAAAAGAACTTAATAGGCATGACAAACTGTAAGACCTCAATAGGCATGACAAACTGTAAGACCTCAATAGGCATGAAAACCCAGAAGATTAGGCTATACATCGCATTTGTAAGAATCCCTAAAAGGCATCCCTTGGTGTAGATGCCTAACTATCTCCTGGGATCAAAAATGGCTACGGCCAAACGCACATGACTACGATCAAAATGACTGATACAACCAAACTAACACGACTCAAAGACGCCCGACTGTCGCTAAAAATTGTAGGCCAATACTTCGAATATACTTCGGAAAGAACCGGTTAAAACAGGCTTCCCTTAACAGGCAAAAAACGAGCTCTAACCATGTCGGCTCCAAATCGCAAGAGCGTAGATCTACTCGACCTATGAGCTATAAACCTTACAAGGTGCTCGAAACATTGCTGACAACGATTTAACTGGAACCGACGATGGGTCAAGCAAAAATACTCTAAAAGACCTTAAAGAGCGGAAGAAAAGCCTACAAAAAAGCCCACAGGCAAAAACAACATAAGAGCCATTGTCGCTAGCTAATAAGCCTACAGGCCTCATATTGAAAGGTCTCTACGGCCAAACAGCATAAGAGCCATTGTCGCCAGCTAAATAATTTTGACAATATAAAGGATTAAAATAAGCTCGAATCGTAACCCAATTCGGATATCGGATCCGAAATAGCTAACTATGCAAGCCTTCGGGCCACATACTGAAAGGTCTCAGTGACCAAGCAGCATAAGTGACACTGTCGCCAACACGAAAAATATTTTGGGGTCAAAGCTCGAGCAGCAACACGACTCGGAGTTTAGACCCGAAGAAAATGCAAAACTCGAGGGTATATTAAGCTCGAGTCGGACCCTGACTCGGAGACTGAACCCGAAAACAGTTAAAGCATGCAAGCCTAAGGGCAAATCCGTGATCGAATCGACCCAATGGAAACTCCAATAAGCAGACATACAGAAGATACAAGTTGCAGGGTTTCCCCTCTTATTACTACATATTGATGACGTAGCGCAATCTCGGCCTGCATCGTATAATGAAAGCTATATATACACAATGAAGAAGGCAGGGAATATTGGTTCCACCCTTTTTTTTCTAGCAGCCATGGCCCGACGGTCTCCTCCTCATCATCCTGATCATCGGGCATCAGGAACATGGCATCGAACTCCTCTCCTTTGGCTTGTTTGATCTCCTCCGAAAGATCTAAGCCTCTGGTATGAATCTCCTCAAGGGTCTCCCTTCGAGATCTGCACCTCTCGTACTCCCTCCTATTGTTTGCATGATCGAGGGTCTTCTTCAGATCGGCCTTAGAGGCAGCGGCACTTCTTGAATGAGCATCCATTTTTTTCCCCGCCCTGGTATTATTCATTACAACCTCGGCCCAGATATTCACCACCTTGGTTTTTGCCCTTGATATCTCGGATGAGAGTCTCGCGATCATCTTTGCCGAGCGGAATCATTCGCACGTGCGACCTGAATTTTCACCTCAAAAACGGATGTCACGGCCTGAGCCCTCTCTTTGGCCTCAAAATGGGAACTAACACACACTTGCAGCTCAGTGAATTCACGATTAGATTTGCCGACCTTGCCCCAGAGTTGTTCTATCTCATCTGCCTTGTCCTTCAACTGAAACAGCAACACGTCAAAGACGGCAAGGCAAAAAAGGGAATACAAGCCTGCGTGAAATGAAGAATACCTGTTTCTCCAAGAGGGCCTTCGGGGCACGACTTCGGTTCACCACACGCCATAAATAAATGAGCTCACTTTCCTTTGCTGCACAGAGAAGTTTGAGGGATTTTTCCCTTTCTCGAGCCTCCTGCAAAAGGGCCTCACAATGAAGCAGTTCGGCTTGGAGCCTATCAAAAGCATGAAGAAGAAAATCCAGGTGAGTAAAGGGAAGATAGAGGAGCATGGGTCCAGAACATCCCTACCGCGGCCAAAAACTCACCATAAGGCCAAAACGACGAGCCTCGTCGAGGGCCGAAGCAACGTCCGATGGTGCATCAATCCTGGAAGCTTGCCGGCCGAACGAATCGCTTCCCCTCAACCGCTACGGAGAAGGCGCCTCACCACAAGGCTTCTCGAACCATGGAGCACCTTTCCTTTTGCCACGCTCCCTGATTCCTGGGCCAGCAATCTCTTTTCCTCCCTTGGGGAACCCAGTCTCGCCTCGAATGAGCTCCCGGCACCTGTGATAGAGGAATCAGGTGAATCAGCAAAAAGGAAACCGTCCCTAAAAAGGGGGGGGGACGCTAGGCACCTACCATGATGCTTCGCCTCCCACCTCCCTTTTGAAAAATCTCGCCACCGGCGCCTATCATGAACCCAGCAAGCTGCCAGCCTACGAGAATATTCGGCTAAATTACGGACCTCACCGGCCAACCAATGAGTTGCGATAAACAAAGGGCAGGAAGATATCATTTTGGGGCCAACCTCATATCAAGATAAAGACAGTTTGAACCGAGTGCTTACGTGCGGAGTTCCATTTCTCAGGAAATGGTAAAAATTCTCCTAGTATAATATCGGTCATCTGAACTCAAATGAATTGACTCATCCATCCACGGTCCGCATCCTCCTCGCTGCTGATCACAGAAGCTCGAGTGGACCTACGCTGAAGAGCAACAAGGCCCTGGTAATGTATTGGCCGGTACAACCTTATAAGGTGACTAAGAATAAACTCTATCCCGGCCTTATAAGCAAAATATCTCATCGATAGCACTATCCTCTAGGGAAAAGGATGAATCTATGCCAATGTTACTTGATACCTTCTACAGAAATCAAGCCCGACCCAGACCGGGGAACTCGGCACGAGAACATGGGTATACACGCTCAAGAAACCCTCAACATACATCATGACACTCTCCTCGGGGGAAGGTACTTGTAGAATCATGCCTTTCCCCCGTCCGCACTCTCTCCTGATCACCCCGAGGTTCTCCTCCCTCATCGATGAAATAATCATCGACACGTGCTCCCGATGGCTCGGAACATTAGGAGGCTTCCCCGGTGTGGCGACCCTCTTCGAGGCAGCGCACCCCGAGCCTCACTCACCCGGCATCGGGGGAGAGCCGCTAGCACCAACCAAAGGTGGAACACAAGAAGGAATCCTATTCGTTTGAGGATCAGGTGTCGAAGCAGCGGCCATGACTACGATAAAATAAGGAGAAGAAGAGGAGGATCCAAGCAAAAAACTTCTTAAATCAAAGAAGTGGAGGGACACAGACAAAGCGCCAGTCTCTACAGAAGAGATAGGCTTATCAAAGACTACAAAATAGCCACTTCAAGGGCGGATAGACAAATATATAGGGGTCAGGCAACAACTGCTCAATTGCCCAAGAAGGCCAATTAATTCTGGCCGCGTTAACGTCACCTTCTCCTTGGGGAGTGCACTGGCAGAATCATCCCAGGCTCCCACATAATTCATAAAATCAAGGGACATCAAGAGATCCCCGATGTCGCAAATATCAGTTCGGAGGAGCTACCGACTTAACCTAGGGACATGGCTAGTCTCGGGGCCCCCAGTCCGTCCTACGAAAAGGCTCCAAAGGGCTGATGCAGGAGGGAATGGAGCTTATGCCATTTCCTTTCATACATTGACAAAAAGTAAAAACTCCTTTACACCATTCGTCTCCCAGGAGGGAGAACATATGGAACAAAAAATAAGGCATAAAAAAGGGCTCGGAGACTACTCCTCGCCACTATCATCTTCAACCCCATCAGGGGCAATCAAGAGTGTCAGTCTTCCCTCCGTCGCACGAGCCTCCTCCAGGTCAGCAAACAACTCGAAGCCTCTGGCCTCGAGTTTTTCCAAGACCTCCCTCTTCGCCTCCGCTTTGGCATGTTCGATTGCTCGGATCAATTTTTTGCTCAGCCGCCAGGGATATGTCACGAACCTTTGCATGCGTTGTGGCCGCATCCTCCTTATAAGCGACAACATCTCGTTCGACCTCAGACTTAGCCGTGGCCAAAGTAGCAGTATCCCTGCGAGAGTCCGAGAAAAGGCCCTGGAATTTCGCCAATTCCCCAGTCACATGAGTAAAAGAGCAGGTATGAGCAAGGCAGAATAATTGAGCAGCAAGAGCGGCCTTCTCCCGGAGCACCGCCTCCAAAGTGGTTCGAAGCTCCCCCATCTCTTTATCTCCCCGGGCGCCACGAGCCTCCGATCTTGTAGCTTCGAAGCAATGTTATTACGCTCCTTCTCGTGGCAAGAAAGTGTTACACCCCAAGTTTTCATACGTGAGAGTACGTTGTAAGTCATTGATGTAAGCTCGGAAATGAGATTCTATTTGGAAGCAAATAAAGTAAGTTAATCATGTTACCTTGGAGGTTACAAATATTTAAGATCATGAATAATGAGTACCAAGAGGGTTGGAAATCTTAGAAGCTAAACCAATTGAAGAAAATAAGTTTCGTCGAAAGTCGACAAGTTTCAAATGTTATAACATGTACTTTGGGGTGAGACTAGGGTTATTAACATGATAATGAGGTTATTCTATGAGTTATTTGAGTCGTATGATATTCATTTTCTACATTTTGAAGGCAAGCAAGTTGTGGAACAAGAGTTGGCAAAGGTCATCACAAGTTACATTCATAAATTTCCTGAAATTTAGGTCACATGTATCTGGGAATTTATCCAAATATACTTGGAATCATTGGGTGTTCTGCCTACTAAATTGAAGGTCTACGAGTTTAATTTCTAACGCATTAAACCGTTTGTCAATACGACATCGGAGTAGAGAGATATTCGCATTTTCGCGAGACCGCGCAAGCAGCTCCCAATGGGACCCACTTAGGCGGTGGTTGACCTACTTCAATTTATAAACGATTTGGACGCCTATTTTTGCTCATTTTTCAACTAAAGTTCGTCTCCAAACTTCTCCTAACCCTCCTAAACATATATCACAAGGGTTTGAAGTGATTCCAAAGTGATTACACCATATTTCAACATCAAAACTTAGTTCTAGTGAAGAACAACACCTCTTTGAGGTTGTGTTGTCATTGAGGATTGTTGTGGGCTATATTTGGATGAAATTCCAAGTTGTTGCTGCTGTCTAAGATGAGTATAAAAGCCTAATAATTGTGCTTAAGCTTGCTTGTATGTTGGTTAAGATGCTAGGATGATAAACTACAAGATAATACTTGGATTAGCTTAAGTCATTTCTATGATGTTGTATTGCTATTAAGGGTTGTTGTAAAATGAATATAACTTGGATTTTGACTTGAAGTTACTGTAGGAGGTATGTATATTGTGTTATTGCTTGTGCCTAAGGTTATCTTGATATTTATTAAGTTAAATGGATGGGCTAGACATGAACTAGTGAATAAAGTTGCTAGTTGGGGATAATTGAAGTTGTGGATTATTTTCGTTATTATAAATATATGGTATAAGGTTGGAATCATTGATTAATGACTTTATTATCAAGTTAATGATACTTTTATGTTGAAGTAAGAAGTCTATAAGGATTGATAAGGGGTATACGGATTCCAATCGGAGCTTACCGCTCGTCGTAATGTAGTTGTGACATGTTGTGGTTATATGGTGTCTTGATATTGATAATTATGTATTGATGGATTGCTTTGGTTATTGTTGTTTGTATATGGTATTGGAGTAGGCCCTTGTTACAAGGGAGATGCTGCCAAAATTTACGTAAACGAGCTACTAGCTTAAGTTATAGACTTAGCCTATGCTCAGCACTGATTTTGAATCTCCTTATACTATGATAGATTGAGTTGACTTGTTTGAAGAGTTGCTTGGAAGTGATTAAGGACTCAAAAGGTTTACGGTATGTTAAGGCACTTTCTTCTTTCTTTTGGCATGATCTAAAGTGAAATGAATACGCTACTTCATAACAGATCTACTCCTAGCAACTAAGGTTGTCCATGTTGTTCTTTCCTTATAAAATTATTCTAAGCAAGTGTGTATGATCCTTGAATTCTACTAAGGTTCATATTGAGGGTATGGTTGTTCATAGTGCTCTTAAGTCACTCTAAAGGGTTTAGAAGGTGATTCCATGAGTTGAGCATGCATTATATATATGTATCTATTTTACTCTACCGAGTCGCGCTATAGTCGGTCGGGTACGGCACCTATTTTGCAACCACTGATCAGTTAGGTTTACCGAGCTCCACGTGGCCGGGTATGATTCTACCGAACCTTATGATGGTCGGGTACGCTTTTACCGAGTCCTCTTTGAGGCCAGGTACGATATGATGATGATGATGCCCACAGAGGCGAATGTTTTAAAAAGTTTATGTATATATATGTATTATGCATTTCATATCAGTAACCCCCAGAGGCACTCTGATGTTACAGGTTGTATCTCCTCTATCTCTCTCTTTACATTACTGTTCTTGTTTATGCTTTCCTGCCTAACATACTCGGTACTTTATTCGTACTGACGTCCCTTTTGCCTGGGGACGCTGCATTTCATGCCCGCAGGTCCCGATTAATAGGTTGACAGTCCTCCAGTAGGCTATCAGCTCAGCAAAGGTGTTGGTGCACTCCACTTGCTCCGGAGTTACCTATTTGGTCAGTATGCTTTGGATATGTATTGATTGGTATGGCGGGGCCCTGTCCCGACCTTTATGATTTTATGTACTCTTAGAGGCTTGTAGACAGATGTCAGGTGTATGGATACTTGTATGGCTTTGTCGGCCTATGTTTCGAGTTTACTAATAGTCATGTCGGCCTTATACGCCCGTATGTCACATATCTTAGTTTGTATATCATGTTGGGTCTTCATATGTTGAGTATTCTCTTATGTTTTATTCTTGTTATCTTATGGCGGGTTTTCTGGCTCATTTACTCATGATAACATGATAAGAATGATATGTTACGTTGGTACTCGGTTGAGTAAAGCAACGGGTGCCCGTCGCGGCCCTTCGGTTTGGGTCGTGACAGAAGTGGTATCAGAGCAGTTCTGTCCTAGGGAGTCTACAAGCCGTATCTAGTAGAGTCTTGTTTATGGGTGTGTTATGCACCACACTTATAAGCAGGAGGCTACAGGGCATTTAGGTCTGTCACTCTTTCTTCTTACTCTAGATCGTGCAGTAGAGCTCAGTTGTAAGAAATCAAACTCCTAAATTAGACTTTAGTCGTAATACAACGATACCTACATCCACAAAGACAGTTGGTAAGAGATTGCATGTGGATGTTGAAGAGTTGAGTTAGAGGAACTCGATTTCACATCATGCTTATGATGAGTAAATATGATGTCTTCAACAGATCATGTGTGTACTAAGATGTGTATGCTTCTTAATAAGGAGCCTTAAGGCACGGATATCTATTCACGAATATGGTGAAAATCTATGAGGGATTCAGAAGCTAGATACAAGTTTTAACAAGTAAAAGAAGTAAGGTGAAGAGGGGTACGAGGCACCCAGATAATAAAGATTATCAATATTTTCAAATCAGGCAGAGAAATATAAGCATTTTGGTACCTTTATCAATGACAGAGGTAAGTACAATTGGCCACACCCATCTCAGTTATATTCTATGGGAGCTAACAAATATTATTTAGGAGAAAGATGGGATATCAGGATCCAGTTGGAGTTAGAGTAACCCAAAAATTGTGGATGGGTTGTTATCATTAACTAACATTTCCGAAAGATGGTGCAAATGTGGTAATAGATCTCCTTCTAAGACACCCAGATGGTGAACTCTAGAGAAGTACAATCAGATACGAATACTGGAATATTCAAAAATTTCAAAAGATAGGCAGTGGGATCCTAGAAGGGACAAATATTTACCTTAGTATGACTCTAGCCCGAGTAAAAAAAAAGAATGTTAGGCATTCCAAAGAGCCAGTGAGATGAAGCTAGGAGAGCTTAAAGGGAAATAACTTTTTTGTTGAAGTTTTCAGAATAAAGTGATCGACAAAAAAATATTATCCGGAGAATAAGAAGAAAATAAATGAAGCATCATGAGTAAGATGTGATATAGGGGTGATAACAGTCAATCAAAATATGACACGATGACAGAGTCTATAGTCAAGTGAAGGAAAATACAAGAGGTGACAAGCCTTAAGGCAATAAAAGAGTATAAGCCATAAAGTCATATCCTTGTTTCGAGAAATGAGTTGGTGACTTCAACGTGATTACCAGGAGGAAATGTTAGACCCCAGAGTAATAAAAATCAGTATGGGCTGGTGAACAAGATAAAACCGAACATGAATTAGGGACCGGAGGATTTGATAATGGTCGACATCGTGAGAATTTCAAAGATCGTTCTCCAACAATAATAGAATAGACAACAGACGAATAACTTTTAAAGGCCATTTAGGAAGTCGCTTACCTAAAGCAAGCACTCTGAGCAGAGTTAATCTTAAGGGACTAAGTGTGCCAGTTACCGTAGGTGTCACCTTAGTGCGTAAAAAATATAGTTATCCCTGGTACAGAAGGTTACCATAAGGTGATTAAGGTTCATTGATAATGTGAAAAGACGCCAAAGATGAAGAGGTAAAACAACTATAGGTAGATCGTCGTAGTACTAAATCTTAGTACTCCCCTGAAGGGGGGGAATATGGTGTGATATGGTATTAAGTCGAAGTTAAGCAGTTCAGTTAACTACGGAATGGTATAGGAAGAATGTTGTAAAAAGGAGAAAGGGATGATGTTGCATTTATTCAGTTCCTGCAGATATGTTGCGACTCCAGAACATTATACAAGCACGACACCGGTGAGAGGCAGTAAAAGTTTCCGGCCAGGATGTTATTGATAAATAAGTGTGAATGGACACTTGATACATCAGGAGCTAGTGGCGAGAGACAAGTTAAGACAAAGGATATATCCCAAGAGGGATTATGCAGAATATATATATATATATATATATATATATATATATATATATATATGAGAATGGACCAACAAGTAATTAGTAGTTGATTCAGGAAGAGCCTAGTTATGGCTAGACAAGAGGTCACAGATAAATCAATAGATCATGCAAGATAAATGTAGTGAACTGCAGCATAGTGAATTCAGTCTCGCAGATACGAGATCACAATCATTTGAAAAAAATTTCAGATAGGAGTTGAGGCAATTAAAGGTACCATTTTTAAGGTTTATAAAAATAAGAGAGAGTGCCACTAAGGAGACAATAAAAATTTGAGCTTAGAAGTAACCCTACGAGCACAAAGGCATAAATTTATGTAACTAAGGATTATTATGGGCGAGTAAGAATAACGAAAATTACCTTCGGGTGTACGATATATCAAGCTCGCAACTTTACAAGAGCCAGAAGGTCTCCCTAAGTACTACAATGAAAGACTAGCTGAGGAAATAAGGAAGAAGGTTTCCACCTAAGCATAGTGAGCTAAAGAGTAAATGATCCTGTAACAACAGTCTCACTACAATATTGTATACACTCCATAAGAAAGTGGCACCTATCATGGCTAATGAATGGTAAAAAAAAGCCATCAAAGGTGATGTTTGAGATCATATGAGGTACAGGAAATTATAGTATTCGTGGGCAAAAAGACAAGCCAAGTATTCATGCAACAAGTGATAGAACGACCAGCAAAAGTAATTGCTTACATTTAAGGACAACTGAGAAGGAACGAAAGGAAATTTATGGTGCTAGCAAGTCAAAGGAAGATTGCGAGTAGTATAAATAGATCGGTGTAGGTCCTAAGGTAAAGTATTGTAAAGCAACAAGGTTTTAGGTAGATAGGAGTAAGGATATGAAAAGGTGAGTGAGAAGGTGACGAGAATATGTTTGTCCTCGAGATTAAACCCATCAACACAAGGGAGCTGATGATTTCCATATGTAATAAAAATCTCGGTACAGCCTGAATGAACATAGAGGAGTCTGAGACTAGGTGCATTTAGAAGAGATGGAATGTTGCCCTGGCGGTAGAATAAGGGTGTAATTGTGATAGATAAGAGGATGATTCTTAGGCCTTTGATTGAGTAGTGATTTAACGAGAAAGGGATTTCATTAATTGCACGGGATTAGAATACCCCTATAAGATGAATCACGTTGGGATGCAATGAAATACGGTTATTGAAGTATAGTATTATCCCTAGGTAGATCAGGAAAATCACTTCATATGTTCCCCGATAAGATGTGAGCCCTAGTGACAGTGTATTACATAAGAGGTTGCAAGTTATCAGTGATTGATTATAGATCAACATTAAGGTGAATAAACAATGGATGGGTACAAGTTCCAAAGTTTGAGATGAGATTTGTTTGTTATTCTTAGATGAATAATAATGAGGAAGCACTAAAGGACTTAGATTTATACATATAGGATAAACAGCGAGAGAGTAACCTGGAGTTGGGTAGAAAACCTCAGTAATAATAAATCGAAGTAAGTTTTATGGTATAGTATAACCTACATAGATGTAGTAAATCCATAAGGATAGATATACAAGGCTATGAAACAAGAGATAGAAATAGACTTAAGTTCGATAAAGTACCAAGTGAAATACATCAGTACACCTATAGATGCCTAGAGGGACAGCTTGTCATAATTTTGTATATGTTCATAAAGTGAGGCTTAGAGATTAGCTAAAAGATGGAGGAAAAAGAGAATACGACTCGCTAGGAGCTCATACAAAGACACAGTCGTACATACTACATGACATAAGGTATCAAATGTTACGATGTTGGAAGAATTCCAACCACATGTCATGGTGTGACAAAGAGGCCTAAAAGGGGGGAATGCCCAAGCGTTTGGATTTATTCACAAAACAGTTGCTTAGATGGAAAGATGAGCATTAAAGTATTCGTAAGATCTATAGTTTATGAAACTGATAAGCGCATCAGTCAACATTCGAGGACGAATATTCCAAAGGGGGGAATGATGTTACACCCCAAGTTTTCATACGTGAGAGTACATCGTAAGTCATTGATGTAAGCTCGGAAATGAGATTCTATTGGGAAGCAAATAAAGTATGTTAATCATGTTACCTTGGAGGTTACAAATATATAAGATCATGAATAACGAGTACCAAGAGAGTTGGAAATCTTAGAAGCTAAACCAATTGAAGAAAGTAAGTTTCGTCGAAAGTCGACAAGTTTCGAATGTTATAACATGTACTTTGGGGTGATACTAGGGTTATTAACATGATAAGGAGGTTATTCTATGAGTTATTTTAGTCGTATGATATTCATTTTCTACATTTTGAAGGCAAGCAAGTTGTGGAACAAGAGTTGGCAAAGGTCATCACAAGTTACATTCATAAATTTGCTGAAATTTAGGTCAAATGTATCTGAGAATTTCTCCAAATATACTTGGAATAATGGGGTGTTCTACCTACCAAATTGAAGGTCTACGAGTTTAGTTTCTAACGCATTAAACCGTTCATCAATACGACATCAGGGTAGAGAGATATTCGCGTTTTCGCGAGACTGCGCAAGTAGCTCCCAATGGGACCCACTTAGGCGGTGGTTGACCTACTTCAATTTATAAACGATTTGGACGCCTATTTTTTCTCATTTTTCAACTAAACTTCGTCTCCAAACTTCTCCTAACCCTCCTAAACATATACCACAAGGGTTTGAAGTGATTACACCATATTTCAACATCAAAACTTAGTTCTAGTGAAGAACAACACCTCTTTGAGGTTGTGTTGTCATTGAGGATTGTTGTGGGCTATATTTGGATGAAATTCCAAGTTGTTGCTGCTGTCTAGGATGAGTATAAAATCCTAATAATTGTTCTTAAGCTTTCTTGTATGTTGGTTAAGTTTCTAGGATGATAAACTACAAGATAATACTTGGATTAGCTTAAGTCACTTCTATGATGTTGTATTGCTATTAAGGGTTGTTGTAAAATGAATATAACTTGGATTTTGACTTGAAGTTACTGTAGGAGGTATGTATATTGTGTTATTGCTTGTGCCTAAGGTTATCTTTATATTTATTAAGTTAAATGGATGGGCTAGACATGAACTAGTGAATAAAGTTGCTAGTTGGGGATAATTGAAGTTGTGGATTATTTTCGTTGTTATAAATATATGGTATAAGGTTGGAATCATTGATTAATGACTTCATTATCAATTTAAAGATACTTTTATGTTGAAGTAAGAAGTCTATAAGGATTGATAAGGGGTATACGGATTCCAATCGGAGCTTACCGCTCGTCGTAATGTAGTTGTGACTTGTTGTGGTTATATGGTGTCTTGATATTGATAATTATGTATTGATGGATTGCTCTGGTCATTGTTGTTTGTATATGGTATTGGGGGAGGCCCTTGTTACAAGGGAGATGCTGCCAAAATTTACGTAAACGAGCTACTAGCTTAAGTTATAGACTTAGCCTGTGCTCAGCACTGATTTTGAATCTCCTTATACTATGATAGATTGAGTTGACTTGTTTGAAGAGTTGCTTGGAAGTGATTAAGGACTCAAAAGGTTTACGGTATGTTAAGGCACTTTCTTCTTTCTTTTGGCATGATCTAAAGTGAAATGAATACGCTACTTCATAACAGATCTACTCCTAGCAACTAAGGTTGTCCATGTTGTTCTTTCCTTATAAAATTATTCTAAGCAAGTGTGTATGATCCTTGAATTCTACTAAGGTTCATATTGAGGGTATGGTTGTTCATAGTGCTCTTAAGTTACTCCAAAAGGTTTAGAAGGTGATTCCATGAGTTGAGCATGCATTATATATATGTATCTATTTTACTCTACCGAGCCGCGCTATAATCGGTCGGGTACGGCACCTATTGTGCAACCACTGATCAGTTAGGTTTACCGAGCTCCACGTGGCCGGGTACGATTCTATCGAACCTTATGATGGTCGGTTACACTTTTACCGAGTCCTCTTTGAGGCCGGGTACGATATGATGATGATGATGCCCACAGAGGCGGATGTTTTAAAAAGTTTATGTATATATATGTATTATGCATTTCATATCAGTAACCCCCAGAGGCACTCTGATGTTACAGGTTGTATCTCCTCTATCTCTCTCTTTACATTATTGTTCTTGTTTATGCTTTCCTGCCTAACATACTTTGTACTTTATTCGTACTGATGTCCCTTTTGCCTGAGGACGCTGCATTTCATGCCCACAGGTCTCGATTGATAGGTTGACAGTCCTCCAGTAGGCTATCAGCTCAGCGAAGGTGTTGGAGCACTTCACTTACTCTGGAGTTGCCTATTTGGTCAGTATGCTTTGGATATGTATTGATTGGTATGGCGGGGCCCTGTCCCGACCTTTATGATTTTATGTACTCTTAGAGGCTTGTAGACAGATGTCAGGTGTATGGATACTTGTATGGCTTTGTCGGCCTATGTTTCGAGTTTACTAATAGTCATGTCGGCCTTATAGGCCCGTATGTCACATATATTAGTTTGTATATCATGTTGGGTCTTTATATGTTGAGTATTCCCTTATGTTTTATTCTTGTTATCTCATGACGGGTTTTCTAGCTCATTTACTCATGATAACATGATAAGAATTATATGTTACGTTGGTACTCGGTTGAGTAAAGCACCGGGTACCTGTTGCGGCCCTTCGGTTTGGGTCGTGACAGAAAGCTCCCAACGAAGCCGGAGGATGGCATGATCATACATCTCTTTACATTGCGGCACAACGAGAAAGTTAAGAAAGATGATGAATAATGCCCGAAAGTGAAAAGAAACGTGCAAGGAGAAGTGTCACCTGCTGTAGGTACTTCTCGGCCACTTTAACGACGCCAGAGATGTCGAGATCAGCTCTGTCGATAACGACATCAAAAATGTTGGCAATTATGCCTCACCCTTTGAAAGGGGTACCGACCGTGGCGCCGATCATCCTTTCAGCATCCCTCAACTCTCTTGATGAGACTGGAAAGTTCTGAATAAGATCATTCAGGTCGCCGATTTTTCCAAATAGCAACCCATGTTCTTGGAAAGCCCTTAACCCCGATCCATCAGGACCAATGGTCCTGCTATCAGAAGCTACATCGAATCCGGCCGAACGATTCGAAGCTTCATCAGCGTCCTCTTCGAGAACCCCCGACTCCTTAGACCCGTCGGACCCAGCTGTCCCAGACTCAGCAGCCTCCGACCGGGGCGCCTGTAAATCTCTCACACCAGACCTCATTCTCCTTCTCAACGGACTTACATCATCGTCCTCCCCCTCGACAGCGGTGTTCAACACGGAGGTTAGGGTAGCAGTTTCATCAGGACAAGCAGTAGCCGCCGTGTCTTTCCTTTTCTTGTCATATCAGGCTCCAAGTCCTCCGCTTCACTGTTGGGGGTGGCCTCATCTTCATATTCTCGCCAAGGCCTGCACCAACACAATAAACGTAATATGTTGTTGCTTAGAGCTCTGAAGGAAACCCAAAATGCGGAGCACAAGCGGTAAAGAAACCTCACCGTGATTCTTAGCCACCCAACGCTCCTTAGCCATGACGGTCCAAGACCGAATACGATACAAGAACCTTTCATCCAAACGCCTAATCCATCCCGCCAAATCAGGGACCACCTCAGGATGCCAAGGAGTGACTGGAGAGAGCAAAAAGGGGTTATTGTGACAAACAAAAGAGTAATTGAGAAGTGGCTAAAGGGAAGTTCACTTACGTCGATCGTTCCATCGCTCTGGAAAGGGCATCCTCCGGGCTGGGATGATATCCGAGGTCCTCACTCGAATAAACCTGCTCATCCATCCCCGGTCTTTCACCTTATCAACACTCGTGAAGAAAGACTTTTTGGACCGATGTCGAAGCTTGATTAAGCCTCGATATAGCCTAGGGCGGTACAATCTAATCAAATGTCTAAGGGTTAAAACCTCGTATGTGACCCCTTCGATAAAGTGCCTGAGCATTAACAGGTTCCTCTAAAAGGACGGTAGATCTGACCGAGGGTCACCCGATATCGGGCACAAAAGTCAAGGATAATCGGGTCGATTTCCAAAGGAGGAGATTCGACAAATTTATCAGGACCTAGGGTGAATGGGTAAGTATATATGTAAAGAAAGCTAGCCTTGAAGTCGGTAACATTGTTGCCGGGGCCGGGAATCTCTACCTCCACTGCCTCGCTCCATCGGCAGTCCTCCTTCACTTGGTCAGCATCAGTCACGATGCTAACATATCGAGATACGTGCTCATATCGACCCGATGTAGACGAGGGAGTCTCGATGTTGAAATCCTTTGACGTGTCAATATCGAGAGGAGTCTATTGCTCTAATGTGGGAATCAATGTGTTTTCGCCATCAGGTAATGGGGACGACGACGCAATATCATTCCATTGAGGGACCGTCCTAGAAGTCCTGGCCATGAAAAATGGTTAAACCTTCCTGTGAAAAGAGGGAAAGATGTGAAGATGTCAAATAGCAAAATTCTGATTCACGGGCCTGAAGGAAGGGTGAAGATGGGGAGTATCTAGCAACGGGCGCATTTATACCTAGGGAAGTAGAAGAGACGATACTATGGCAGTTAGTGGGTTTCTCGATTATCGTGTTTACCGGTGGCCCTGCACGGTTATCTGGGGCATAGCATTTAATGCTCTTAGACAGTTGATGTCATGGAAATAATGACCTCGAGATGACGATTCAATATCGTTTCCTATTACTTCGTTTTAGGAAACGCAGAGACTATCTGTATGCGGTGAAATCAGGGGAATCCATTTCCTGCCATTAAGGTATATTCAGAATGTTATGTCAGCTCCTCGAGGCCGTGGGATCATGATCGGGATCCCTATCTCGAGGATCATACGCGGCCCTGCAAAGTCTCCGAGTTTAAGGGATCTATTCGCGACCCAGCAAAGGTTACGAAGACGGGGAACTCCCGAGGTGAGAAACTAGAATCAATAGGCTCTGGTGTGTCAAGTCTAGCCGTCCCATCCCTGTATATTTACATTTAATGGACTTTTTACCATACCACTATATAAGAGGCTGATGTTGCTCTATTTCTCCACCAAAGCAATAATATCTCTCTCTCTTTCTCTTATTTTGTTCGTTCTCACTAGCTCGAGGCCGCTTTAACATCTATTGTCTTCTTATTTATTTCATGCTATATTGCGCAACTTTAGCCGTAAAGAGCCTTGCTTGACCGTATCCTTAATTGTTATCCTATTCTTGGTTGCCCCCGATAGCTCGAGCTTGATTCGCGTCCCGACCCTGAGGTCCTTATCGACCGACTTTGCATCCGGGCAATAGGCCCCTTCGATTTGATTACTGTCTTGTTTTAGCTCGCATTTCATCATTAAGCTTCACGTTCTTAGCATCAACTGCTCTAACAACTAGCTCGAGAATAGATCACGTATTTTTAGAATCCCTTTTACAAATTTAATTGTTGTTACCATTTTCATGGAAAACAATGATATTGATATGCATGCAGCGGTATAATGTCTGGGGGTTGAAACACATGCGGTAAGATAAGTTGAGCTTGATATGCATGGCTAGTTGGGGAACAATAGGAGCCATGCAGTGTGATAGGGTAGGCTAAAACGCGGGAGGCTATTTTGGGAAAAACAATTTTAAAAACTAAATGTAAAGGCTTCTGCGGTTATATAAGGAAAGATTGTGATTTATTTGTGTGATTTGAGACTACGAGAGGGTACCTCGGTAGTGACTCTTGTTGTCACTTCCCCAGTCTTTTGAACTTGTCTTTGACCGTTGTTTCCTTAGAATATTATTAATTATCTTTCTCCGTGTTGTACTATTTGCTTTAGTCCTCTGTAACTAACCTTGATATGCTATTCGTTGTTTCAATTTTATTACTGTCATTATTAACTGCCTATATTTTTTAAGTCTTTTATTTTTTACATGTAGGGCCCTGACCTGATCTTTTCACTACTCTACCGAGCTTAGGCTTGGCACATACTGGGTACCGTTGTGGTGTACTCATGCTACTCTTATAAACATCTTTTTGTGCAGATCCAGGTAATTCTTACCAGCCCGGGGATTAGCTGGAATCCTACTGCAGAGACTTCAAGGTATACTTGCCGACATCTGCAGCCTCGGAGTTCCCCTCTCTCGAGATCTCTTTATTCATTATCTTTTATATATAGACATGATATATATGATTATCTAGTATTTTCTTAGGCCTTGTGACTTATATTTCGCCGAGTCTCGGGATTTGATTATGCTGAGTTGTAACGTTTGTTCTATACACCTGTTGAGTTGGAGACTTATATTTATCATTAGTTCAGTTATTCCACATGTTTGTTAGGTTTACCAAGTCTTAGTGACTAGGTTCCCTCACGACATCCTACGGAGGGAAATTTGGGGCGTGACACTGCCCAAACAATAATACAAAACTGTTTACTGTGAACATGGTAATAACAATTAAATTTTATTATGGGACTCTAAAAATATGTGATCTATTTTATGCTAGTTGTTAAGCGGTTGATGTTGTGCATGAGACTTAGAAACGAGGTAAGAGTTAAATGTAAGGTGATAACCAAACCGATAGGCTGACAGTTGGGGCCTCGAGATTATCGATTCGGGAGCCTCGAAAGCTCGACTGTGAGCTATCAAAGGCGATCGAAGTATGGCTAACAGTTATAGTAAAATCAACAAAGGCTTTTTATGGATAGTGATAAGCAATAATGACGAACAATATTGAAGACAGTAAATGGAAGCAACAATATCAAGAGAAAATGTTAGAGAGCAGAGAGAATGTTCCTGTATATTTCGTGTGGAGCAGCTGAAGCAACAGGTGTTTACAAAATGACAAGGATCCCCCTTATATAGGAGGGGAATCCCAACATAGTACATAATACATTAATTGCAAAGATAGGGGATGGGATAGCTAGATGACACCCTAATTCAGGGTCAGGGTAGTCCACTAGGCTCTGTCAGTACTAGCCATGTATCTTGGGAACTCCATATTTCTGCCATATCTATAGTCGACATTATTTCAAGGTCGGCAGTCAATGAACCTCAAAGGAGGAAACTCGACCATAGCCTTGTAGCCTCGAGGCTTCGAAATGATCTTCTGAGGTGCTTTGATGATGAGGAATTGGACCCTCCGTTTTCACCGTATAAAAAAGCCAATATGGCCTGCTACTGCGTGCAGCCCAATCTCATAAATATCATACCGAATCCGGCTCTGAGGCCCCAACTCAGTCGTCAATCACTCAAGTCTCAAGGGCTCACAATCTCGTAAGACTCAGCCAAAACAATTATAAGATGTGATATAAGAATGAATTATGAACAGTGACTAAGAGATGATGTGCAAATGAAGAATCATAACTGAGTATATAATTACAGTTAGAGCAGATAACTCAAAACAATAGAGATAGCCTCATTAGGTCTCAACCAAATAAGCACATAGCCAAAACATAATTTCTAACATGAGTCACATCTCATATAATCAAGCAAGTAGGGAGAACATGGATGCAACAAGATATAACAGCAAAACAAGTCCCGTCATAGTCTAAAAGTCAACTAGAATCATGATTTCCTCGGTGCACGCCCACACGCCCATCACCTAGCATGTGTGCCACCTCAATACATTTCTTATAACATAGTTCCCAGCGCCAAATACCCTCAAATCCAAGTTTAGTTATGTTACTTACCTCGAACAAGCCAAATCCAATACTGAGCAAGCCAAAAAACACTCTAGAAATGCCATCCTGCTCGTATCAACCTTCGAACGGCTCAAAACTAGCCAAAGCAACTCTAAAACATCAAATAATGCCTAAGAAAACAATTCCAAATGATAAAGATCAAACCTTTACACATTTACTCAAAGACAACCAAAAGGTCAAACCCAGGCTTGCACCTCAAAACCCGACAAAACTCACAAAATCTAACAACCCATTCAACTATGAGTCCAACCATACTAATTTTACTTAAAGCTGACTACAAATTATTGTTCAAAATTGAAAAATTCAGTTTAGGAACGATTAGAAAAAAAATCCTCAATTTCTCTTTAAATGTCATAATCCAAATACCAAAATCAAAGATAGATCCATGAAATATAATCAAAACCGAGTACAAAATACTTACCCCAATCCTGAACGGAAAAAAATGCTCAAAACGACTGGTTGGGTCGTTACATTCTCCCCCACTTAAACATACGTTCGTCCTCGAACATGCCAAGAGTTGTTCTAAAGCCATCAAATCATTGTGCAACCTTACCATGCACATACTCGGGGATGATCCCATGTCACCTCAATACATATAAGTCTGTCAACTCAACATACCCAAAGATTCTTCCTTCAATCTTAGCCCATAAAACTTGTAAACCAATTTCCAACATCCGGAATTCCTTATAAGACCTGAATCAGTGTATATGTCTTAGCACGCTGTATCAATCCATAACCATAATCCTATATGTAATCACATGATATACCACATAACTCACATACTCGTAGCAATAACATTCGATAACGGTAGCTGCTAAAAAACAAACACAGTACATGTAATGAGCCTCATTTAAAATAAAACTTTGTTCAAAACCTTTGTACACGACCGATGATGAAAGAAACACACATAAACTCATAACTCCTCATCAGATCAACAAGTCATAGAGCTCACTCGCCCAACCAAAACCATAGCCCAAATTCTAAGCTGACTTTTGATATTACTCTTCCAAAACCGTAATCAAATTCGATAGCAATCATTTCATGCCTAAAAATTTCATTAAATACAAGGTACTCAACTGACATGTCACACCAATACAACCTAAAGCATCAAACCGTGCAATCCATGCACATTCAAACATGGAAAATGACTCAAATGAAAGAACCGTCCTACAAGCTCAATCGATACTACCACAAGCACAATGCTAAGAATCCATCAAACATAGTAGAACAAAGGATCATATCCCAACATAACTCAGTTTCAATGCGTGACTCTATCCAAACATCGGTCCGTATGACATACCTCAAGCCACAATGGTCAAAATTAACAACCACATGCAATTCGACATTAAGTATACCAAGTTCATGACTATAACCATGGAGAAACAGATAGCACCATATACGACATACCAGAAAGACCATAACCAAGGCGCAATAAAAAATTCAACACCCCAATAGCCATCTCGCACGAATTTCACTTCATGGCTCAGATAGAAATGCATCTAGTGTATTATTAGCCAACAGATCACCACCCATCGTTGCATAGAAGAGTAACACATAGAACATATTAGAACATGAACAAGCTCAACTCTAACCGAATGACTCACCCTCAACACTAACTGTGTTGAGTCCACAAATATGACCTGGTGTAGAATACACATCCTCATGGTCCTGCCAACTGGCCCCCAAATTAACTCCAGTCATCTCGAGATAGATAAATAACCCTCAACAAGTCCACAATAACCTTACTATAACACATACTATTAGCTATCTAACCTTGGCCATACTTACACAGTCCTCAACCAAGGAAAATTTTGCCTCTAAGAACTCATAGTCTCCAAATCCATAGAATACCAGAATCACCGTATCCGATCCCAACTCGACCACTCAAGTGACTGACACATCCTTCAAACACAATCTTTCCATGATAAATACTTCCATAATTCTTTCATTCCACAAAGTAAAATTTAAACACTAGTAGTCGATCAACCAGATGAGTACCATAAAAACAATGAAGCCTCTTTAAGTCATAACACAGTGCGCCTTCTGAAATGTGCACCCTTCTCAGGCACTACCAAGTATTAATAACATTCATATAATCATCTGAAATCGTCCATGTTGTCTAATAATTCATGACCTTCCCTTCAAAACTGAATTGTGACCTTGCATATGGAAATCTTATCCCACATGACGCACCGCATATATCATACCATCATATGCTAACATTATAACCACATTATCAACATTAAATCACAAGCATATTACATACTCGATTAGCTAGAAACCTTCCACCTAATCATATTTAGGAGAAAACCACAACGCACAACAAACTCCCCATGCTTGCAGAAAATATCCACCCCAAGTCGTGGTAGAAATCATCGAGAACTCTGCAAGACCCATTTGCACATAACCAAGCTATCGGAACTGAATTCCTCGAATCCAACCAAGTGACGCAGGTCTCCAAACCCAAGAGTATTGCCACAAAACACATGTAGAGACTCACCACACCATATGAACCAAAATAACCAATTATATTCATTACCATGCTAACCCAATCTACCACCAAGCTGTCCAATTTCTTTGAGTTCATTCTGAATTGTCTTCAAGTTAATACTTTTCCTTACCAGCACACTACGACCCTTAACAAAATCTTAACACAAGATATCCTAGCATGAAACTATGTCACCCTGAAGCCCATAAACTATTGTATTCCCTCGTAAGCACCCAAAATACAACACCCGAGATACTCACTCTGAAGAGAACTTATGTGAATCTAAACTGATTTTTTTAATCTCTCTGATACTAAAATATAGAATCCTTAATGATATAGAAATACCGCGATTACCGATACCATCTAATGCAAATCTCATATATTAGCCATATACAAATCCAAAAAATCACCAAATTCCACATATGAATCTTAAACTCTTTAGAAACTCCTCGAGAGTCATCTACCCTATTCAACTCTCAAACGAGCCGAACAATCTATGCTCCATTAGCACCCCAGCACCCAAGGAAGTAATCCACACCTATAAGCAATCGAGTGAATCCCTTTTCTTAGTACATTACATCTGTTACAATAGCAAAGCTAAACCATTCCAAGACCTTTGTATATCTATAATGTGTAATGCATCATGCATCGAAAACTTTTCTTGCTTAAGTCATCCTCAAACCAACCTCTACAAGTCGTAACCGATCCACAAGTATGCCTCAGATCGAAACCAATACAACACACAACCATGTAATCAAATTATCGATGGCAGACTCCCCCACTTGGCTCAAAGCAATAGAAAGAAAACATCCAAAAATTCACAATACCTATACTCTATTACTGCCATATTCCGCAGTGAGATTCAACTAAATTCTTCACAAGCTCATGAAACACAAACCATAAAATACCTCAAATCATCTGCTAAGCTCACATTCATCCTCGTGAGAATCGGGTCAACTTTTTCAACTAATCCACACTCAAATCACAACACATATAACCCACTGGTTGAAATATAACCTCCACACAATATCATAAAGATCACACATCTGCAGGTTACCCTGCAGGTGATAACCCACCTACTTAGCCTCAAATTAGCATTTCATTATGCCCTACCATGGACACAACCATCATGCAATATCTTAACCTTTCTAAGTCTGAGCTCATCAACAATCAACAAGACATAAGAATCTACTTCATCCCATAGCTGGACAACATAAAGATCCCTCAACACGATCATGACTCGAGGTTTTACAACATAGCAAGACATAAATCAAGCATCTAATAGTCATTTTCACATCACAAACAACCCTTCTCATCACATCAAGCCATCTGAATACATCTCGCAGTCATCTCACAATCATGTGAATCAAACTAGAATTTTTTGTGAAACTTTGCAAAGTTTATGAAATAATATAAGAAATTGAGTTTTGAGAGTCGATTTGGTCTCAGATTATGACACTAATCACATATATGAACTCGTGGGATCATGGGTAGACAGAATATACCATTAGAACCGAGTTTGATCAGGCGGACCCTAGGTTGATTTTTGTTGACTTTTTGAAAAAAGTACAAAGAACTTAATTTTACCTATTGTAATTGAATTCTCTAGAATTCTTTGATGATATTGAGTTGATTTTGGTTAGATTTGAGCCGTGTGGAGGCATACTTTAAGGAAAAAGCTATTTTTGAGTATTGAATTGGCCTAGTTGAGGTAAATGTCTTGCCTAACTTTGTGTGGGGAAACTACCCCTTAGGATTGGTATTGTTTGATTCAATAGTACCTAGTGAAATCTGTGTATGCAAGGAGACGAGTGGATACACGGGTTGTACGTAGTATTTGACCGGTTTAGGCAACTTGGACTATTTTCATGCTTTCATTGAAATGCCATATTATGTTCTGAAATTCATAGTCAAATTATCCTTAATTGTGTTAGACTATCCGAAAATGCCTTAGTTGACATGTTTAGTATTTGTTCTACATCGTACTTGCTAAAAAGCTCCTATGCTTTAGTTGAACTTGTTGCCTCCTTTATGTTTAGATGTTATCTCTTCACTGTTAATTATCATTGTTGAAGTAACTGTTCATGTTATCCTTTCACTTGTTGATTTCCATTACTTGAGACTCATTGTTGAATATTATCTTTTTTTATCTTGAAGTTAGTTTTATCTAATATTGTGGTTATACATTATTTCTCTCATTGTTGATTAATTTGGGGTTGAAGTTATGGAAGTCATTAAAACGTTGAGGCAATGTTGGTTATTGTTGAAACATCTATCTTATTGAGCATTTTTCATCCATTGTTGTTATTTATATTCTCGTATATGTTGTGGTAGAGCCGTGGGCTATTTGGAAAGTTGTGATAAATAGGCGCTTGTGGTGTAAATTATTATTGTGACATGATATTGATGTGCATGCAGCGGTATAAGGCTTGGGTTGATATGCATGTGGTGATATCAGGTGTAACAACCCGACAGGTCATTTTTAGCTCTAGCACGTCGTCCAGCAGTTTGAGGCCTTAAGTATCTTTACTTCATGTTTTATAACTTTTATGCGTAGTTGAAATCAAATTTCGGGGAGTTTGGAGTTGATTCAGATGGAAAATTCCAATTTTGGAAGCTTTAAGTTGGAAGAATTGACTAAGGTTTGACTTTTAAGTAAACGAAATTGGAATCGAGATTTGAAGATTCCAATAGATCAGTATGATGATTTCGGACTTGGGCGTATGTTCGAGTTGAGTATTGGGTTGCCCGGGATCATTTCGTCACTTATTATGGAAAGTTGGCATTTTGAAGGTTTTAGAATTTACTATGTTTTTGCTTGAAGTGGATTTTTATATTATCGATGTCCGTTTGGGGATCCGATCCTTGGAATAGGTTCGTATCATAATTTGCAACTTGTGCGTTCGTTTGGTATCATTCCGGAATGTTTTGATAAGATTCAGAAACGTTCGTGGAAGTTTGGAAGTTTGAAATAGCCTTGGAATAGGTTTGTATCATCGATTCATGATATTTTTGTTATTTGTGGCATTTCGAGTCTTTGAATAGGTTTGTATAAGGTATTGGGACTTGTTGGTGTGATTGGACGAGGTTCTAGGGGCCTCGAGTGTGATTTGGGGTAATTTCAGACCAGGTTGGGATGTTTTGATGTTGCTAGTTTCTTGTGTTCCTTGTAAGCATCCAATCGCGATTGAAAGGACGCGATATCGAAGAGAAGCTAGAGCTGGGTAGGAATTTGTGCATCACTTGGTCACATTTCCGGAGAGCAGGATGAGGTGCTCTATTCAAACGTGATTGGGTGTCGCGAACGCAATGAAGGAAGGGGAGTTGGGCCTGGAGGCGATAAGCAATCGCAAACGCGACTCAAGGACCACGAAAAGGAGTGAGACGTGGAGACATCACGAACATGGGAAGGCCACCGGGAAGACGAAGTAGGATGTTTCTGCAATCGTGAAATGGGAAGTGTTGTGCTGTGTCATTTTAAAAAGGGGTTTTTGACTAATTTTCACCCGATTTCTTCATGGGAGCCGACCTTGTGAGCGAGTTTGGAGCACCATTTTCATCATCAACCACGAGGTAAGTGATTTCTTCTTATTGTGAGTTAAATACATAGATTTGAACATGGAAATTGTGGGATTTGGGTAAAGGACCTAGAAATCATATTTTTGAGTTTTGACCATAAAATTGGACAAGGAATTTGGAATAAATCATATATTTGAGTTCGTAATGCCATGGGTAATGTTTATCTTCGAAAAGTTTTGGAATCCTGGTCCGTCAATCCAAGGGTTGACTTTATTGACTTTTCGAGCGGAGTTGGAAATTATTATAAATTGATTAATTATAAGCACTTAGAGTATATTGTGATTGAATTGCACATTGTCTTACTCCTATCTACCTAAAACCTTGTTGCTCTACAATACTTTACCTTAGGACCTACACCGATCTATTTATACTACTCGCAACCTTCCTTTAACTTGCTAGCACCATAAATTTCCTTTCGTGCCTTCTCAGTTGTCCTTAAATGTAAGCAATTACTTTTGCTGGTCGTTCTATCACTTGTTGCATGAATACTTGGCTTGTCTTTTTGCCCACGAATACTATAATTTCCTGTACCTCATATGATCTCAAACATCACCTTTGATGGCTTTTTTTTACCATTCATTAGCCATGATAGGTGCCACTTTCTTATGGAGTGTATACAATATTGTAGTGAGACTGTTGTTACAGGATCATTTACTCTTTAGCTCACTATGCTTAGGTGGAAACCTTCTTCCTTATTTCCTCAGCTAGTCTTTCATTGTAGTACTTAGGGAGACCTTCTGGCTCTTGTAAAGTTGCGAGCTTGATATATCGTACACCCGAAGGTAATTTTCGTTATTCTTACTCGCCTACAAACATCCTTACTTACATACCTCTGTGCCGTTGTGCTCGTAGGATTACTTGTAAAATCTGATTTTGATTATCTCCTTAGTGGCACCCTCTATTATTCCCGTAATACTTATATAATACCTTTAAATACCCCAACTCCTATCTGAGCATTTCTCAAGGTTTATGACGTCATATTTGCTAGACTGAATTCACTATGTTGCGATTCACTACATTTATCTTGCATGATCTATTGATTTATCTGTGACCTCTTGTCTAGCCATAACTGGGCTCTTCCTGAATCAACTACTAATTACTCGTTGGTCCATTCTCATATATATATATATATATATATATATATATATTCTGTATAATCCCTTTCTCCTTTTTACCATATTCTTTCTTTACCATTCCATAGTTAACTGGATCGCTTAACTCCGACTTAATACCATATCACACCATATTCCCCCCTTCAGGGGAGTACTAAGATTTAGTACTACGACAATCTACCTATAGCTGTTTTACCTTTTCATATTCAGCGTCTTTTCACATTATCAATGAACCTTAATCACCTTATGGTAACCTTCTGTACCAGGGATAACTAAATTTCTTACGCACGAAGGTGACACCTACTGTAACTGGCACACTTAGTCCATTAAGATTAACTCTGCTCAGAGTGCTTGCTTTAGGTAAGCGACTTCCTAAATGGACTTTAAAGGTTATTCGTCCATTGTCTATTCTATTATTGTTGGAGCACGATATTTGAAATTCTCACGATGTCGACCATTATCAAATCCTCCGGTCCCTAATTCATGTTCGGTTTTATCTTGTTCACCAGCCCATACTGATTTTTATTACTCTGGGGTCTAACCTTTCCTCCTGGTAATCACGTTGAAGTCACCATCTCATTTCTCGAAATAAGAATATGACTTTATGGCTTATACTCTTTTATTGCCTTAAGGCTTGTCACCTCTTGTATTTTCCTTCACTTTGACTATAGACTCTGCCATCGTGTCATATTTTGATTTACTGTTATCACCCCTATATCATATTTTACTGATGATGCTTTATTTATTTTCTTCTTATTCTTCGGATAATATTTTTTTGTCGATCACTTTATTCTGAAAACTTCAACAAAAAGTTCTTTCCCTATAAGCTCCCCTAGCTTCATCTCACTGGCTCTTGGGAATGCATAACATTCTTTTTATTTACTCGGGGCTAGAGTCATACTAAGGTAAATATTTGTCCCTTCTAGGATCCCACTGCCTATCTTCTGAAATTTCTGAATATTCCAGTATTCGTATCTGATTGTACTACTCTAGAGTTCACCATCTGGGTGTCTTAGAAGGAGATCTATTACCACATTTGCACCATCTTTCGGAAACGTTAGTTAATGATAACAACCTATCCACAATTTTTGGGTTACTCTAACTCCAACTGGATCCTGATATCCCATCTTTCTCTTAAATAATATCTGTTAGCTCCCATAGAACATAACTGAGATGGGTGTGGCCAATTGTACTTACCTCTGTCATTGATGAAGGTACCAAAATGCTTATATTTCTCTGCCTGATTTGAAAATATTGATAATCTTCATTATCTGGGTGCCTCGTACCCCTCTTCACCTTACTTCTTTTACTTGTTAAAACTTGTATCTAGCTTCTGAATTCCTCATAGATTTTCACCATATTCGTGAATAGATATCCGTGCCTTAAGGCTCCTTATTAAGAAGCATACACATCTTAGTACACACATGATCTGTTGAAGACCTCATATTTACTCATCATAAGCATGATGTGAAATCGAGTTCCTCTGACTCAACTCTTCTACACCCACATGCAATCTCTTACCAACTGTCATTGTGGATGTAGGTATCAGTGTATTACGACTAAAACGAATTTAGGAGTTTGAATTCTTACAACTGAGCTCTACTGCACGATCTAGAGTAAGAAGAAAGAGTGACAGATCTAAATGCCCTGTAGTCTCCTGCTTATAAGTGTGGTGCACAACACACCCATAAACAAGACTCTACTAGACACGACTTGTAGACTCCCTAGGATAGAACTGCTCTGATAACACTTCTATCACGACCCAAACCGACGGGCCGCGACGGGCACCCGGTGCCTTACTCAACCGAGTACCAACGTAACATATCTTTCTTATCATGTTATCATGAGTAAATGAGCTAGAAAACCCGTCATGAGATAACAAGAATAAAACATAAGGGAATACTCAACATATGAAGACCCAACATGATATACAAACTAATATATGTGACATACGGGCCTATAAGGCCGACATGACCATTAGTAAACTCGAAACATAGGCCGACAAGGCCATACAATTATCCATACACCTGACATATGTCTACAAGCCTCTAAGAGTACATAAAATCATAAAGGTCGGGACAGGGCCCCGCCATATCAATCAATACATATCCAAAGCATACTGACCAAATAGGCAACTACGGAGCAAGTGGAGTGCACCAACACCTTCGTTGAGCTGATAGCCTACTCCGGACTGTCAACCTATCAATCGAGACCTGTGAGCATGAAATGCAGCGTCCCCAGGCAAAAGGGATGTCAGTACGAATAAAGTACCGAGTATGTTAGGCAGGAAAGCTTAAACAAGAACAGTAATGTAAAGAAAGATATAGAGGAGATACAACCTGTAACATCTGAGTGCCTCTGGGGGTTACTGATATGAAATGCATAATACATATATATACATAAACTTTTTAAAACATTTGCCTCTATGGGCATCATCATCATCATATCGTACCCGGCCTCAAAGAGGACTTGGTAAAAGCGTACCCGACCATCATAAGGTTCGGTCGAATCGTACCCGACCACGTGGAGATCGGTAAACCCAACTGATCAGTGGTTGCACAATAGGTGCCGTACCCGGCTGACTATAGAGCGGCTTGGTAGAGTAAAATAGATACTATATATAATGCATGCTAGACTCATGGAATCACCTTCTAAACCTTTTGGAGTGACTTAAGAGCACTATGGACATCCATACCCTCAATATGAACCTTAGTAGGATTCAAGGATCATACACACTTGCTTAGAATAATTTTATAAGGAAAGAACAACATGGACAACCTTAGTTGCTAGGAGTAGATCCGTTATGAAGTAGCGTATTCATTTCACTTTAGATCATGCCAAAAGAAAGAAGAAAGTGCCTTAACATACCTTAAACCCGTTGAGTCCCTAATCCCTTCCAAGCAACTCTTCAAACAAGTCAACTCAATCTATCATAGTATAAGGAGATTCAAAATCAGTGCTGAGCAAAGGCTAAGTCTATAACTTAAGCTAGTAGCTCGTTTACGTAAATTTTGGCAGCATCTCCCTTGTAACAAGGGCCTCCTCCAATACCATATACAAACAACAATGACCAGAGCAATCCATCAATACATAATTATCAACATCAAGATAACCTTAGGCACAAGCAAGATCACAATATACATACTTTATACAGTAACTTCAAGTCAAAATCCAAGTTATATTCAGTTTACAACAACCCTTAATAGCAATACAACACCATAGAAGTGACTTAAGCTAATCCAAGTATTATCTTATAGTTTATCATCCTAACAACTTAACCAACATACAAGCAAGCTTAAGCACAATTAGTAGGCTGTTATACTCACCTTAGACAGCAGCAACAACTTGGAATTTCATCCAAATACAACCCACAACAATCCTCAATGACAACACAACCTCAAAGAGGTGTTGTTCTTCACTAGAACTAAGTTTTGATGTTGAAATATGGTGTAATCACTTTGGAATCACTTCAAACCCTTGTGGTATATGTTTAGGAGGGTTAGGAGAAGTTTGGAGACGAATTTTAGTTGAAAAATGAGCAAAAATAGGCGTCCAAATCGTTTATAAATTGAAGTAGGTCAACCACCGCCTAAGTGGGTCCCATTGGGAGCTGCTTGCGCGGTCTCGCGAAAATGCAAAAATCGCTCTACTCCAATGTTGTATTGATGAATGGTTTAATGGGTTAGAAACTATACTCGTAGACCTTCAATTTGGTAGGTAGAACACCCCATGATTCCAAGTATATTTGGAGAAAGTCTCAGATATATTTGACCTAAATTTCAGCAAATTTATGAATGTAACTTGTGATGACCTTTGCCAACTCTTGTTCCACAACTTGCTTGCCTTCAAAATGTAGAAAATGAATATCATACGACTAAAATAACTCATAGAATAACCTCCTTATCATGTTAATAACCCTAGTCTCACCCCAAAGTACATGTTATAACATTCGAAACTTGTCGACTTTCGACGAAACTTATTTTCTTCAATTGGTTTAGCTTCTAAGATTTCCAACCCTCTTGGTAATCGTTATTCATGATCTTAAATATTTGTAACCTCCAAGGTAACATTATTAACTTACTTTATTTGCTTCCAAATAGAATCTCATTTCCGAGCTTACATCAATGACTTACGATGTACTCTCACGTATGAAAACTTGGGGTGTAACATCATTCCCCCCTTTGGAACATTCGTCCTCGAATGTTGACTGATGCACTTATCAATTTCATAAACTATGGCTCTTACGAATACTTTAATGTTCATCTTGCCATCTAAGCAACAGTTTTGTGAATAAATCCAAACGCTTGGGCATTCCCCCCTTTTAGGCCTCTTTGTCACGCCATGACATGTGGTCGGAATTTTTCCAACATCGTAACATTTGCTACCTTATATCATGCAGTATGTACGACTGTGTCCTTATATGAGTGCCTAGCGACTCGTCTTCCCTTTTTCCTCCATCTTTTAGCCAATCTATAAGCCTCACCGTATGAACATATACAGAATTATGAAAAGCTGTCCCTCTAGGCATCTATAGGTGTATTGATGTCTTTCGCTTGGTACTTTATCGAACTTAAGACTATTGCTATCTCTTGTTTCATAGCCTTGCATATCTATCCTTATGGATTTACTACATCTAGGCAGGTTATACTATACCATAAAACTTACTTCGTTTTATAATTACCGAGGCTTGCTACCCAACTCCAGGTTACTCTCTCGCTGCTTATCCTATATGTATAAATCTAAGTCCTTTAGTGCTTCCTCATTTTTATTCATCTTAAGAATAACAAACAAATCTCATCTCATACTTTGGAACTTGTACCCATCTATTGTTTATTCACCTTAATGTTGATCTATAATCTATCACTGATAACTTGCAACCTCTTACGTAATACACTGTCACTAGGGCTCACATCTTATTGGGGAACATCTGAAGTGATTTTCCTGATCCACCTAGGGATAATACTATACTTCAATAACCATATTTCATTGCATCCCAACGCGATTCATCTTATGGGGGTATTCTAATCCCGTGCAATTAATGAAATCCCTTTCTCGTTAAATCATTACTCAATCAAAGGCCTAGATTTTACAACCCATTAGGTAACCACCTAGGTGGAAGTCACGACCCTAGATCTTTTATCATTTGAAAAACAACCAAAACAAAAAATATTGTCTTCTAGTTTTATAATTGCAATCAATAGCGTAAAGTAGAAGTAGAAACAACAAACAAGAATGTGGAAGTGTAATTTGAGGCACATCATACAATTACACTAAATATATACCTAATCCCAATTCTAACTCCCTATGGATTCGATCCCGCCCTGTGTTGGGTTATATTATTCCATCGACCGCATCACTACCTACATTTGTGGTGTGAGTTTGGGCAACATCAAATTTTTGGCGTCGTTGCTGGGGAGTTAAACGGATTTAGTTATATATATAGGTTTTTGTATGATTTGTCTTCCTTTCCTTTCGAGTCACTCACATTGTTGTTGAATTGATTATATGTATAAGAATGGCTCACAACAACGAGCCCATCGAGAATGTGCCATTAGGGGAGGAAGTGGACGATGCCCAATGAGATGAGGTTCTTCCCGAACTTTAAGAAAATATGCGAGGTAGACCACCTCATGATAATGTTCCCGTCCCTCCCCCACCTCCACAAAGAGCGGCATCGCATTGGGTGTTGCCGAACAAGGGTTATTCAAGTGTTATCGTCCCATCACGTATTAGGGCGGGCAACTTCCAAATCACCAATGTGATCCTTACAATATTTGAGCAACGGGGATTCTTCACTGTGCCTATGAATAAAAATGCTTACAAGCATCTCAAAGGGTTCATCGATACTTGTTGGGGGAGCAAGAAAACAAATATCTCCGAGGTCGCGCTGCGGTTGAGGCTATTTGCCCTTTTCCTTACGGGGGAAGGCATTGGACTGTTAGAGAGATTGTCAATCATTCCATCCATACAAGGGAAGAGTTGGCGGAGAAATTCATTATCAATTTTCTTCTCTCCGGGACATATGGCTACACTTCGAGATGAGATTCTCGTGTTCAAGAAAAATCTCGATGAGCCATAGCACAAGATCTAGGAAAGATACTTTACCATGTTTAACGTGTGCCTGAATAATGATATGACCGAGACCATGATCCAACAAACCTTCTACATGGGGGTCAACACAACAAATCAATATGTGGTAAATTAACTCACCGGTGGGACTTTATGAGCATGCCTTATGCCGAAGCTTGTGAACTTTTTGGTGAGATGGTGGATACCTCATCGGCATGGCAAAGAACACCGAATATTCCTCAAAGTGACCCAAATGTCATTCACCTACACAAGGAACTACATGATCATAGGCAAGCTATAGCCGAGTTGACAACTACAATGAACCAATTGGCCAAAGCTCAGCTTCAACAAGTTCAAGGTCCAAAACAAGTGAATGCAATAGAAGGTATGAATATGATGATGAACATGAGACAGAAAAAAGGTCAACAAATGCTAAGCCGTCTGGAACAATTCATGCAAGATGATAGTGAGTATGACCAAGGTGATTTGTTCAATGAGCAAGAAGAATAAGTGCAATATCTCAACAATTATCAAGGTCAAGGAAACAATACTCAAGGACAAAATCAACAACAATGGAGGTCACAAGGAAACCAAGGAAATTGGAACAACCAAAACCACCAAGGCAATTGGTGTGGTGGCAATTCTAATCAAGGCAATTGGAATAATCAAGGTAACCAAGGCAATTGGGGAGGTAACCACAAGGCAATTGGGGTGGCCACAATCAAAGAAATTGGGGAGGTAATAACCAAGGAGGGTGGAACAATAAGAACAACCGGGGGTCGGGTTTTCAATGGCCCCTGATGTTCCAATAACCGAGCAATCCACCTCCATGCTATGGTCGTGACTACAAGAAGTGGAAAAGGTGGAGATGCAACCACCTCAAATCAATGAAGAATTGTGGATGTTGATGTTGTGGTTCAAGAAGATGAAATTCCAAGCAATATGGTTCAAGCTAATGAAGAAGTGAGAATTGATATTGATGAAAATGTGGAGGAGACGCAAGAAGAAGTGCACCTATCTAGGGAACCCGTGATTGACATGCCGAAACTAGTAGTGCCAACTTCTAAGGCACCAATGCCACGGCCTCCTCCTCCATACCCTGAAAGGCTTGCAAAGCAAAATAGCGAGAACCAATTCAAAAAGTTTATTGTTATGATGATGAGTTTTTTTATTAATGTACCATTGGTCGATGCTTTAGAGCAAATGTCAGGTTATGCAAAGTTCATGAAGGATTTTGTGATATTGAAAAGATCAATGAATTTTGTGACTATCAAGATGACGCATCAAGTGAGTGCTATTGTGCACTCGATGGCTCCAAAATTTGAAGATCCCGACGCTTTCACAATCCCTTGCACCATTGGGAGCACCAATTTTTCCAAAGCTTTATGTGATACTGGGGCGAGTATCAAATTGATGCCCTACTCGATGTTCAAAACTTTGGTGATTGGGAAACCAAGACCCACATCCATGAGATTGCAAATGGAAGATCGTACAATGAAGAGCCCATTGTGTATTATTGAAGATGTGTTGGTTCGTGTTGACAAGTTCATCCTCCCGGTGGACTTTGTGAGTCTTGATTGTGAAATGGACTATAAGGTGCCTATTATTTTGGGTAGATCTTTCCTTTCTATGGGGAAGGCTCTTGTTGATGTGGAAGCTGGTGAGCTAACTTTCTAGGTGGTTGATGAAAAGTTGGTCTTCCATGTGCGTAAATCTATGAGGCAACCAAATAGCAATGAAATTTGTTCGTTTGTGGATTTGGTGACCGGTGTGATTATTGATGATGCTAGTGCCGCAATGAATGTTGAGGATAATTTGGATGCCATCTTGCTTAACCTTGACGAGTATGAGGAGAAAAAAGGTTGTGTGGAGTGTGTGAATACACTGCAAGGAATGGGGTCATATACATATGAGCCCCGCAAGATATCTTTGGATATTGAAAATCGGAAGACTCCTCAAACAAAGCCCTCAATCGAGGAGCCTCCCACTTTGGAGTTAAAGTCGTTGCCTCCACATCTAAGTTATAAATTCCTTGGCCTTTCTTCTACTTTACCGGTTATTCTTTCTTCTTGTTTGACTAACATGCAGGTAGAGTCCATATTGGAGGTTCTACAAAGGAGCAAAAGAGCAATCAGATGGACTTTGGCGAATATCCGGGGGCATAAGCCTCGCCTTTTTCATGCACAAGATTATTTTGGATGAGGGTGACAAACCCTCCGTTGAACATCAAAGAAGGTTAAATGAAGCAATACAAGAGGTGGTCAAGAAGGAGATCATAAAGTGGTTGGATGTCGTGGTTGTTTACCCCATTTCCGATAGTTCAAGGACTTCTTCGGTGCAATGTGTCCCAAAGAAAAGGGGGCATGATTGTGGTTACCAATGACAAGAATGAGTTGATTTCTACAAGGATAGTGACCAGTTAGAGGGTGTGTATGGACTATCGCAATCTCAACAAAGTTACAAGAAAAGATCATTTTCCACTTCCTTTCCTAGATCATATGCTTGATAGGTTGGACAGACGTGCTTTCTATTATTTTCTCGATGGGTATTCCGCCTACAATAAAATTCTCATTGCTCAGGAGGATCAAGAAAAGACTACCTTCACTTGTACCTATGCTGCTTTTGCATTCTCACGGATGCCATTTGGTTTGTGTAATGCACCGACAATTTTTCAACGGTGTATAATGGCTATCTTCACTGACATGGTGGAGGATATTCTTGAGGTCTTCATGGATGATTTTTCCATGGTTGGGAATTCTTTTGAGGATTGCTTAAACAATTTGGGTAGGGTCTTGGCTAGATGTGAGGAGACAAATTTGGTGTTGAATTGGGATAACTGTCACTTCATGGTCGATGAATGCATTGTCCTTGGCCACAAAATTTCAAAGCATGGCATTGAGGTAGACAAGGCCAAAATTGAGGTGATATCTACACTCCATCCCCCTACGGTCATGGATGGAGTGAGAAGATTCTTGGGTCACGCGGGGTTCTATTGCCACTTCATCAGAGACTTTTCCAAGGTGGTAAACCCTTTGTGAAAGCTTTTGGAGAAGGATGCCAAGTTCCATTTCGATGAAGATTGTATGAAGCCATTCGGATTGCTTAAGTTCAAGTTGACTACTACTCATATTATCACCGCACTGGATTGGAGCTTACCTTTTGATCTCATGTGTGATGCTAGTGATGTTGTGGTTGGAGTAGTTATTTTTAGGCCTATAAATGTCAAATGTGCTTAATATGTTCTTCAAAATCTTGTGGGTAGCTTCGTATATGTTAATTAGGGAATGGGTAGACCACAAAGCTTGTCAATTTGTGCAAACAATGTCTAATTTGTGAAAATTTGCATGAACCTTAGTCTACTGCCATGTGAAATTCAAATTGTGTGGCCGCACACACTTTTGTGCGGTCCGCAACTCTCTATGTTTGTGAATCTGTGTGCTTGAATTATGCAGACCGCACTAAAAAATATGCAGTCTACCGTGAAATTATGTGGTCCAAGTGAAAATTGTGCAGTCAACACTATTAAATGATCAGAGACCCAGTAGTCTAAACCAGGGGTTGTGCGGCCGCACTCAAAATTATATGGTCCGCACTTTTGGTTGTGCGGTCGCACTGTGAAATTTTGTGGTCCGCACTCAGCTGTCTGCGGCCACACTCACTTTTGTGCGGTTTGCACTGCTTCTTCTGAGTTTGCTTTACTTCAACTATCAAGCATGCACTTGTATACACTATGAGCTTCAATTCTAACTTATTTCTATTACTTATGTGGTGCAGACAATGGTTAGATCACGGGGCAGAGGCGATACGTCAAAAGGGAGGAGTGAGCCCTCCCGGGGCCAAGGCCGAGGCAAGAGTAACCTACCACTTGCAATTCAGAAAGCCATAAGCAAGAAAGAAACTACAAACAGAGTTCCTGAACCCTCCGACACTAGTGAACCGGATGCCCAATCACAACAATTCAGAGAGGGCAACTCTGTACAAGCACAACCGAATGCCCAATCACAGCAAGTTCAAACGAGATACCAACTCCGAGATGAATCCTCCACCTCAGCTAGTTCTTCTGAGGGTTCAGATGCTGGTAGACAAGGTTTAGAGCCCTCCTCTACACACTCTCCTCCCCCACCAATAAAGGTAGATGTTGATGATGATGATTATAATGTCCTGGATGATGGGAGAGGAGGTGACACTCGAGTGGGTGGCCTTGACAAGTCAAGGAGAAGAGAGATGTGGGAAGATAGATTCGTCAACTTGAATGTCTTCAACGGATTCAGAGAGTGGTGGCCCCAGAGATCGTTCATACTTGAGCGACAGTTTTTGATAAAGGATTTGGACATTCACAATCTAAATGTCCTTAGACAGTTTCGGGAGCAAAAGGGGTGGAAATGGTTCACCCAAAGTGTCATCGATGCAAATGAGCACTTGGTTAAAGAATTTCATACCAATGTGGCTCACATAAAGAAGGGTACCAAGATAACAATTGTGCAAAATCTGAAAATCAGGTTCGTCTCCTATGCTTTGAACTCATATATGGGATTTGAAGAAGTGAAGCCAGTGCAATACATGGAAAAGCTTGCTATAGGTGACGCAACTCACCCGTGGCTAGCTAAGATTTTGGCTGCTCATCGACCACCACCTCTGTAGCTCAGAGCAGGGATTCTCATAATCCGGGCTACCCTAAATATCGAAGCCAAAGGGTAGCAGACATTCATATGCAGCTGCATTGATCCGTGCATAAATGGGAACAACCTCCCACTTCCCCGAGCATTCCTGATGTCTTCTATTATGGCTGGGTACCCGATTAATGTTGGTGCCAAGTCCACCAACATCATATTAGCTGTCTAGAAAGACGAGATATCATACCCGTACCCAAACTTACTCACAGAGTATTTCAATGATCAAAAGTTGGAGTCGAGGCAGTATGACACAAAGGTAAAGGCCAAGAAGCGTTTCTCATGGTACCACCTACAGGGTAGTGACAACCCGAAGTTCAAGGGTAAGTCAACTACCTCCACTATCCAGTCTGATGAGCCAACTGTAGTAGGTACTAATTCAGCTACTAAGCCTTCCAAAAATTCCATGCCTTCTACGGTAGCCTATCTTTCCACCGAAACAGCAGCCATTCTACCACCTTCTTCTTCTAGACCATTAGCTTCATTATCAGTGCCAGCTTCATCCACTTATCCACAGATTGCGTTGAGAGTCTCCCAGATATTGGCGAGTCTCAACAACTAGATGCAGGCAGCTACTTCAAAGCTATCTGACATATCCAGTGTTGTTACAGCACAGTCCTTTTCCCCAGCAACACCACCGGTACCTCCGACTGTGGAGGAAACATTGAAGAAGATTCTGGACAACCAAAAGACCATTATGGAGACTATGGTGGAACATGGGGAGGTCATTGAGGAGTTTGGAAAGCAAACAAAAAAGATGCGGAAGTCTCATACGTCAAAGAAGTAAGTGAAGAGATTGAGAAAAAATATTGCAAAGATTGCATATGCCGGAGATCTACCATAGGACCTGCTTATGGAGCCAACTGTCCCAGCAGCACAAGCAACACCTGTTGATATCCAATTTTTTCCTCATATATTTTAAATATGCATATATATTTTCAAAATAGTGTACATGCATTATTATTAGATTTTCAAACATGCACAAGTGTTGTTATAATTTTAAAGGCTTTAACTCAATTTATTTCTGCATTTTTTATAGTACAAATATCCAATAATTATCCCTGATATTATTCTTATGATGAATTAATCACCTAAATCATCATTTATGCCTATATAGTGTTTAAATATTTTAACTACATTTTTATAATTAAATTTGCATTTTTTAGATTAAAATTGCACATTTTGCAATAATAGCCCGTATATACTTATAGTTACTTTGTTTTTGCAAAAAATAGCTTTTATATTTTTATATGGACAAATAATTGTCATTATCCTTTTTAGGCATGAATGATAATTTTACTATTTCATTTATCATTTTTTACAAATTATTTTATCAATTAAAAAGTTATTTAAATTTGGCCCTATTTTATTTAAATTCAGACCTAGGCTACCCAAACCAGCCCAACTACTTAAAAACTAGCCTAGTCTGCCATAACCCAAACCAAACAACCCCTAACCCACAACCCGGTCGCGAACCACTCCTAAGCGACCCGCCCCATCCATTTTTAACCCCAACTATTGATCTATCAAGATCAACGGACACCATATTTTCCCCTTTTTTCTTATTAGCCCAAACCCAGAAACCCTACACCATTTCACTCAACGCGCCGCACCTAAACGCTCTCATCTCCGTCCCTGTCAAACCCTAAAGTCGCCGTCTCACCCAAACAAACTAAGAATCCCTATTATAATGGGATTCTCCCATTATTCCCTTATCATTCTATGGTTATTCCCTTATTTAGCACCCGATTCTGGAATAACTTAGGTACTTTCCTAAGTATGGCAAGTACACCGATTTGGTTCCGGGTATACCCTTTGAATCTGGACAATCTCAAGTCCAAGCACGTTATTTGTAGTAGTTCTCTCATATCTCTCTTGATTCGCTAAGCCCTAGAGGTTAGATTTTCAGATCCTCTCTAATTTGAACCAAATAAGGTTCAAACTCTGTCTTTGAAGCATTTTCTTCATCAATATTTGCTCTATTATTTAAAGATATGCTGATTTTTAAATGATTCTATGATTTACTTAAATCTAGGGTTTCAAACCCTTTCTTTTACTTGAACTAATTCGATTATGAGTTTCCTTTAATAAACTCTTATATATGTTTATTTGGTACGAATCTGTGTTATTCTTTCTTTTTCTGGCTGATTTGGTGTTTCACCTAAAACTAGGGTGTCAGATCTTTCTAGATCTAATTTGGTTTTTGATTTCTTCATTACTTTTCTTTAATACTGATGTTTATGTGACTCTATGCATTTTATTACAACTCTTTGTTACTGTCGCTTCTTACTTGCCCTAAATTTGGGGTTTTGATTCTTCAGAATCTAACTAAATTTGTTCGATTCTAATTTTTCTTTTGAATTCTCCTATCTACATTATGTACCTTATTTTACTGCCAATTTTTTGGTTTACTAAAAATTGAAGTTTGTAATCTTTTCCTGATTTTCCTATACTTTTTCCTTCCTCATATGTGACTAATACTTTCCTTGTTTACCATGAGACTGCTTGTTCCTTATTTCTGTTACTCACTTGATTATATGTTGTTATGCCTTGTTAATTTACCGAACCCTGCTTCATTTATTCTGTGATTGATTTCTTTTCTTATTCATATGTGTTTGATTTCCTTCCTTATTTGGTCATCTAATTGAATACCATTTAAACCATTTCCCTTCCCCCTCTAAACAAGACTCAAACTCTCATATTTTCTCACTAAAAATTGAAGCTCTCTCTGGTGTTCTAATTTCTGTGCTAAGTGACTCATGATTTTGGTCGGTTGAAAACCATGGCCAAGTTATTCTGGGATTTCCCTGCTATGGCATACTTGCTTATTTTCTTACTTAACTGTTATGCCCTAAACTTTGTAATTTCATGCTTTGCTTGACTAGTCTATTTAAATTCCCAGTATGACTCTGTCCTTTATGTGATTATATGATCTCATTTAGTAACACTGTTAACTTAAGACTAAGTTATCTGCACACTATAGACATGTAATCGGCTGGCTTGTTGCCTAACTCATGTGTCTTGTCTGTTTAATTAACATTACTGGTCAACTAAACTATTTCTGCCTAATTGTTTTCTGTGATTAGACCATGATTGGCTTAAGCACTAGCATGGGTATTTAGCTTAGTCAGCCTCCAGCTTATGTGAACTATGTGTTTAAGCATGAACTCTATTTGTTTTCCTTGGTGCAGCTCTACCTGCAACTTTGTGTTCTGAATCCCTTTTCTTCTGAAATCCAACTATCTTTTAAAAAACCTGCCCCTTTTCTCTTTTATATACTCTTAGTCCCTTAGATTCTCAACTACCCCAATGTAAGCATTACCTAGGGTCCACATGAGACTCCTTTGAATTCTGACGCACTAGGGGTGGTTTTCTAATCACTCATGAACTCTTTTATGAATGTATGGTCCTGGTGTGAGCATTGTACGGGGTCCCTGAGGCCCTTGCTAACTTTGACACACTGAAGCCTGGTACCAATGTGTTGTGGATGAATCACTACTATACTTCAAAGCTGTTATGTGGGAAGGCATATTCCCAGGTTTATTTGGGCCTATGAAGGCTCCCTATAGTGTAACGGATACCTTTATGTATTTCGTTCGACTATTTTGGTCTGTAATAATAATATAATAACATATTCAGGGATATTTAGAATAGCTGGGGGGTTCTTCTTATATCTTTCGTTAAAACTGGGTAGAAATCTTGCCTATACAATTTAGTTATGCTGTCAATTCTGTTCGTTTAAGTAAAAACTGTGTGATTCCTATACTATGTTTAGACATCCTGTCTATAGGGCTTTCATGATCATTTTTCTGTATTTAACATTGGTATACTAGAAATCCTGATTATATGACTTTCATTTAATTCTGTATATTAGAAATCCCGCTCATAGGATCTGTACATGTTTCCAACAAATGTGCATTAGCAAGCATGCATATTGGATCTTCTTGTTTGAATTAACTGTCCTTCCCGGCAATCTGGTTAATTTTTGCTCGTACACAGTTAATAGAAATCATGCCTATAGGATTTAAATCCATCCAAACCTAGAAATCATGTCTATACGGTTTAAATAAATCCAGCAATAGATATCATGCCTATAGGACTAAAATCAACTTCAGTAATTAGAAATCATGCTTATATGATTAAAAGGGAATAAAATCTATCCCTGCAAGTAAAAATTAGTGCTACGCTTAGAAACCATGTCTATAAGTCTATAATCAACAATCTTGTAGAAATCATGCCTTTAGGATTATGTCGATCGATCCTGAATTCATTTGCTATTGTCAATCACTTAAGCAATATATCTATAGGACTTAATAATGATTCTAGGTCTTTAATTGTGAGATATTACTACCTGAAATGCCCAGATTCATGCTAAATTAAATCAGTAGGCAAACAAAAAGATCTTAATGCTTGCCTTAACAAAGCTGTCCCTGAATTCTATTTTCTCACATAGATATCATGTCTATATGATTCCAAAGTTAATAAGGTTTGTTGAATCAATTGCGTGCTTTTGTTGTCTATGTGTGGAGGTCAATGTGAGCCCATGCTTGTTCTTTATCTGAAAGTCCTATTTGTTTTTGTTTGTCGCCTAGATTTAAAAATTTTAAGTAACATAGGTTGGTCTAGAACAATCCCAAATAGTGGTCCTAATACCTCCAAGGCAATAGGTAAGGGACGGGTAGTGCACGCATAAGGAACGGGCTAGAAACTACTAGAACGCTTAAGTAACAACTTAAAGATAGTAATTGGGTAGTAAGAAGATGATAGTCTGTGCGCTAATGCTATAAGTAACACCCTGACTTGAAGGAGTTACAAAGTATTACGTGGAATGATCCTATAGGCTAAAAAACATAGGACTACCCCCTATACTCCTGTTTAAAATTGTATTTGTCCAAATTGTTTTCTTCCTTTTTTATACTAATTCACTAAAATTATGTTTGGTTGGGACCCACCATTGTGGACCTCGAGAGGTTTCTAACACCTTCCCCTCAAGGTAATTTCGAGCCCTAACCCGATCTTTGGTGATGTAAACTAGTACTACATGAGTTATCTGCTTTATGTGCCCTATCGCACCTTAATCCGTTAGGTGGCGACTCTTTCAATTCCAATTCCCTACCCTCTCAAAGAAGAGTTGTCCCAGAAATGTTGAAATCCAATTTTGCGAGAAAAAGGGGGCGCGACAGCATGGCGACTCTGCTGGGGATATCTTTAGGCTCTTATCATAATAAATTTGTTCGTGAATTAGTCTTTAAGCATGTTTTTATTATTCATATAATACTTGCACACCCCTTATCCTTCCCACTCTATGTGAGTTTATTTGCCTATCTTCATTCATTTATGACTTATCTTCCCTGTTTTATTGCTTTTTTCTACACAAACTGACTTGTCTCCTTATTTTTCATTCTTAAATATCTTTCCAATTATTAAATACTGTATTTTATCATTATTCATCGTGAAAATACTTGGCAACATGTTATTTTCTTTGCATAATTTCATGTTCAACATCATATTCCACTCGTGCGTACTAATACTATAGCAGCACTTTATGAATGTCTAGCGATCTTCCTAAAATCACCCTTTAAATTTGGAAAGGCCTATTTGCAATAAAACTAGTCGATCAGCGGTGCAGTCGACAGTTTCGTGCTTTTCCCTCTCAAGTTGTCCACTTGAGGGTACTAGTCTAGACTTCTATGGAAGCCTTACTCTAATAATACTGTACATGCATCATGATCAAACCTAGCCTGGATTAATATGTTGTCCGCATAATAACCCTCTATGAAAGCCTTGTCCAAAGTCCACCAGAATTTACATAATCCCAACAGGTGCAACCACAATATGTGCATTACTTGGAGAGATAAATGCAAACATCCTAATCATTAATGTGTAAGTAGTCGAATCCGGAGGGGGCAAGGGTTATTTCTGCAGAAAATAAGGAACGAAGTACCCAGGTTCGGCATGGTTCGAAGTATACCACCACTGCTGTTAGATTGGTGGTTAAACCTTTTGCCGAGCGACAAAAATCACATGAAAAGGGTTCTTGGATATCCAACCAAATAACATGTTGATCGAGGTTACTACTATGTTCTGGGATGTAGAAGGAGCTGTATTCCGTTTTGGCAATATAGAAATTACTCCTCTTTTGGACGAAAAAGGAGGATTCGCTGGATTACCATGGGATAGTCCCATCTTACTTGTACCGGGAAACTGTACTACCAGGGGGTTTCTGAAGATGATGGGTTTGAGAAAGAATGATGATTTGAAGTGCCTGAAAAAATCCTACATACCCTTCGACTTCCTTTATGAACGATATTGACACAGCAAATCTTACCGTATCTTTCATGATGAATTCTCCATCACTTCCCTAGGTTGGACTCATTATAGGGTTTTTGTATTCATCATATGCTTTCTCGGTATAATAGTGTTTCCAAGCCAAGGGGACAGAATTCACACCATGTTGGTCATGGTAACCAAAGCTTTAATGAAGGGAATTGAGGGACAAACCTATACTATTGTTCCAATGATTGTAGCAAACATATACCGGGCTCTGGATCGTTGCAAGAAAGGTGTCAAACATTTTGAGGGTTACAACTTGCTACTGCAGATTTGGTTGTTAGAACATCTTCAGAGGGGTCAATATCGCCAAGAGTTTCAATGGAGACCATGGAATGATCACAGAGCTTTTCACCATCCTAAAAGAATGACCTTTATCCTAGACAGATTTGCACAACTAGAGAATGATATAGAATAGGCATAGTTTTCAACAATTTGACCGAGGACCAGGTTTACTGGATGTTTGAGTTATTCCCTACCAATGAATTCATCATCAAATCCATGGATGTTATGTATTTGGTGTTTATTGGGTTAAAGGGAATACATTCATATATTCCTATCAGGGTCATGAGACAAGCTAGTAGAAAACTAGGCATACCACGAGTCTCTAAAATGAGTCATTACAGAGCAGATATTCAGGATGACGCCATTCCAAACAAATGTGAGGCCCAACACATGTGGCATTTGAATATTATCATGGAAAAGGATACCCATCGAGCCAGATCGATATCATATGTACTTTTATCCATCATGGTTAGAAGATAACATAGCGGGAATGGTCGAGCCAGGGATTGGTCAAGGAAGCAGAGTCATAGATGAGGTTGCTGAAGCACAAGTGAAGTATGAGAGGATGCGTAAAAGAGTTCTTGAGTCCGAAGCTAGGTATTTGGAACAACATAAGTTAGACATGGAGTCAATTAACGAGTGGAAGGAAATGGCTACAAGGTCGACGGAAAGGTTGGAATATTTGGAGCAGGGTCTAATGGAACTGGAAGGGAAGATGAGGAAAAGGGTCATAGATTTTCAGAATGCAGAAGGCAACGACGGAGGACACCTAGCGAGGGCATACCTGCTTCTGGACATGCACGACCTGGGGAATTTAATTCAGGAGCCAAGATGGTTAAATATGGGCAAGGTCACTCTGGGACCAAGTAGATTATGTTTATTTGTTTTGAGTTATTCTAGAATTTGAATGTAATAAGGTAGATGCCATTAGTAACTCATTTATTTATCATCATTTTTAGGTTCGTTTTATTTATAATAATAATGAAATGAAGCATTTATCAATATTAAATCTCTCCAAATCTACTTGTCCCGAGCTTTCCTCGGGCACAACAAGGTTTCCCAAATTAGGACGCGATTTTACATTCTCACATGACGTGTTTAAATACTGCAAATGCTTTTCAGAATCCTTACCGACATGTTTACATCGTCAGCATATTACACCCGATCTAGAGGCCATCCTCCTCCTCCAAGTAATCCAAAAAGCAAAGGAAAAGCTAAGAGGGAAGATATGAGTGGTATACGGAAAGAAATTTTTTGATTTGGTCCTACGGTTGGAACAGAAAATACTAGATCTTAATAAAATCCTCATTTTCCCCGAGCCAGAAACTGGGCAGAATTTTGAGGAGGACCCTCAAAATTCCAAAGCAAGTCTAGCCGACGTCATCATGTATAAGATACACAAAAATCGTTAAAGTAACTAGGGCATAATTTTAAGAAGGATTCTCAAAATTCCGGAATAGATCCAACAAACTTCGTTATATGCAGAACGGATGAAGCATCACTTACTAAACTGGGGCAAAATTTTTAGGAGGACCTTAAAATTCTAACGCAAAGAAGCCACACTGTCTTTGAAAGTGTCGCACTTGTTAGTTTATCTAATTTACTTGATACTATATACCACTATGTTTTCTAAAACGATTCTATTTCATTAATAAGTGCATATTTTTTGAAAACTTTATTTCTATGGCATCTAGGTGTTACCCAGAATAACTCGAGCAGGATCTCCAGAGCAAAGCAAAGCAAAACAAGCAGACAAAGGCACGAACTAACCTCCCCTACAAAACTCAATCCTTGCATAAAGCAGACAAAGGCATAAAGCTAAGCATTGCCTTCTCTTTGCATGAGACTAAGCTCTATCTCAATCCTTGCATGAAACTAAGCCCTATCTCAATTCTTACATGAGGCTAAGCTCTGCCTCTCCATTTGCATAAGGCTAAGCACTGCCTTCTCATGAGACTAAGCATTGTCTCCCTTTGCATGAGTGTTCCTATACTCTAAATATGGCATTATCCTCTTCTCTCGGGGCTAAGCTCTGCCCCCAAACTCTGCACAAGACTAAGATTTGCCTTGTTGTTACCTTTGGTATCATGTCTCTGCACTTCATGGTCCAAAAGGAATTTGCGTCATGTTTAAATTATCGCAATAATTTATATACTTGCATGCATCGTGTATTAAGTTTTGTAGGTAATCTAGGAAGTAACTAGTCTCCAAATGGGAGCAACCTTTGCTCCGGTTTCTGCTCAAACCATTTACACCCTGCCATCATTTCAAATGTAACCGATTCCCATCAATTACTCGCCTTTACTCTATGACCATTCAGATATCTACCTTGTGATACATCAGTTACGATTCAGATTCACCTTTATAACTCTGCATAAACCCATCCGATACTATCCTTCCCAAAAGAACTCTTTCTGAAACATACGATTATTCCTATAACAATTTCATCGGTTTCATTCACCGTTGGGTCCAGAACTACACATGACCTAATTCCTGTAAAACCAGGGATATGTAGGCAGCTCAGAGACCAGGGTTTGGCCAATATTTTTCAAAACACCCCCATTCGGTCAAAATCGGTCATCGTTTCTTTACCCGACAACTCTTTCATCCTTCACGGGTAAAGAGGGACAGTTGTTAATACCCAATTTTTCCCTCATATATTTCAAATATGCATATATATTTTAAAAATAGTGCACATGCATTATTATTAGATTTACAAACATGCACAAGTGTTGTTATAATTTGTCTATAATTTTAAAGGCATTACATCAATTTATTTCTGTATTTTTTATTGTACAAATATCGCGACCCGCCCCATCCATTTTTAACCCCAGCCATTGATCTCTCAAGATCAACGGCCACCATCCTTTCCCCCTTTTTCTTATTAGCCCAACCCCAGAAACCCTACACCATTTCACTCAACCTGCCGTCCCTAAACGCTCTCATCTCCCTCCCTGTCTAACCCTAAAGCCGTCGTCTCACCAAAACACCCCAAGAATCCATGTTTTAATGGGATTCTCCTATTACCCCCCTACCATTCTAGGATTCTTCCATTATTTGGCACCCGATTCTGGAATAACTTAGGTACTTGCCTAAATATGGCAAGTACCCCGATTTGGTTCCGTCTAAATTCGTGTTTGCCCTTTGAATCAGGACAATCTCAAGTTCAAGCACATTATTTGTAATAGTTCTCTCATATATCTCTTGATTCGCTAAGCCCTAAAGTTTAGGGTTTCAGATACTCTTTAATTTGAACCAAATCTGGTTCAAACTCTGTCTTTGAAGCATTTTCTTCGTCTATATTTGCTTTGTTATTTATAGATCTGTTGATTTTTACCGATTCTACGATTTTCTTAAATCTAGTGTTTCAAACCCTTTCCTTTACTTGAATTAAAACTTATTCGATTATGAGTTTCCTTTAATAAACTTTTATGTATGTTTATTTCGTACGAATCTATGTTATTCTCTTTTATTCTGGCTGATTTGGTATTATACCCAAAACTAGGGTTTTAGATCTTTTTAGATCTAATTTGGTTTTCGATTTCTTAATTACTTTTCTTTAATACTGTCATTTATGTATCTCTAAGCATTTTATTACAACTCTTTGTTACTATTGCTTCTTATGTGCCCTAAATTTGGGGTTTTGATTCTTCAAAATTGAACTAAATCTGTTCGATTCTGGTTTTCCTTTTGAATTCTCCTGTCTACATTCTCCTATCTGAAATCTTTTACTGATTTTCTGATACTTTTTCCTTCCTCATATTTGACTAATACTTTCCTTATTTACCATGAGACTGCTTGTTCCTTATTTCTTTTACTCGCTTAATTACATGCTATTATGCCCTGTTAATTTACTGAACCCTGCATTATTTATTTTGTGATTGATTTCTTTCCTTATTCATATGTGTTTGATTTTCTTCCTTATTTGGCCATCTAATTGAATATTATTTAAACCCTTTCCCTTTCCCCCTCTATACAAGACTTGAACTCTCATATTTTCTCACTAAAAACTAAAGCTTTCTCTGTTGTTCTGATTTCTATGCTAAGTGTCTCTTGATTTTGGCCAGCTGAAAGCCAAGGCCAAGTTATTCTGGGAATTCCCTGCTATGGCATACTTGCTTATTTTCTTACTTAACTGGTATTCCCTAACCTTTGTAATTTCATGCTTTGCTTGACTAGTCTGTTTCAATTCCCAGCATGACTCTATCCTTTAAATGAGTATATGATCTTAGTTAGTAACACTAATAACTTAAGACTCAGTTGTTTTGAATAATATGAATCCTTTTCATACTTTAACCTAAGGTTTAAGTTGTCTCATGCACTATTTGTTAATTCTATACCTGTTCTGAACTTTGCACACTATAGACATGAAATCGGCTGGCATGTTGCCTAACTCATATGTCCTTTCTGGTTAATTAACATGTCTAGTCAACTCAAATATTTCTGCCTAATTGTTTTCTGTGATTATACCATGTGTGGGTTAAGCACTAGCAAGGGTATTTAGCTTAGTCAGACTACATCTTATGTGAACTTTGAGTTTAAGCATGAACTCTGTTTGTTTTCCTTGGTGCAGCTCTGCCTGCAACTTTGTGTTCTGAATTCCGTTTCTTCTGAAATCCAACTATCTTTTAAAAACCTGCCCCTTCTCTATTTTATATACTCTTAGTCCCTTAGGTTCTCAAACACCTTAGTGTGAGCAATGCTTAGGGTCCATATGAGACTCCTTTGAATTCTGACGCACTAGGGGCTAGTTTTCTAATCTCTCATGAACTCTTTTCTGAATGTATGGTTCTGGTGTGAGGATTGCTCGGGGTCCCTGAGGCCTTTGGGAACCTTGACACACTGAAACCTATTTCTAATGTGCTGTGAATGAATCACTGCTATGCTTAAAAGTTGTTATGTGGGAAGGCCTATTCCTAGGTTTATTTAGGCCCTTGAAGGTTCCCTATAGTGTAACCGATACCTTTATATATTTCATTCAGCTATTATGGTCTGTAATAATTATATAATAACAGATTCGGGGATATTTTGTAGATCAAGTAGGGTTCTTCTTATATCTTTTGTTAAAACTGGGTAAAAATCCCGCCTGTATGATTAAATTATGCTATCAATTCTGTCCATTTAAGTGAAAACTATGTGAGTTGTATAATGTGTTTAGACATCCTGTCTATAGAGCTTTCATGATCATTTTTCTGTATTTTACATTGGCATACTACAAATCCTGATTATAAGACTTTTATTTAATTCTTTATATTAGAAATCCTGCTCATAAGATCTGTACATGTTTCCAACAAATGAACATTAGCAAGCATGCCTATAAGATCATGTTTTTTGAATTAACTGTCCTTCCTGGCAATCTATTTAATTTCTGTACATACACAACTAATAGATATCATGCCTATAGGATTTAAATCCATTCAAACCTAGAAATCATGCCTATAGTGTTTAAATCAATTCAACATTATATATCATGCCTATATGACTAAAATCAATTTCAGTAATTAAAAATCATGCCTATAGGATTAAAAGTGAATACAATCTATCCTTGCAAGTCAAAATCAGTGTTATGCTTAGAAACCATGTCTATAGTTCTATAATCAACAAGTTGTAGAAATCATGCCTTTAGGATTCTGTCGATTGATCCTGAATTGATTCGCTATTGTCAATCGCTTAAGCAATATATCTGTAGGAGTTAATAATGATTCTGGGTTTATAATTGTGACATATTACTGACTGAAGTGCCCAAATTCATGCTGAATAAAATCAGTAGGAGGTCAATATGAGCCCATGTTTGTAGTATATTACTCTATTTCCTCACATAGATATCCTGCCTATAGTATTACAAAGTTAATAAAGTTCACTGATTCAATTGTGTGCCTTTGTTCTCTATATATGGAGGTCAATATGAGCCCATGTTTGTTCTTTATCTGAAAGTCCTATTTGTTTTTGTTTGTCACCTAGATTTCACATTTTTAAGTAACATAGGTTGGTCTAGGAATATCCCAAATAGAGGTCCTAATACCTCCAGGGCCATAGGTAAGGGACGGGTAGTGCACGCATAAGGAACGAGCTAGAAACTACTAGAACACTTAAGTAACAACTTAAAGATAGTAATTGGGTAGTAAGAAGATGATAGTCCATGCGCTAATACTATGAGTAACACCCTAACTTGAGGGAGTTACAAAGTATTGCATGGAATGATCCTATAGGCTAAAAAATTTATGACCACCCCCATACTCCTGTTTAAAATTGTATTTGTCCAAATTGTTTTCTTCCCCTCTTTTGACTAATTCGCTTATTTTAAGTTCGGTTAGGACCCACCGTTGTGGACCTCGAGGGGTGCCTAACACCTTCCCCTCAAGGTAATTTTGAGCTCTTACCCGATCTATAGTGATGTAAACCGGTACAACATGAGTTATCTGCTCTAGGTGCCCTAACGTACCATACTTCGTTAGGTGGCGACTCTTTCAATTCCAATTCCCTACCCTCTTAGAAAGGAGTTGTCCCAGAAATGTCGAAACCCGATTTCTTGAGAAAAAGGGGGCGCGACAGCACCAGCAGTACCCGAGGCACCATACGCAGTAGTCGGCTAGTCTGAGGATCCGGTTGCTACTGCCTACACCGCTGAGGAGATGTACAGATGCTCAGTAACCCTGTTGTCTCTCGTCCAAGTGAGGATGAGATACAACTAGAGAAGACCGAGGGTGCTGCGAATGCCATGCAGACTGAGACCACATAGGGAGTTCTCTGAACTCTCTGCCCTTCCATGTTCTTGTTTTTGTTAAGCATTGGGGACAATTCTTATTTTCATTCAGGGGGGGGGGTGGTAAATTTTGATTTCTTGACATTGGTATTGGCCTGTAGTAACTCTTAAACTATTTTTCTTTTATCCTTATTTTCTCTTAGGTATCTATATATTCTTCCCTTTCGTTTGATATATATATTCAGGTTCCCTTATGTATATATTCATTTACTTCGGTTTGTATATTCATTTATCTTACTTTGTGTAATTTATTTCATAGCTTCTTTAGTTTGTCTTTCTTAGTAGTATAACGTATTATTTACTTTAGTAGTTTCTTTTGGATTAGTTAGTTTCTTTTTACATTTGAGTGATCCATAAGCCTTTGGTTTTCTTAATGCCACGGTTCTTTCCAAAGGTGAATTTTGTGTGAACCAGATAGCTCTTCCCAACGATGGATGGTGTGACAACCTTCTTAAGGGATGGAGTCCTTTTTCTTTTATGTTTAGAAAAATATAGTAGTAATGAATAAAAGGGTCTCAAGCATACATCACTTGATACCAACACATTTACCTATGACCTTATGGTTAAAAACAAGTTGTTGGCAGAAAATAGCTCTGGTTGTGACCTTTTGACTCTTGTATTGACTTAAGCAGTCATCGAGTGGTGCAGTCGAGCCATTTGTGATTCTAAATCTTAACTAGGGTTGTTGTGGTCCCTCAACTCCATTCTCTTTAGTAATCCAGCAGCGTGAGAGGTAAGGTATTGAATTGCAAGTCCAAGTACCCATGCTAAAAGTCTAGAACTTGCCTGAATGTTTTTCTAGGCAAAATTATAAATGTAGCTTGGCTTGAGAAATGATTTTAGACTCTCCTTAATCGAATTTAAAAGTTGAAATCTTGCATAGCCTACCAATGTGATATCCCTAGTAAACCTATTTGAGCCTAAACCCTTTTTCTTTCTATAACCACGTTACAAGCCTTTATCCATTTTGTAATGACCTTCTCTTGGTAGCTGATCATTCCTTAGTATTCTTGGGAAACAATTGGCAAAAATATAAATTTGGGGGAGGACAGGAGTTTGAAAGTGATATAAGGGTACAAAGAAGAGAAAGAAATGAATAAAAGGGAAGGCAAAGAAAAGAAAGAAAGAAGAAAAAAATGCCAAAAAGAAAGTGAATATAGTAGAAAGTTGAAGAGATTTAAAGAAAGCAATGATTAAAGGCATGAAGTAAATAGAAAAGTATAAAAGTGAATGCCATAACCAAGAAAGAGTGACGTTACGTGTCTCTAGTTCCCCCGAGAAAAAAGAAATTGACTCAAAGAGTCGACAAAGTATGAGCAAAAAGAGAAAATAGAGTTCTTTAGGAAAGATGAACCCATTCTATTCCATCAATTCCTACCTTGATCCAAAAAGCCTTCATTATATCCCGAAAAAGCCCTACATGATTTCAAGTTGAGTGATCTTGCATTACTGGTGAATTACATGAGGGGCAAGCTTAAGGTACTTAGAGTCGGACTTGTGACATTCTTTTGAGAGAGATGAGCGAACTTTTCACTATCCTTGAATTGAGTGTTACATTCTAAAGCGAGATTTGCTAACGGAAAGTAAAGGAGGAGTTTGGGATCCACAATGACCTACATGAAAGAGCGAGCTTTCTTAATGAATAAAGTCAACTCTTGATGCTCTAGTGTCACATTAGAACTATTGTACTCAAAAAGTCTAATCATTGCATTGTTGATAATTCCTACGTGTTGTGGGTAATTGTTTGTCGCAATTGATGAGTGATTGATTCACCTTAGGCTAGTTAAAATATCCCTTTTTCTAGTGGAGGTGGGAATTGCCTTAATTGCTTGAGGACAAGCAAAAGCTTAAGTTTGGGGGAGTTGATAAGTATGGATTTTGACCGCTTATTTTCTCTCTTTTACTTGCGTTTTAGCTCAAAAATGCTTAAAGGTATTCCCGAGAACTAATGAAATGTGCTTTGGTGGAGGAATATTGGTATATGATCCAAAACAGTAAAAATCAACTCATAAAGGAGTCGAAATTGGACAAGAACCAAAACAAGGCAAAAAGGCCTACAGTGCGGACTGCACAATATTGTGTGCAACCGCAAACAATGAAAGAGCATTGTTAGATATCCTTCAGAATATGCAGACAGCACAATTATAGTGCAGCCATAGAAGATGAGATTTAGAGTGTTGGTTTTAGGGAAGGCTGAAGATATGCAGACCGCACCATAATTGTGCGGCCACAGGATGACAAGTACGGCCGCACTCACAATTATGCGGCCATCATAAGAAAATAATTAGAGAGCCATGTTCCGGTCCAAGTTTAAGTGTGTGGCCGCACTAAGAATTGTACGATCCACACAATCAAATGAAGTGCGGTTGCATCCCACTTTTATGCGACTACAGGAGCCCAGTTGACCATTCAAGATCAAAGTGCGGACAACACACATAATTTTGTGGTCGCACAACCTCCGCAGGGGCAATTTTGTCAGATATTTTCAACTTAGTATAAATAGAACTTTTTGTCATTTTTAGGTTAAGTCGTATCAGTGTAGAGAACCTGAGCCGTTTTTGATTTATTTTTCTGAGTAATATTGTACTATACTAGCTTTTTAACATTAGATTTTCTTTACCCTAATCAATTATTATGCATTCTATCTTAATTTCTTCATTTTCATGAGTAGCTAAATTTTTAGCTAGGATTGTGGACCAACCCTAGTGTGGGCACTTAATGGGTGTTTGATTTAGGACTTGTTTGTGGTTGGGTTAGTGATATTTAGCCTAGTTCTTGCTTGAATTCAAGAATTAATGATTGCAAACATTGATCATGCCTAATTGACTTAGTCTCTACATGATAAAGAGAGACTAAGTCTAGGAAAACTTGGCTAACAACAAATTGTGGTGAACTCAAGAAATTGATAGCCCAATTAAAGGGTCAAATCTAGAGATAGTAAGACCCGACTTGAGCATATATCACTTGTTTTGTGCAATATCCATTTGGACTTGAGAAGGCCAAATTGGGCAAAATTACTCAAACTACCGAGAGGTATAGAGTGGGTAATTGCATGTGATTGCTATATTACAACCCCGACCAATCAAACTTGTCCTAGAGTTTACAACCCATTATGTAACCACCTAGGTGGAAGTCATGACCCTAGATCATTTGTCATTTGAAAAGCAACCAAAACCCAAAATATTGTATTCTAGTTTTATAATTACAATCAATAGCTTAAAATAGAAGCAAAAACAACAAACAAGAATGTGGAAGTGTAATTTGAGGCACATCATACAATTACACTAAATATATACCTAATCCCAATTCTAACTCCTTGTGGATTCGACTCCGACTTGCATAGGGTTTTTTTATTTCATCGACCGCCTCACTACCTATATTTGTGGTGTGAGTTTTGGCGACATCATGGACCATCGTAGTATTATTAAGGGGAGAATTTCAAGCATGTTGGCTAAAACTTCTATCTTAAAATTAAATTACATGGTGTTCCCTGGCTCGGGTTCCTAATTCCCATGTTTCGAGTTGTTCCGAATAAATTCGATTATCCCGAGTAAGCAAAGTGTTGAAAGATGTATGTACTCAAAATGTGTTTTAATTACTCCTATCTCATCATGATATCCTTCGGGAATGTGTTCAAGTATGTTTTATGTGTTAAAGCATTATAACTTGTATTCATGTTTCAACTGAAAGTCCATTATACGTAACATGGACAGAATACTTAATGCGTCAAAAATGTCTATTGCTCATATATATACTTAAGGCCTTGATTTCGAATGCCCATATTGTTGATAATCAGTAAAGATGCTTGAAAGTGAAAGAAGTGAGTTGGAGATATAAAGTGTGGCCACCATGCCAACAATGAAATTTATACTTGTGGCCAATGGTGCCAATGAAATAAAATGATACGAGAAAGGTTTTGAAATGAACCTTGATTCAACTGTTTAAAATGGACTTAGATAATAGATTTGCCTAAAAGCATATGTACACAAGACATGCCCAAATGTGGCTGTTTTAGCTAATGCTATGCTTTGTCAGTATTTCTAATGTGTTTTGAGTTCTTACATATTTATGAGTTGAAATCGGGTATTTCCCTTTTTGGAAAAGGTATTTCAAGAATAAATGGTGTGTTACTCGTTTATGATTTGACCTCGTGCTTCAATTTCCCATAATTTTACTCCATTTCTTGGAAAGAAATCCATTGTGTTTAAAGTCTTCATTTCTAATGAACTTAAAGTTGTGATTTTCGGAATATTCTATATGTTTATGTTTATAATGATGATCCTTGAAAGTAAAGAAATGAAAGTACGGAATATGAAATACGGCCATTGTTCCATGAAAGAAGAATCATATGTATGGCCAAGAGAACCAATGGAATAATGATGTTGTAAGTAGTTGAAAGTACCAATGAGGATATAAATGGTGTGAAGGGTTATCAGGTTTATGTATATGTATTTCTATTTCCTTTGTATGCAAAGCAAAAATATTTTTGGCAGTATCTTTAGTCACCAAGGAAGGGTAGGAAATAACCTAACCCTGAAACTACACGTGCCTGTGTAAGAATGGATTGTGATCATTCTCCTTATTTGGGATGAGATTGATGTGATGAGATTATTTTCCTTAATTGGGATGAGATGATTGCTAGAAAAGAGTGATGTCGATCCACACAGCATTGTGGTGAGATAGCCTAGCCGATCGATTTGAGATCGGACGCATATGTCGCACACTTGGTGGTAATTGTGCTTGGATTGTGATTGAGTTAATGATTGAGATTGTGATTTATGTCTTTGTGTAAGATGGCCTAGCAAATCCGGCCGTAATCGGACTTCGTTGTATCACCCCATAAATTTAGCTTAAGTATGGATGTGTTAAATGAGTAGTAACAAACATGTGAAGTTCTATTGGGATGAGTACGGGTGGAAATAGTTATTTCAGAATCAAGATGGAGAGTGAGGTACATAAGATTTGATAAAATCGACTAAGTTTACAAAAAAAACATCTTCTAGTAGGATTTAGCAACAATAGGTAATGAACATGGGAAAACCCAAAACATAAAAGTTGCAGTCCTTTTAAATAGCTTTCCAACGATATATTGCGAAGCCCAAACAAATATCTGTGCAAAACGTTATGTGCGTTTAGTAGAGCAGTGCACAATATGCGTGCCTAGGTGCGCACCCAGATGGTCACTTGCGCGGCCGCGCACTTGTGGCAATGCTACTGCCATTTTGTGCAGTCGGGTGCGCGGTCAGGCATTCAAGTGCATGGGGGAGGAATTGGAGGGTCATTTAAAATCCCTACTTCGTCCCCCATACCCCAAAACACAAAAACTTGCTCTAGAAAGGGAAGCCCTCAATAACATAACTCCTCAAAAGTCCCTTCACCATCCAAGGTAAGTTCTAATGATGATTCTAAGTTAATTTCAATTTCTCGGCATCTTATTAATAGGGGTAAACCCTTCATATCATTAGATATTCGTTTGGCACAACATTGTTAAGAGAAGGAACCCTGGAACTCGAATTCAAGGGGATTGAACTTCAAAAAGGTGATGTATTCGCCCTTTAATTGATTCTAGTTCATCAGATATGACTTGATGGGTTTGATAGAAAAGCATGAATGGGCTATAGGGTTGGGTTGTTGATTTTTTATTTTTGGTTAAGGGTGGTGTTTACCGTATGGGTGATGAAGAATGATGTTGATTATAACCATTTGAGACATTAGAATTTATCTAGGAGCAAGAGAATGGGTTATTGGGTGTAGAAAGACCATTAATAAGGACTATGAAGCTTTATTCTCACCAAGTGTTTGAGAAAATGCCTAAGTGACCAAAACATGAGTATTATTGCCAATATGGAATCCTTTTGACTTATATTGATATAGATTAAAGTTGAAAGGGTTGGCAAATATTGTATTACGCTAAAGAGCAGGAAATTAAGGTATGTGAGGATAACTCTCTATGTTTGGGAATGTTAATGATTCTCCCTACACTACGTTTCTTTTACGACATTATTAATTGCCTCAGAAACGTAGTTTAGCGTAGTTCTTTCAATAGTTGTAGAACTTCTATTCTCTAGATTCATACCTCGTTCATGACTTTCATTCTGAACGTTATGAGCTCAGTGCGTATTCAATATAGACTTGGGTTAGATGCCCCCGAGTCTTAGTATAGATTACTCAGTATGCTATAAACAGTTGAAGTTTCAGTGTTCATAATCAGTTCAAGAATACATTTCTCAATCTAATCTTATTTAGTATTCTAGTATTATGTAACTCAGTGTGATTCAGTATTTTACTATCATGTATTGCAATATGATTTTCAGTTCTTCATTTTAAATCCCTGAATATTGAGTAGATGTATTTGTGCCTGAGGCCGCAATTAATGCTTTATGCATCTTTGGGCCTGAGGCCGCAACTTATGCTTTATACATCTTTAGGCTTGAGTCCAAAGTTTATACTTTATGTATCTTTGGTCCTAAAGCCGAAGTTATGTATACATATACTTGGGCCCGAGGCTGCAATTGTGCACACACATAGATATATATATATATATATTGGGCTTGAGGTCGCAGTTTAATATTCAGATAAATAGATTGTTCATCATTCAGAAGAGGGAGTATTCATATCTTTACTATCAGTTATCATTTTAGTTATCAGTTATCGGTTATCAGTGATCATTTCAGTTTCAAATTAAATAGTTATCATTTAAATTATCAATTATCAATTCTCAATGATCAGCTTAGTTTCAGTTTCAGCATTTATAATTCTTTCTTTCAGTTGCATTACATACCAGTGCAATTCAAATGTACTGACGTTCCTTTTTCCGGGGCCTGCGTCTCACAATGCAGGTAACTTACAGGTTGACGATTCAGAATGCTAGGATTCCCGTACCAGCTATTTGGTGATCCCAGTTCTTTCGGGGCACTATCATTACCTTACAGTCTTCGGTATTTTCAGACAGTCATTGTTTTCAGTACTTCATTAGATGCTTCATAGACTAGAGTAATAGTCAGATAGAGTCATAAGCATTTCATGTTTTGCAATGTTGTCTACAAATATGTTTCAGAATTGTATTAGTATTTCCGCACATTGATTTGACTTTTAGTATATCAACATGTTTTAGTTTATCTTCCGCATTTAGTATGTTATGATATCATATGTTGATTCATCCAGCCAGTTGGTTCGCTCGGTTGCATGTAGTCAAGCACCAGGTGTCGTGTTACATCCAAGCCCAAGTTCGGGGCGTGACAAAGCTTTGTATCACAGCCCTAGGTTCAAGTTTCCTAGGAGTCTATAAAGTCGTGTCCAGTGTACTTTCCTTTATATGTATGTGTCGGTCACTCATATAAACGGTTAACTACCAAGACATCTAGGATTGTCTTATTTCTTTCTACTCTAGATCATGCCATGAAGCTCAGAGCAATAGGTAACCTTCTCTTCCTATCGAATTCCAGACGTATCAAATACCCAAGCGATGGGCAAGAAAAATCCAAGGTTCTAGAGTGGTTGATTTCCCATTGGGGTATAATTATGGAGTACATGTTTGTAAAAAATGAAACTTGAGAGGATGTTGGAAGTGGGATTCAATGGATAGTAGCACATATCAGAGCATAACCTTACCAGAAAGTACGAAAGCAGTTATTACATTTTATGGTCATCAATTTACCTTAGTTACCAGTTACACAATCTTTCATTTAGCAGGTTTATGGTTATTCAGTATGCGAGTTATTCATTATTAAGTTACCAGATCTCCAATTTTCAGTGTATCCAAATTCTAATGACTTGTGAGTATACAATGATGCCTATGGGTGCTAAAAGAAAAGGTAAGTAACAGATATAACAAAATCATTGCATGTTATGGGTCCAGATTATTACTCAAGTCTAGTCGGATAGTGCAGAAAGTGATTTATCAGATAATGATATACTCTGAAGGACATGTTTGTATGTGGTAGTGTATCCGTATGTATTTTACCTCACAAAACAATTTCATTTTTATTGATGGAAATGGGGTTACAGGTTGGATGATGATAGTTCAACAAGTTAAGAATTAGACCGCAACAAGCATCCAAATGGTCATTATAATTTTGGACAGAAAAGAGCCTAAAGGAAAAACACCTAGTATTCAGAAACATTTGATATACCAAAGGCGTGTGTTTCGTACAATTCATGTATATGACTAAGAAGATATGGTGTACAAAAAAGATAACATATAGCAACCGATATTGAATTTCAGGGAATGATTTTAAGTTGTTTAGATTTATTTATATAAGAACTAGAAAGTACCACGTTAGTAAGTGTCACGACCCAAAATCCCAACCCGGTCGTGATGGCGCCTCTCGTGAGGACAAGGCCAGCCAATCAACAAAATAGTACCTCTCTTTATAATAACTTAGCAGGAATAAGTCTAAATCATGGGCAATATAATCTTAAATGCGAAATAAACGTGATAGAACAAGGAAAACCATCCTAACTCAGCCCGAAATCGGGGTGTCACAAGTCATGAGCTACTACCGAGTTTACTAATATTTTACAAAGTCTGAAATTATCATAAATAACAAAGATAAGGGAGAAAACGGGGCTGCGGACGTCAACAACTACCTCGTTACTCCTAGTCACCGCCTGGCCTGGAAAGAATCAGCACTCAGGAGCGAACTCAGCTCTGCCTGTATCTGCACACATGGTGCAGGGAGTAATGTGAGTACTCCGACCTAGTGAGTAATAAAAGTAACTACAGTCCGAAGATAAGAAAATCCAGTAAATACACAAAGTAAGCTAAAATCCAAATATGCAGCAACATATGGAACTGAGCAGCTAAACAATAGTATAGATACAAATACATTAATACAATGCAATGCATATGATGGTACATTCCCGTACCCACTGCGGCATGCAGCCCGAGCCATCCCTATTTATTTATCGTCGACGGCGCTCACTGGGGGTGTGTACAGACTCCGGAGGGGCTCCTACAGCCCAAGCGCAATATCTTGGTCAGTCATTGTTACCTGACCGGTCAGCCATTGTTACCTGACCAATTTATATCATACAGTGCCATTGTTGCCACTGTTCAAGTATATCATCCAGTGTCATTGTTACCACTATTTCAAGTATATCACACAGTGTCATTGTTACCACTGTTTCAAGTATATCACACAGTGTCATTGTTACCACTGTTTCAAGTTACTTTATAATCAGTCCAGAAAATATTATAATAAGCCCCTTGGGCATTTACAAAATAGAAGTTCCCAGCCCGGAATACATTTAAAAATATCATTTAAGTTTTCAACACTTAGAATTATGGCTGAGTTTACAAAACAACATTTAAAACCTTGGACTGAAATTAAATGATATGCAAATCATGCTAAGCAGTAATATCAACCTCGAAGGATTTTACAAATCGGCACAAGGCCCCAAACATGGCATCAAGCCCAGTAATATCAATGAAGTATGTGTATCAATCACCAGTATAGTATAAATATCACACGAGGTGGACCAAGTCACAATCCCCAGTAGTATCCGACCCCGCACTCGCCATGGAGTGCGTGTCATGCCTCAATATAGCGTTACGATGTGAAAGTCCGGGGTTTCAAACCCTCAGAATACCATTTACATCTATTACTCACCTCTAGCTCGCTATGCCCTTGCCTCTCTAATTGGCCTCCTCGTGTGACGAATCTGCCAAAAATCACACAAACCTCGATGAAGTTCGATTTCTAAAAGACGGGGTTTTAACCATACATATCTGAAATTCGCCCCTTAATGATACTATAATGATCCCATACAGTTATGTAACTTCAATCTACCATATAACACTCAATATGGCCAATATTAGTACTAGATCCCATAAATTATGCCATTTAGGCATATTATCAAACATCTTGTAGGTATAAATATTTACACCTCTTAACTATAGCATTGGTTCCTCTCAACTATCACCATTAACCAACAATTCATCACACTATTATTCTTTAACAATTTATACTCCTAACATCACATGTGTGATCAACCATTCACACCCAAACCAACAAAAATTCCATCAAATAAACACCTCTAAATCCCTACCATGTTCATGTATTTAAATAGGGAATTTATGGCTTCCAACCACCATACAATAAGTTGTAATACTTGACTCATACTCATATTTCCATAATATATCCATATATGTGAGTCTAAGGTGTAGGATTTACCTTTTGGAAGAAATCTTGCAAAACCCTTCTTTGAGTTCTTGAAGGAATTTCTTGAAAATCTAAGGATTTTTAAGATCAATCCATGTTAATATAAGTGTTTGGGAGTAGTAATCAACTCAAAATACTCCAAAAATCTTACCTTAGGAGTGCAATTGGGTGCCTTGGTCGAATTGGGGGTGTTGGGGAAGCCCTAGGCTTGAGAATGACTCAATTCCTCTCATTTTCGGTCTTTAGAGTACTTAAAAACCTTCAGTCATGTAGTTCGCGCGTTTTGCTGAGCATTCTGCCTCAGACGCGCGAAATGCGTGACTTCGCGCGATACTTCGCGCGCTCTGACACCTGACCCGTGAAATGGTCATAACTTGCTGTATACACTTCCAAATAACGAACGGTTTGTTGCGTTGGAAACTAGACTCAAAGGGATATAATTTAATAGGTTGTAGCTCACACAACTCCTTATATAACGAGAGATATTATCGTTCAAAGTGAGGCCTTGTGCGCACTCATTTACAACTTTCGTCTATTATGAAATTTCCAACTTCAAAAGTTCCCGTTAGCCATCCGAAATCATCCCGAGGTCCTCGGGACCTCAACCAAAAATACCAATACATCTTATAATATTATTCAAACTTGTTCCAATTATCAAAACACCTCGACTAATACCAAAATTATCGAATTACACCGAATTCAAGTCTAAGTTCCTTTAAAACTTCCAAAACGCGCTTTCGATCAAAACTCGACCAAAATATGTCCGAATGACTTGAAATTTTGCACACATATCCAAAATGGCATAACGAAGCTACAGAAATTCTCGGAACTCCATTCTGAATGTCAGATCAAAATTTCACCTACCAACCGGAAATCGCCAAAATACTAACTTCGCCAAAATGAGCTAATTTCTTCACCGGACCTCCAAGATTAATTCCGATTGTGCTCCTAGGCCTTAAATCATCCCCCGAAACTAACCGAATCATCGGAATTCAATTCCGAGCACTGTAACTCACAAGTCAACGTCCGGTTGACTTTTCCAAACTAATTCTTCCTTAAAGAGACTAATTGTCCCATTTCATACCAAACTCGATCCGAATTGACTCAAATTCACCAAGTACACATATTGAAACATGAATAAGCATTTAACGGGGAATACGGGACGAAAATACAGGAAACGACGGTTCAGGTCGTTACATTCTCCCCAACTAAAACAAACGTTCGTCCTCGAGTGTACCCAGAGTTGTCCTAGAAGCCAACCAAAAGCTGAATGACCTTATCAAGCATAAACCCGGAGATGATCCCACGTCACCCTATCTCACATGGGTCCGATAATGCGTTGTAACCAAGATCACACAATCTAGTCTAGCCCATAAATCATACAGCCACATTTCACCTTTTCGGAATCATACACAAGATCAGAACCTCACACCTACATTGAGAATAAGTTTGAACCAGCTGTAATAGACCATGCCTCCAACCTTAGGTGCAATTGTATGATATACCAATAACTCAAACAAATGCAGCAATAACTTCCATTCACAGCAGTTGCCCACAACAACCAAATACCCATAGAAATCTCTTATTAGCCAATGTCTCATTCCAACACTCTCATATACTGCCAATGATAATTGAAACACGCAATAAATCATAACCATTGCTCAGATCAACCATTCATGAGGCCATTTCTCCTCTAGCAATTATAGTAACATTTTTTTTAATCACCTAGAAGAAAATCGCTACACATCTCATGTTCTGCATGATGTACATAGGTATTGGTCTAACTCTTACAATATTGACATGACGGATGAGGTATGCATAAATTCATGACCATTGTCGAGACAACGATTCGTTGGTTCTATACTCCTGGCAAGAAATATCACCTCATTTTGAGCAAAATCATGGTCTTAGCTCCTTAATTTACTTCATATACTCAGATTGCACTAATCTCAAATTCAATGATCTTGTCTCACCCGGTACGAACTGCTCAGGCAATAAGCCACCCCAGATATAATCAAAAGTCGCATATGATGCCAATAAGATACCAATTCGAACGCGGTACACAAGGAAAACAAACTCTAGAAGGAATTACCAATCTCACACACTAATACAGACTTTCCTTAGAAAACAGGAAGCAAGGCATACAAAATAGCATATAGAAACCTATACTCAACATCACACTGTTGCGGCGTGCAACCCGATCCAGATAACATACCCATGGCGGCGTGCCACCCGATCCATACATAGATCTCACATAAGGAGATGCACATCGAGCCAAATTTGCTCATTACAAAAATATACCGAGTATCGGTCGTAAGCATGCTAAGTGCATAATAATATCTCTGAGGGACATATAGCGTTGTAAGCTACAAAACTCAAGCACAACTGAGGTGCGATGTACAATCTGAATTTCAAGAGACAAGATGCTCATATAACGTCATTCCTACACAGATTCTCAACACATAGCAATTTCTCAAGTCGTCTCAGAACTCACACAGCGCAATGTATCACTACGCGAAATATCTGACAATGAAACATCAACCTAACTACTCCTCAATGAGGACCGCGTTACTAAAATGCACACATTTGGCCTGATATAGAGCCATTATTCACATTAAATCTATCCATCGACTTCAAGCCGATTCTGATCACACTGAACTAGTCTGATAACCTTTCAAAGGTCCATAATAACTCCCTTTTTTCTCATAACACATAAGAACAACCATCACAATCGGGGTAATCCTCCCCAGTTCACAACCCAATATGTCAAGTGCCCTCCAGGCATGAATCTTTAATTTAACGACACCAACACAAACTTCATACTTGCTTTACATCTCTAATCAATCAAGTGACTACATGTCACACTTATACAATCTTCCTGTGGGACAAACTCCCACCATCTTCTGAAATAATTAACGGGTTCGCACATTCAAACCACCGGCTGCACTAACGCTGAAAAGTGATCAAGAATCCCTAACCAGGATGCAAAGCCTTTCTCACAGAACACCGGTCTCAGGTGATACTGACATCAATACCCATCTTACTCAAAACACTGGAACTCCTTTCCTGCTCATCCGAGCTTGTGACATCATAGTCATTGACCAAACTGCGACCTTGGTCCTTACTTCAAATTCCATACCACTCACTGCACCTCACGTGACGATATACGATAGACATGATTTCCATCACAACTCTGGAACCGCCGATAGGCTAATATTTCATCACATAAGGCTTTCCATTTAACTTATTTCGGGAGAACTATAGCAACATACATGTGAATTCTCATAACCGTCGAATATGCCAATATCTAAGTAGTGGTCCAAGCCACCATAACCCTTCCGGGATTTGCCTCCACATAACAAGCCATAACAGAAGAATGCTTCTGAACAAAATCAATTACGGTGGCCGACAAGCCTCACACGTACCGCCACAAATCACTTGCATAACTTGCTCACGCTGAAGGAACTGATCACTGACACCAATATTCCAATTCAACTATGGATAATCAACCTACCTCCTTCCAATTTTCCCTTAATTGCCTTGGAAATAATACTTGTCCATTCAACACCTAACATACTCCATATGCACTCCTCCGGAGTGACCTTGAATCACGAGACCATGCTGTCTCAAATCCTACGAACCATTTCATATCTCTCAAATGCTACACCGCAAGTCAAATTATTATAGAACATTTTGGGCACCTTCTCATAAGCTTCTACAAAGCTTGATTCTTATCTGTATCTATAATGTCGACATCATTAGGCACCACACTTTGCCCTTTGAATTCATGAGGACTGTTACTGAGAGCCACCCGCTCCGACTAGGCCCCTAATGCAACCACTCCACTGAATTTTATAACATATGAATACCCTCTCTATGAAGCACCCATCGGGATCACTTCCCTCGAAGCCTGCACCTATACGAGGCATAAATCATGAATCTTCCCTCAGGTCTGAACATGAGCCAATAAGGCTAACCATAACATGCATTCAACAATTCATTTACTCAAATTACCACTCATGGTCCTTTTCCGTAGCCGCAATAACCCATCAATACGCTAATAACTAGAATTCACACAGGTAATTAACCATGCAACCCAATCGTAAGCGGTGGGACTCTCCCACTTAGCTCAAAGCCACTATTACACGACTTTCGAACACATTAGAACCATTCTCTCAAGTCATTTACTCTTATTCAAAATGCAATTCACCTGATCCAAGGAACATAACCACACGTGCCTCATTAGCAAACATCTTCCTGCTCCATGCACCGAGCATTCTTTACCAACGACAGCTTAAGACATACTGTGATTCTCACACATCTATAAAGCACCATGTAGTCTTTGTCCAAGTTTTCCCTCACTCGTGCCATCTTCGGACCAATTTCCGTAACCAGAGCTGATTTGCCAGCATGCCTCGAACCGGAACCAACATAGCACATGACCGCACAATTATCTAATCAATAGCAAACTCCCCAACTTGGCTCGAAGCCATAGATCACAACACATATACACTATTGCTGCCGTAATACCATGGTGAGATTAAACTCACTCCTTCATTCACTCACACAACAGTTAAGCCCACTATTAGGCGACAATTTTTTTTTTACTAAGTCCCAAATTTTTCAAAAATTTCGGCAGAGTTTCCTTTGTAATTGGGCCTATCCACCTGCCAGAGAATCACCAAAACCATCCTAACAACACATCCACAACTTGACAAAGCATCACAATGAAAAATCAAACACTTAATAGTCCACCTATCATCCAACAGGTCTCTATCGTCACTTCCAAGTCATATAGATGGATCTCGCAGTTGTAACATACTCATCACGTAGCTATCCATCCATCATTCCCACTAATAGGGATAATACCGAACATATAAGTTCAAAACACATGCTCACATAATCAGCACCCCGGTGCTCAAGCCATAGGCAATGATCCGGCCTCAAGTCCTCCCGACTAGCCTAACATTAAACTCACAGAGACTACACCTCGCCCATCGATCGGGGAATTACAAGCCATCAAGGCACATCTAATACTGAGCATTCGTTCGCGCATACGAATATGTGGAGGAACTGTAAAAGTTACTTTTTCAAGCTAAATCAAGGACGCACGATAAGAATTCAAGAATATGAAGTTTTTCCTAAAGGTTCTGCATCCTCTCGAGGATAAATACAGACGTCTCTGTAGAGATCCGCGAGACTCTACTAAACCGGCTCATGACTCGTGAGACCAAGTAACCTAGGCTCTAATACCAACTTGTCACGACCCAAAATCCCAACCCGGTCATGATGGCGCCTCTCGTGAGGACAAGGCCAGCCAATCAACAAAACATTACCTCTCTTTATAATAACTTAGCAGGAATAAGTCTAAATCATGGGCAATATAATCTTAAATGCGAAATAAACGTGATAGAACAAGGAAAACCATCCTAACTCAGCCCGAAATCGGGGTGTCACAAGTCATGAGCTACTACCGAGTTTACTAATATTTTACAAAGTCTGAAATTATCATAAATAACAAAGATAAGGGAGAAAACGGGGTTGCGGACGTCAACAGCTACCTCGTTACTCCTAGTCACCGCCTGGCCTGGAAAGAATCAGCACTCAGGAGCGAACTCAGCTCTGCCTGTATCTGCACACATGGTGCAGGGAGTAATGTGAGTACTCCGACCCAGTGAGTAATAAAAGTAACTACAGTCCGAAGATAAGAAAACCCAGTAAATACACAAAGTAAGCTAAAATCCAAATATGCAGCAACATATGGAACTGAGCAGCTAAACAATAGTATAGATACAAATACATGAATACAATGCAATGCATACGATGGTACATTCTCGTACCCACTGCGGCGTGCAGCCCGAGCCATCCCTATTTATTTATCGTCGACGGCGCTCACTGGGGGTGTGTACAGACTCCGGAGGGGCTCCTACAGCCCAAGCGCAATATCTTGGTCAGTCATTGTTACCTGACCGGTCAGCCATTGTTACCTGACCAATTTATATCATACAGTGCCATTGTTGCCACTGTTCAAGTATATCATCCAGTGTCATTGTTACCACTATTTCAAGTATATCACACAGTGTCATTGTTACCACTGTTTCAAGTATATCACACAGTGTCATTGTTACCACTGTTTCAAGTCACTTTATAATCAGTCCAGAAAATAATATAATAAGCCCCTTGGGCATTTACAAAACAGAAGTTCCCAGCCCGGAATACATTTAAAAATATCATTTAAGTTTTCAACACTTAGAATTATGGCTGAGTTTACAAAACAACATTTAAAACCTTGGACTGAAATTAAATGATATGCAAATCATGCTAAGTAGTAATATCAATCCTCGAAGGATTTTACAAATCGGCACAAGGCCCCAAACATGGCATCAAGCCCAGTAATATCAATGAAGTATGTGTATCAATCACCAGTATAGTATAAATATCACACGGGGTGGACCAAGTCACAATCCCCAGTAGTATCCGACCCCGCACTCGCCATGGAGTGCGTGTCACGCCTCAATATAGCGTTATGATGTGAAAGTCCGGGGTTTCAAACCCTCAGAACAGCATTTACATCTATTACTCACCTCTAGCTCGCTATGCCCTTGCCTCTCTAATTGGCCTCCTCGTGTGACGAATCTGCCAAAAATCACACAAACCTCGATGAAGTTCGATTTCTAAAAGACGGGGTTTTAACCATACATATCTGAAATTCGCCCCTTAATGATACTATAATGATCCCATACAGTTATGTAACTTCAATCTACAATATAACACTCAATATGGCCAATATTAGTACTAGATCCCATAAATTATGCCATTTAGGCATATTATCAAACATCTTGTAGGTATAAATATTTACACCTCTTAACTATAGCATTGGTTCCTCCAACTATCACCATTAACCAACAATTCATCACACTATTATTCTTTAACAATTTATACTCCTAACATCACATGTGTGATCAACCATTCACACCCAAACCAACAAAAATTCCATCAAATAAACACCTCTAAATCCCTACCATGTTCATGTATTTAAATAGGGAATTTATGGCTTCCAACCACCATACAATAAGTTGTAATACTTGACTCATACTCATATTTCCATAATATATCCATATATGTGAGTCTAAGGTGTAGGATTTACCTTTTGGAAGAAATCTTGCAAAACCCTTCTTTGAGTTCTTGAAGGAATTTCTTGAAAATCTATGAATTTTTAAGATAAATCCATGTTAATATAAGTGTTTGGGAGTAGTAATCAACTCAAAATACTCCAAAAATCTTGCCTTAGGAGTGCAATTGGGTGCCTTGGTCGAATTAGGGGTGTTGGGGAAGCCCTAGGCTTGAGAATGACTCAATTCCTCTCATTTCCAGTCTTTAGAGTACTTAAAAACCTTCAGTCACGTAGTTCGCGCGTTTTGCTGAGCATTCTGCCTCAGACGCGCGAAATGCGTGACTTCGCGCGATACTTCCCGCGCTCTGACACCTGACCCGTGAAATGGTCATAACTTCCTGTATACACTTCCAAATAATGAACGGTTTGTTGCGTTGGAAACTAGACTCAAAGGGATTTAATTTAATAGGTTGTAGCTCACACAACTCCTTATATAACGAGAGATATTATCGTTCAAAGTGAGGCCTTGTGCGCACTCATTTACAACTTTCGTCTATTATGAAATTTCGAACTTCAAAAGTTCCCGTTAGCCATCCGAAATCATCCCGAGGTCCTCGGGACCTCAACCAAAAATACCAATACATCTTATAATATTATTCAAACTTGTTCCAATTATCAAAACACCTCGACTAATACCAAAATTATCGAATTACACCGAATTCAAGTCTAAGTTCCTTTAAAACTTCCAAAACGCGCTTTCGATCAAAAATCGACCAAAATATGTCCGAATGACTTGAAATTTTGCACACATATCCAAAATGGCATAACGAAGCTACAAAAATTCTCGGAACTCCATTCCGAACGTCGGATCAAAATTTCACCTACCAACCGGAAATCGCCAAAATACTAACTTCGCCAAAATGAGCTAATTTCTTCACCGAACCTCCAAGATTAATTCCGATTGTGCTCCTACGCCTTAAATCATCCCCCGAAACTAACCAAATCATCGGAATTCAATTCTGAGCACTGTAACTCACAAGTCAACGTCCGGTTGACTTTTCCAAACTAATTCTTCCTTAAAGAGACTAATTGTCTCATTTCATACCAAACTCGATCCGAATTGACTCAAATTCACCAAGTACGCATATTGAAACACGAATAAGCATTTAACGGTGAATACGGGACGAAAATACAGGAAATGACGGTTCGGGTCGTTACAGTAAGTTTCTATAAGAAGTAGTTATTATAGTTAGATAAAGGATATGACAATTCTCCTTAAGTTATGTGACTATGTGTTACCCCAAATGTTTATAATCTGATATGATTTAGAAGTATATAGAAAATTAGGGGTTAGATATTCCAATTTTGTTTAAGACAATTGAAATTTCCCTAAGTATGATCCATGTACATAGTTCAAAAATAATGATAGTGTGCGGCAAAAGAATATGGTCAGATGATGAGGGATGTTAGGAGTAAACTTATGCTTCACTTTAGTTATTCAAAGCAGGAGAAGAAAATATGATGCTAGTAGTTGGTTAGTAAAAGGATAGTAAGTAAGTTTTGACTAGATACAACAAATTAGCAACTTCAGCGGAGCTAGTAGGAGTACAATTTGATTTACTTAGTAAAGTTAACACTAGTGAGTAGGTAACAGTTTGAAACACCGAACCCATGTTAGAACCCGAAAAGTTTAAGTTAAACCTGAAGTACAGTGGCAGTGGGAAAAAAATTAGCTAGCAACGAGAGAGCAAACTATAGAAGAATAGCCTTTAGGAATTATTGAAATGTGGTTTCTTCAGGATTAACAGTGTGAGCAGAGTTAAATTATTATGATTGTGTATGATAGTTGTGAACACATTAGCTTTCCGTTAAATGAATAATTTAGTTTTTACTAGTAAGAAAGATTTCTCATAAGTAAGTTGGAAGATGAGTCGTCATTGATGTAGAGTGCAAAGAATTGCAGAAAATAAGGAAAGTTGATCCCAACAAAAAGAGAAGGATCCGCAAGTATAAGACCTTTGGTATAAAGGGTGATGTGAAAATTTTCAGTAAGTCCAATTAGATATTTGAAACCCGAATAATTAGCATGGGATATGAAAAAGAAAATTAGTTCGGTAATGAGGGAAAATTGTATAATTATCACAAGGAATATGTCCAGCATGTGTAAGAAACACAAAGTAAGTAGAATGATCACCGAGCTTAGTTATTGATGATAAGTGATCACAAAAAAGTTATAAAATCATGCTTATTTATGTGTTATGAGGGTAGTGTCATTGCACAAGACTCTCAAATTTAGAGTGCATGTCAAAGACTTATTTCGCAATTATACTATAAGTGTTTAATCAAGTGTGGGAAGTATAACTCGTGATTGAGGTAGATAAGAGAACTAGAAAGAAGTTCACCCCTTAGCCTAGCTAGGAGTTCAATTTGCGCACTCCAATGATAGTAGAGTTGTTGTTTAGAATTTGAATTGTTCCTCCTTAGTAGCCGAAGTAAACGAGAAATAGTTTGATGATCCCAACTTGTTGTAGCTGAAAGAGGGGATTCACAGGTATAAGATGATGGCTTTTAAAAAAGGGGGAGATGATAGTACTTTTAGGTACCACGATAGATTGTGTGTTCCAACCATAGATGGACTTACTGAAGGAGGAAGATGTTAGAAGCCCATAATTTAGGTATTCTATCCACCCAAGTTCCCCAAAGATGTATCATGATCTCAATGAGATTTATTAGTGGAATGACACACACACACAAAAGAGAGAGAGCGAACAACAAAGACTTTGTGGCCAAGTGTCCGAAGTATCAGCAAATGAAAGTCGAGAAACAGAAAGGCCAGTGTTTTACCATAGTTTACACATATTTTTGAGTGGAGATGGTAAATATGGAATTTATAACAGGATTATCTTTATCATCTTGAAAGCATCATTTGATTGGGTGATTGTAAATTGACTTACCAAGTCAGCACACTTCTTTCCAGTAAAGACTACAGGTTTAGTAGAATATTACGCCAAGTTATACATTCAAGAAATCGTCTGATTGCATGGGACTCCATTGTCCATCATTTCGAAATGTGGTGCTCAGTTTAAAATGAACTTTTAGATGATCTTTAAGAAAAGATTAGGCACAAGTTTTCATCCTCGGGATGATGGCCAGGTAGAGCGCACTATTCAAACACTTGAGGATATGTCGTTGATATTAAAGATAATTGGCATGATGACATACCTATCATTGAGTTTTCCAATAATAAGTCCTACCATTCTAGTATCAAGAGGGAACTGCGCGAGACTCTGTTTGGACGAAGGTGTAGATCGCCAATTGGCTGGTTCAAAGTTGGTGAAGAGGAGTTGTTGGGACAAAATTTGGTCTATTCGAACGTGCGGCATAGAGACCTACAGTTTCAAGTTGATGACTGTGTGTTTCTGAAAGGTTTGCCTATGAAAGGCATTATGAGATTTGGGAAGAAGGGGAAGCATAGTCTCTGCTACATTGGGCCATATAGAATATTGCGAAGGATAAGTCAATTAGCTTATGAGTAGGAGTTGCCACCAGAATTATCGGTGGTACAACCAGTATTTCACGTGGCATGTTATAACATTCAAGTTTCCAGTACTCAGATACTCATGTCAGTTTTGTACTTAGATACTCATGTCAATCTAATACTTATATATTCATGCTAGCTTAGTGCTTAGATATTGATGTTAGTTCAATAATCAAATATTTGTGCCAGTTCAATATTCATGTATCAAATTCAATAGTTCAGTATTCATGTATCCATGGCAGACCAATATTTAGTCAATGTAGTAGTCATTCAGTTCAGTATCTCAACAGTTCAGTAATCATGTATTCATTTAGTTTAGTTTTTAAGTGTTAATGAAAGTTCCTGTTCCCACTAGACTCGTTTAAGGTCCGGAGTTAACCGAAGTTACAGTCAGGATAATTATTTGATGACGAATGATCCCAATGGGGAGATAATGTAACACCCCATAAATTTGGATTAGGTATGGACATGTTAAATGAGTATTAATAGATATGTGAAGTTATATTGGGATGAGTACGGGTGGAAATAGTTGTTTTATAATCAAGATGGAGAGTGAGGTGCGTAAGATTCGACAAAATCGATTAAAAGTTTAAAAAAGGGTCCATATTCTAGAAATATTTAGTGAAAATATGTAAGGAATTTGTGAAAATGCAAAACAGTAAATTTGTAATCCATTGAAATATCTTTCCAACGATATATTTTGGAGTCCAAATGGATCTCTGTGAAAAATGTTATGTGCGTTTTACATAGTAGTGCACAACATGTGCACCTAGGTGCGCGTCCAGAGGGTAACTTCCGCGGCCGCGCAATTGTGGCAGTACTACTACTATTTTTCATGGTTAGGTTCATGGTCAAGCCTTTAGGTGCGCGGGGGGCGCACTTGGAGTGTTATTTTAAAGCCTTACTTCGTCCACCACATCCCAAAATACAAAAACTTGCTTTAGAAAGGGAAGCTCTCAAGAACCTAACTCCTCAAAAGTCCCTCCACCATCCAAGGTATGTTCTAATGATGATTCTTAGTTAATTTCAATTTTCTAACATCTTATTAACATGGGCAAACCCTCCATGTCACTAGATATTCGATTGGGACATCATTGTTGAGAGAAGGAACCCTAGAACTTGAATTCAAGGGGATTGATCTTCAAAAAGGTAATGTACTCACCCTCAAATTGATTCTAGCATTGGATTAATGATTATAAACTCTAGTTCATGAGATATGAGTTGATGGGTTTGATAGAAAAGCATGAACGAAATATAGTTTTGGGTTGTTGATTGTTGATTATTGGTTAAGGGTATTGTTTAACTTATAGGTTATGAGAATGGTGTTGATTATAACCATTTGAGACTTTAGAATCTATCTAGGAGCAAGAGAATGGGTTTTTGGGTGTAGAAACACCATTAATAAGGACTATGAAGCTTTATAATCACCAAGTGTTTGAGAAAATGCCTAAGTGACCAAAACATAAGTATTATTGCTAATATGGAATCCCTTTGACTTGTATTGATATGGATTAAAGTTGAAAGGGTTGGCAAATGTTGTATTACGCTCAAAAGTATGAGGTTATGGTATGTGACGCTAACTCTCTATGTTTGGGAATGTTAATGATTCTTCCTATACTACGTTTATTTTGCGACGTTACTAATTGCCTCGGAAATATAGTTTAGCTTAGTTCCTTCAATAGTTGTAGAACTTCTATTCTGTAGCTGCATAACTCGTTCATGACAGTCATTCCAAACGTTGTGAGCTCAGTGCGTATTCAATATATACTTGGGTTTGATGCCCCCGAGTCTTAGTATAGATTACTTAGTATGCCATAAATATTTGAAGTTTCAGTGTTCATAATCAGTTCAAGAATACATGTCTCAGTCTAGTCTTATTTAGTATTCTAGTATTATGTAACTCAGTGTGATCCAATGATTTAATATCATGTATCTCAATGTGATTTTGTATTTCACTATCATGTATTGCAGTATGATTCTCAATTCCTGGTTTTAAATCCCTGAATGTTGAGCATTTGTATTTGGGTCTGAGGTTGCAGTTAATGCTTTACGCATCTTTGGGCCTGAGGCCGCAGTTATGTTTTATGCATCTTTGGGCCTAAGGCCGCAATTTATGCTTTATGCATCTTTGGGCTTGAGGTCGCAGTTATGTAGACGTATACATGGGCCCGAGGATGTAGTTGTGCACATATATATATTTGGCCTGACGCCGTAGTTTAATATTCAGATAAACAAGTTGTTCATCATTCATAAGAGGGAGTATTCAATCCTTACTATCAGATATCATTTCAGTTATCAGTTATCATTTCAATTATCAGTTTAGTTATCAATTATCGGTTATCAGTGATTATTTCAGTTTCAGTTTCAATATTTATCATTTCAGTTATCAATTATCAATTCTCGGTTATTAGCTTAGTTTCAGTTTCAGCATTTATAATTTTTTCTTTCAGTTGCTTTACATACCAATGCAATTCAAATGTACTGATGCCCCTTTTGCCTATGGCCTACATCTCACGATGCAGATAATATACAAGTTGATGATTTAAAGCGCTAGGATTATCGTACCAGCTATTTGGTGATCCCAGTTTTTTCATGGCATTAGATATCATTACCTTACAGTCTTTTGTATTTTCAAACAGTCAGTGTTTTCAGTACTTTATTAGAGGCTTCATTGACTAGAGTAACAGTTAGACAGAGTAACAAGCATTTAATGTTTTGCAATATTGGCTACAAATATGTTTCAGAATTGTATTAATATTTCCGCACATTGATTTGACTTTTAGTATATCAGTATGTGTTAGTTTATCTTCCACATTCAGCATGTTATGATATCACATGTTTATTTAGCCAGCCAGTTGGTTCACTCGATCGCATATAGTTAGGCACTGGCTGCCGTGTTACGTCAAGGACTAGGTTCGGGGCGTGACATGCGTGCTAAATTCCTGGTGGTATATCGGTACTAAAGATCTCCCAACTGAAAATAATATAATCTTCATATTTTGATTATCATCTTCACAATATATATCTTTGTATTTTTAATATTATTATTTTTTAACTTGGCATTTGGATATCATTGATCGTCACTTGTTGTTTTCATGGTTTTCCCTTTCTTATATTGGCATTCTATTTTGAAAGAGGACATTTATCTTTACATACTAGTACTATTCCATATGTAATAACATCCCTTTTGCCGGGGGCGTTGCATCTTCAATGGATGCAGGTGGTTCATCAGCGGACAATTTTGGTGCTCGTTAGCAGTTACTCCCTATTCTACATGTTTTGGTGAGCCCTACTATATTCCGGGCTTGATGTCGCTTGATGTTGTACATTGTGTTTTGAGGTATAGTCGAGGCCTTATTACCGCTACTTCTATACTACTCTTTTGTTTTACTTAGAGGCTCCGTAGACAGGTTATGGGTGTCGCTTGATGTTTTGAATTTAACTAGAAGTTTTGGTATTTGGCAATCATGTTTTTCATTGTATCTAGAAACTTGTAATATTTTGGAAATTATAAATGAAGTTGTTAATGGTAATGAAATGGTATTGTCTATGAAATCATTTCAATGATTAATTAATGGATTACATCTCCACTTTTTTCATGGGAAAGGTCGAGTAGAAAGTATCTAGAAGGCTTGCACAGCCGGGTTATCTCGATTGATTGCCGGTCATGCTCCTCGAGATCAGGGCTTGACAAACTTGGTATCAGACCTAAGGTTTTAAAGTGTCCTAGGATGTCTCGGAGCTGTGTCTAGTAGAGTCCTTCTTATCGATGTATTGTCAACCTCATCTATAATTAGAAAGCTACTTGGGCATTTAGGAATAACACCCTTCTTTGGTACTCTAGATTGTGCGATAGAGCTCAAGATAGGAAGCTAGTTTCCTCGCCGTGTCTCATTTTCTAGATGAGTTACCCACAAGTTTGAGGCAGTGAGGAGGGATTGAAAGAACCAATTTCCAGGGGAAGTGTCCTTGTTCCTAATAATGTCACCACTCCACCATATCAATTGGTGAGAACACCTAAGAAACGAGAGAGGATTGTTGGCACCAATAAGCCAGAATGCTTGAGTTGTAAGAAGCGCCACTTGGGTTTTTGTTGGATGACTCTTGAAATATGTTATTGTTTTGGAATGAAGGAGCACCAGAAGAACAAATGCCCTAGGTTGGGTACATATATTCCGATCTGCCCAATGTGTAGGAAGGAACATTTTTCATTGTGTTGTGAGTATGCTAAGGAGCGTGTTAGGGGTGTAGGCTTGGGAAATTCCAAAGGCCCACACAATAAGCCAGCATAGAGATTGTTACTCACGCTATGAAGGCTTGGAGGAAGGATAAGGGGGATGCTTATGATGTATGCAAAAAGGGTAAATATTAGGTCAGTGAGGCGAGTTTGTTTATTGGACCTCATCCCCGTTGCGTGAAGTGTAGGAAATGTAATTCTGGGGTATGTCACTATGGTACCAATGTATATTATGGATGTAGAGTCAAGGGGCATCAGTTAAGTTACTGCCCCGTTGACCTTAAGTAACCAAGTACGTCACTCCTTAGTACATCATTATGAACATCGCATAGTTTTTCCTTGTTGTATATGTACATCAATATTGAAGAGCCTTAATAAACACAGTCTTAACAAGACACTGAATCACAAAACATTGCATATACCTACTCTTTGAACGAGATGCATTATTCGTGAAGCCATTTTTCTCTTATTTATAACTTCTTGTGGGATTGTGATCATTAATTATTTTCTTGAATTGAGTTATAACCCTAGGATAATACTTCCCACTTGCTTCCCTAAACTCTTAACAAAGGACTATGCCTGATGAATTTCGCATAGAACCTTTTGATTCGAATGGGTAACATCTTCTCACTTGTGCTTATGCATGCACTATTATAAAGTTTACCTATCTGGTAACAAATCCAATGTAAAGTAGCCTATTGCTAAGATCCTTCTTGAGACACTATTTCTCTCTCTGGTGTATGTGGCTCCTATGGTTTGAACAATCACTATACTCCTTTGTGAATATTATCATGAACCCTTCTCATTGTCTAGCAACATAAGAGCATGTTTCAACGCCTATCATATGTGTACATGTCAATTGTAATTGTCACTTGTCTATATAAAGTTTCTTGGAGATTTAAGGTTTTCACAAATCTATCACAAGAAGATCTTTTGTACAGGTCTACCTAGATTATGCCTCACTAAGTAACCACTTTGTTCCTAGTATAGTAATTGCCCATGATGTGACCTGGTATTGTAGTTTGAGAGTTAATTGGCAAAAAAATGCCCAACTCATAACAAATGTTCACTTTCTCTTTACACATCTACAACATGTTCTGACTGTGTTACTCAGTTATTAAATTCATTGTGCTAGTTTTCTGACACTTGTTGGATAACCATGAGAGATTGTGTCCTTCCATGTGTTGCTGTAACACTTCCTTTCTTATGAGAATCCTTAATAGGCTCTCTGTCAAGAATGAATTCATAACGTAATCCCAATATTATGATGTCCTAACTATATGGTTTCACTCGTGAAAGGTTAAAATTAGATGTTTTATATTTTGGCACATATCATGAGCATATAGATTTGAAAGACAAGTTTTTTTTATCTCTAGTCCTCTCATATAGGATCACCTATCGGGAAGGGTTAAACTCAGAATGATAATAATCTCACAAATTTTCAACCTCGTGGGCTTGTGGCATTGATTCCTTGTGTCGAATACTGTTAAGAGCGTAATGCAACTTCCGGTATTTTGAAACCTTGTTGTTTCTCTTTGTATTAAATCTATGGGGGTTGAAGTTTAAAATATGCCAAAGAAGAAGCATTATTCAATGATCAAACATATTGGGTATGAAACTTTATGGTCATATTCAGGCTAGCACACCTTAGAAAAATTGTTAAAGGTTGCCAAAGGTTTAGTTTGGGTGTTCGAACTAGAGATTTAGAGTCGAAGGAAGTAAACGGGATATTCTCAAGATTTTCTCCATGAAGATATTACGTGAATTGTTAAGGAAGGAAAATTGGGTGTAGTCACATTAGGCCTTATGGAATCTTTAAGGAAATAGATCAAGACGATTTATGCGAAACGCACACAAGTTTTAGATTTTTTGAAGAATGATTCAAATGCTAGGACCAAATAATATTTATTATGGTTGCCGTTAACATGATAAATTTTTGTCAATACTGATAAAATTGTAGCCATTAAGTGATTTATACATTTAGAAAAAATATACCAAACTTCTATTACTTTCTGTTTGTATTTTGCATAGTATCGGAATGAGACAAGTTTAAATGGAGTATTGTGGTTAGCGATAATTCATATAGCCGACCTAAACTTGCTTGGAATTGAGGCATTGCTGTTGTTGTTCTTATAAAATTATGGTGATAATGTGAAGTGAATAAGCAGGGCTTCAAAAATAAAAGAGATTTGTTGGGCTTAAAGTTCGCAAGTAAGTCATTGTTCATGAATAGAAAGTTTTAATATATCATACTTGATAAGGAGTATGATGTTTCCTCATCATCGTCCTCCATGTACCCGGTATTTCATGTGTCTATGTCAAAGAAGGTAGTTGAAAATCCTTTGTCAGCGCCCCGGTGAAAACTATGGAAGGTGAAGTTAATGGGTAATTAGCTTATAAGGGTATCTAATTGTCATCCTTCTTAGATAAGTCCGGAAGTTGGGATTGCCTCCATTAAAGTGCTATGGCGAAGTCTATTTGTAAAGCCACATGGTTCTAGTTCGAAGGGTACTTTCTATGTGTTATGACTTAAATATGTACGGTTTATGTCTAAATACTACTTCTGGTAATGCAACACCTTTAATATTGAGATTGGTGTAATTGATATATATTGTGATGCTTTGTTGAGTTGTGGATACGTTGTTAAGAGTGGTTTTTGGGGCTCTATAACATGTGGATAGGCTCACATATAGGGGAAACTCTATTAAAATTTCTGGAAATTTGGGAAGTTAGCCAAATTTTGGAGCTTTTGGTGTGTGGATAAAGATTTAAGTCATATTGGGTGTCTAAGGCATACTCTAACCCTCATTCAAGGATGAATGATCCTAAGAGGGGGAGAATGTGAGGTCCCGTTAAAATTTCCTAATGATTTAAGATTTTAAAGTGTGCCAGTGGTATTTAGGAATAAAGTATTCGAGTATTAAAGGAGACCAATAGGATAGAACCACATCATTTTGAAAGGAAAATATATGTTTAAAATGTGTTAGAACATACTAAAGAGTTTTGTGAATGGCAAGAAATTGTGTGGAACAAATTGGATACATTAGTGGAAAGGATGTCTCAATTAGCACAAGACCCGACTTCAAACACATGCAACTACAAAACTATAAAGACCTAGGTGCTGATATACCTATCAAATTAAAGCCCATTGCATCTAGTTTCCAATCATCAAACTCATTGTCATTTGGATATGTCTACATAAATTTATGGCCATTTTACCATAGCAATGCCATATGCACGTCCATATGCGCGGCCGCACATATAAGGGGGTTTCTGCCTCGTGTGCGGCTAGATGCATGGTCACTTGCCAAAGTACGCGGATGCGCACGTAGGAGCCCTATAAATAACCCCAAGGCCGGGGAGAGAGAGTGGCTAAGTCATTTCTTCAAGACTAGGGTTGTTTCTGCATCACCTAACCGGCCAAGGATTCCAAAACACACCTACGGTGAGTTTTTAAATGTGTTTTTATGATGATTTCACTTATCAATCACTAGTTAAAACAAGGTTTTGATTGGATTCCATAGAATTTCTTAGAAATCTCAAGAACACCCCAAAATATATCTTTCAAGATTTGGTCTAAAAGAGAAAGAAATAAGTACTAGCACTAATGATCTCCTTCGGGAATGTGTTCAAGTATGGTTTATGTGTTAAAGCGTTATAAACTTCTATTCATGTTTCAAATGAATGTCTATTATGCGTAACTTGGAAAGAATACACAATGCATCAAAAACTCCTATTGCTCATATATATACTTAAGGCCTTGATTTTCAATACTCATATCATTGATAATCTATAAATATGCTTGAAAGTGAAATAAGTGAGTTGGAGATATAAAGTGTGGCCACCCTGCCAACAATGAAAGTTATACCCTTTGCCAATGGTGCCAATGAAATGAAATGATGTCAGAAAACTTACGAAATGAACCTTAATTCAACTGTTTCAAATTGACTTCGAAAATAGATTTACCTAAAGGCTTATGTACTCAAGAGATGCCCAAATGTGGTTGTTTTAACTAATTGTATGCTTTGTAAGCATTTCATTGTATTTTGAGTTCTTACATATTCATGAGTTGAAATTGTGTATTGCCTTTTTGGGAAAAAGTATTTCAAGATTAAATGGTGTGTTACTCGTTTATGATTTTAATTCATGTTTCGATTGCCAATCATTTTACTCCATTTCTTGGACGGAAATCCATTATGTTTAAAGTCTTCATTTCTAATGAACTTAAAGTTGTGATTTCCGGAATATTATATATGTTGATGTTTATGATGATCATCCTTGAAAGTAAAGAAATGAAAATGTGTAATATAAAATACAACCATTATGCCACGAAACAAGAATCATATGTATGGTCAGGAGAGCCAATAAAATAATGATGTTGTAAGTGGTTGAAAATACTAATGACACTATAAATGGTGTGAAGGGTTACGAGGTGTAGGTATTTGTATTTCTATTTCCTTTGTATGCAGAGAAAAAGTATTTTTGGGAGTATCGTTAGTCACTGAGGAAGGGTAGGTTGAGATAACCTAACCCCGAAACTACACGTAACGATATAGGAATGGATTGTAATTATTCCCCTTATTTTGGATGAGATTGATGTGATGAGATTATTTCCCTTAATTGGGATGAGATGATTTCTAGAAAAGGCTGATGTCGATCCACACGATATTCTGGTGAGACGGCCTAGTCGATTGGGTCCAAATCGGATGCCATGCCACATACATGGTGGTGATTGTGCTTGAGATTCTGATTGTGATTGAGATAATGATTGAGATTGTGGTTGATGTCTTTGTGTGAGACGGCCTAGCGGATCAGGCCATGATCAGACTCCATGTTAAGTTCATGGTGGTATATCAATACTAAAGATCTCCCAAACGAAAATAATATTATCTTCACAGTATTATCTTTGTATTTTAAAAATTATTATGTTTTAACTTGGCATTTAGATATAATTGATCGTTGCTTGTTTTTTCCATGGTTTTCCATTTCTTATATTAGCATTCTAATCTGAAAGAGGACATTTAGCTTTACATACTAGTACTATTCCATATGTACCAACGACCCTTTTGTCGGGCTGCATCTTTAATGGATGTAGGTGGTTCATCAATGGACAACTTTGGTCCTCGCTAGCAGTTACTCCATATTCAGCAAGTTTACCCTACTCTATACTGGGCTTGATGTAACTTGATGGTGTACTTTGTGTTTTGAGGTATAGTCGGGGTCTTGTTGCCGGCACTTCATTACTATTCTTCTGTTGTACTTAGAGGCTCCGTAAAGAGGCTGCAGGTGGTGTTTGATGTTGGAAATTTAACTAGAAGTGTTGGTATTTAGCAATCATGTTTTTCATTATATCTATAAATTTGTAATATAAAAGAAATTATAAATGATGTTGCTAATTGTAATGAAATGGGTGTTGTTTATGAAATCTTTTCAATGATTAATTAATGGAGTACATCTCCACTTTATTCATGGGCTTGATCGAGTAGAAAGTATCTAGCAGGCTTTCTTGCCTGGATTATCTTGATTGAGCGTCGATCGTGCTCCCCGAGGCGGGGCGTGATAGTAAGTCTCATGTCTAACCTTGTGAGGGGAAAACTATCCCCTAGGTGATGTAATTGTTATGTGCTACTAGTTATGGGTGCTACGTATGCACGAGCTAACGAGAGTCCGTACGTAGCTAAATCATATTTATGTCCAGATAGAATTAGGACTTTATATATATGTATATATATATATATATATAAGGCTGAGCCTTATCACCTTGAGTTGTTGGCAAGTTATTTGAGAAATAGTAAAAGTTATATTCACTTTGTGCTCATGTACTGTATTGTAAGAACATTTATCGTAATTCGGTAATTTTGTTCCTTTCTTGTGGAGCAGGCTAAACGCCTTGCTAGTATAATCCATGCATCTATGGTTCGTCTTGCTCGACCCTTGGTAGTGTACACATTATTCTGGATCAGTTCGTACGACCTCGACATAATCGTGTGTTTTATCGTTAGTAGTCAGAATATTCACGAGACTATCCTTCCATTGATGACCGGCACTTTATATGGTATTTCCTTATCCATTTGATAATGCCACTTGATACATCTGAAATGTTGAGTTAGAATACGAGATTAAGAAATATATATCTGTTTACCTTGAAAATGGTAATTACAATTAAATTTGATTGTGTGGTTCTAAAGATATGTGATCTATTTTTATGCTAGTTGTTTAGGTAATAGATGCTAAGTAAGAGATTAGGAAATGAGATAAGAGCTTTTAAATAGTATAATGACCAACCCAGAAGGCTGGAAATCGAGGCCTCGAGTTCGTGTCGGATGCTCATCTAAGAGAAATCGAGGGGGTATTATCAATTATGATAGCTTTGATGGAAGCTTTTTATGATCAATAAATGAAGAACAATAAATAGAACACAATGAATATAAGAAATAAATGCAAGTAATGAGATCAGGAGAATATGTTAGAGAGTAGAGAGAATGTTCTTGTACATTCAATAATGAGCTTCAGGTGTTTACAAAATGACAAGGATCCCCTTTATATATGAGGGGGAATCCTAACATAGTACAAATGTATTTATTACCAAGATACATGGTTGATACAGCTAATTAATGCTACGGTACGGGCTTTAGCTAGCCAAATAGACTAGGTCAGCTTTTAGTCATATGCCTTGGGAACTTCCCACTCTTTCATCATAATTGTCGATCTGCATTGCCCTGAGGCTGGACGTCGGTAGCCCATCGGGTGTGAATCTCGACCATAGCCTGGAACTTTCGGAAACGTTCTTACTAAGCGTCGTATGACCGAAAATAGGACCCTCTGATTTTACCGTATACAGATAGTCCCTGCGTTTCTTAGAGTGAAACGATAAGAAACAACTTCGGTATCCATCTCCTCGACCTTCCCGCGATGATGTCATACTCATAATGTAAACCTTGGTGATAACTGAGGCGTTCCGTTGGTTTATCTTTCCAAAATCATTCAATGTACTACCGATTCATATTCTCCAAAGTGATAATATCAACGCCAGTCCAGTTCCCAAAAATGCATTGATTGCGCCTACCGGTATATCTTTCAACGACATTGATGGCGTCATCGATTACACTGCCACCCTTCCTATTAATGGAAGCCTTCTTGAATCAAACGTCATTCAAATGTTATTTAACAACCCTTCACCCCTTTCTTCTCTTCATCTTCATCCATTGTTATTTCCCATGTTTGAGGCTCGTGGCCTTAAGGTTACATGGCAGTGCCCTCATCAGTTTTGCCATGGCCTATTTCCAGAGCTTTCCCTTCTCGAGCTAGATTGTACTGATTTTTTGTTGTTGTTGTTGTTGTTGTTGTTGTCCTGAAGTAATGAGATAGGGGCACCGATTTCTTCCAACTCGGGAAGATATTTGGACTCTACACTGCTGCTCAGGAGGATGTTCGGACTTTACACTACTGCTCACCTCCCTACTCTGGCCTGGTGTGGCACTTCATCCCTTTTGCTTTTTGTGGGGTGAAATGGCACTACCGGATAGTAGGTTGCACGGCACAATGTTCCAAGAAGTGAACTCAAAGTAGCCATGCAGGTAAGGCCGACGCTCGCCAAGTCTTCTATCGGGTCGTGATCTTCTTAGCCTTGTAAAGCTTTTGCTCTTTGGCGGGCTATAGCTTTTCTTCATCTTTTTCTGCTTCTTCTGCCTCGTTTTAGAGCCTTTTCCTTGTCCTTGAAGACTTCATTGGGGAGGCCAAGATGAAGCCCCGAAGAAATGATTCTTGAAGGTGCTGCTCCCGAGGATGTACCCTCAAGGGTAGATTAGACCTTTAGATGTTGCTTTTGTTTCTTTGTTTTTGTGTAAGTACCCTTCGTGGGCTTTTGTAATCACATGTTTATGAATACAAAAATGTTTCTTCAATTTGTCTCTGATTTATGCTATATTTCAGTTTATCTGAATTTGTAAAAAATCTGAATGCATGATTCTACCGAACAATACGAATACCGAGCCAATGCAAGTATTTCTCTTGCTCTTGATTGATTAAAACGATTCCCTGTGGAACCCTTTGCCATTCCTTTACTAGCTTCGAATTGGATTGATAAACTCGGGTCATCGGGGCCCCCGACTTCAAGTTGAATGAGAGTAGGGTTTCAAACTTTCAGAACAAAACTTAGCCTTTCAGACCCCGTGATAGTCCTCGAGGGGGGATTTGCTCGGATGCCTGAGAATAAAGATAGCCTTTAGGGTTTCAAGTGCAGTCCCCGATTGGGGGTTTGCTCAGCTTGGTGACCTAGAAACTTGTTTTAAACTCAGAGTGAAGATAGCCTTAAGGCGTTACAAATAGATCCTGAATGAGGGCTTGCCCGGATTTAGATGGTCCCTAGATTAAAGTAATCGAGAGGACGGTTTTCACTCGACCCGAGGACTCGGGCAGCTCGATGGCCAGAGGTTCAGGTAAATGACCCATACTTATAATAGCACAAATCCTCAAGATAGAGTACCAGCTCGAAGCTTGTAATGATGTCAATTTCTTCCTGGATTCTATCTTCTTTTTGACAGAGGTCCTCGAGATTGGGTACCATCTCGAGGCTTGTAATGATATTAATGGCTCCTTAGAGCATACATTCTACTTGGTGGAGGTCGTCGAGATCAGAAACCATCTCAAGGCTCATAATGATGCAGGGTTTTTTTATCCCCGAAATATCGTATAGTAGCATTAAATGCATGACATGGTTATGAAGCGACCAAGGCAGTTCTGCTGGTACATATTCCCAAAGCGAAAAATTACTTAGTAGCATTTTTAATTGGCCTTTGAGGCCGGCGGATAGTCGCTGCTCTTTCCACATATAGGGTTGTATTCCCTTTTTTGAGGATTCCGCTATTTCGAGTAGTTATCCTCCCTATAGAGCTCTCCTTCCCTGAATTAGGCCCTTCACCATTTCAACTTTGATGTCCTTGCTCGAAATCCCGCTCCAATTCCCTAGTTTTACTACAGCTATGGCTGCTACACTAGGGTCCGCTCGGCAAGGAGAGGGGAGTTTTGCCCTTGAAGACTTTTTGAACCAAAATTCTAGGGGTCATTAGGAGTATGCCTTGAAGTTTATTTCTTCAGTAGGAGAGGGGCAGCTTGAGTCAGTGAAGAAATATTGCGGATAGGGGGAAAAGGTAGTACTGCGGGCACCTTCCCCGGAAGAGAGAATCATGGATCACGCCAAGGGGTTTTTAAACGTGTATACGTACCCCTTTACGCTGGGCCCCCTGATAGGGTTGTGCTCGACTTCTGTCGAAAGCACTAGGTTACCTTGGCGCATGTTCACCTGTCATTTTGGAGGATATGTTGATGATTAGGTTCTTTGCAAAAGAAGCAGGGCTTGAATTCACCCTTAGTCGTCTCATCAGGATGTATCAGCCTTTTCACTATCGGGGTCTGTTGACCCTACGATGTCGATCCACCATACTTTTCGTTGTTGATGATGAAGAAGACAGAGATCGGAGATGGATGAGCTGATTCGTATGAGTACGAACAGTCGATGTTATCCTTGAGGAGTTTCTGCCATTTCTCGAGGAATGGAATTTTACACGTAAGTGATATACTTGTGCCTTTGTAGTTTTGCTTATGACGTAGGCGGGTTCCATAAATTCTCCTTTCCCTTTCTACAGCAATTTCATGGACGTTGTGCAAGGTCCCTGACCTGATGGATTAGGCTCGGGAGCTGGCGACTCACTCGACTTATAATGAGCATAAGTGTCGAGCTTTGTCTAAGGGCAGATGGGAGGCCAAACACCACGGTACGTGCAATGTGATTTCTTCTTTTTGAAATGAACTTTATTTTTACGCATACTAACCCTGTCATCATAGGCATCTGGGAGTAATTTGAGACGAGACTGTGCCCTCTCGGAGAGGGAGAAGGATACCAAGTTTCTGGGCTACTGATAATAATAAGCACAAAGGGCCTTCATAGGGCGACGGTGCTTAAAGCAAGACGAGTCCAGGCCGGGGGCTCGGAGAGGATGTGTCGGCTGAGTCTGCTGCGCCCGAGATCTCGGGCTTTAGAAAAATGGTTCCACCTCCATTGTCATCTTCCTTTCTCGTGGAAAGAACATCGAGGAATGAGGATTTTCTGCCATCGACTTCCTCTTCCATCGAAGGCACTTCGAGGGATGTTCGAAGCCATGGGCCACATACACTGAGCTATCATGCCCCAAATGGGAGCGATTCTACCAGGGTAGATGGAGCTAGACTAGTAGATGTGCGCTCAACTTTAGAGGAAGCTCAGCGGCTCTATTCTGAGGTGAGCTTTGGCCATCCGTGTTGACTTTATAGTTTTGTAATTTTTACTTTCTTATCGAGTTTCTCTTTCATAGGCTTTTAACAAGCTCAAGTTCGAGATGCTCCGTCGTGAAACCAGGTTGCGAGAAGCCGTGGATGCGGAGAAATCCCTTAGGCTTCTCTTCGTTGAACGGGAAGATGAGTTGGCACACTTGCGGTATGAGGCGAGTCGAAGTCTGAACTACGAAAGCTACCTCGAGGAGCAGGTAATGTTTGTTTCGAGAGAGTGTGTATTTTGTCTCCTACCTTCTGAGGCTAATGTCTAGTTTATTTCAGTTGTATAAAAAGACGGAGGACCTGGAATGCCTTAGGAGCAAAGTTGGTCAAGCCAAGTGCAAGCGTGAAGAGCTAACGGCTCGGGTGGACTCTTTGGCCAAGGCTTCCACCCTCGAGGTGAAACTTCACAACGCCCATCAAAATATCTTGGTCCGAATGGACATGATTTCAAGGCTCTAGTTTGAGCTCTTGAAGGTGAAGGCTGAAGTCGTGGATGCTCGGGCTGAAGCCGAAGTAATCCGAACTTAGGCTAATAAGAAGGTGGTTGTTTATTTGAAGGATGTTGCCGATGCTCATGCTAAGCTAAGGGGGCTTCTCGACTAGGAGAGTAGGAATAAAGAGTATGTAAGGTGTAAATCTCGCAGGGACGTAGATGGTGAGAAGAAGGCTGACAAACCATAGTCCCCGAGGGGGACGTAGATTAGGCCCTTCCTTTCTTGTTTTGTGCATAGTGCTTTCAAATAACTTTGTAAATAAAGCTTGTATTCTCTAGCATACATGTATAAAAGGAAGCTTCACGGTTTTATTTTTCATGCATTTCCTTTTGCCTTGATATTTGTTAGTCATCAGCCCGATGAACTGGTTTTTGAGTTAAGAGAACCCTTAGGTTTGTAATACTTCCTTGGGGCTCATTGAGCTGGCTCGTAGGCTTCTACGCGCTTGGTCGGTATGACCTTTTAGTATAAGCCGGCGTTTAAGCTCTTACACTTTTGCTCCTAGGAATATTCAATTAACTTTTCTAGGTTCATTCTTCGAGTCTGATTTTGACCCTTAAGTATTTGAATTAAAGGTTGGCCCTTACGCTCTAACACATTTTGTCTGTACGACCTTTTATATGGCTGGCGTTAGTGGCTCTTACGCATTGGGTCGGTACGACCTCTAGTATGGACTGGCGGCAACTGCTCTTACGCATTAGGTCGGTACGACCTTTTATATGGGCTGGCGACAGTGGCTCTTATGCACTAAGTCGCTACGACCTTTAGAAGGCTTTATTTTTCCCTTGTTAAGGAATTTTGAAATTGTGTTTGTCTGACTCTTCGACGTTTTGATAAAAACCTTTATTGTGAGTCGTTATATGGCGATGATCGAACACCTCAGGAGGTTTGGCTTGGTGGCTTAGTATCTCGAAGCTTATAGTTTGGAGCTGACATGGCCGAAGTTCTTTGCCTATGTCGAGGGTAGCCTATTTAACCGTTTCTTTTCGAAGTATTTTAGAAGTAATTAAAGTCCTGTGATTTTATAGCGACGGTCAGGCATCCCCGAGTCGCATTAGTTTGGCTAGTACTGCCTTGTGGACGCAGTCATTGTGTTTGGCCAAAGCCTTTAAGTTCCCGACTGAAGTAGTCTCGGCGTCTATTTCGAGGGTATGCCTTTTTAGGGGTCTTACAAGTTCGATATATAGCCTTAACTTTAAGATCAGGATTATGCCTTCAGTAAGGTCTTACAAATTTTACATGCCTTTAAGGTCTTACAGTTTTGTTTACTTGGTACAAGTATGATTCATGCCTTGCTTGAGGTCTTACAGATATTTTTGTTGCTTACTTGGTAAAAGTGTGGTTCATGCCATGCTTGAAGTCTTACAGATATTATTGTCGCCATATATAGGTCTTACGAGACTGAGGCTGCCCGCATGTGGTCTTATGGCCTCGAGTTTTGATAAGTCGATGGGGGTGGCGATTGGCGGCAGTCCCCGAGTCCTCGAATGTTTCTTGGCTCGGGAGCCATTACTTGTAAACTTGTTATTGCCTCATTGAGGGCTTACGATTTCGGAGTTTCCAACCCGGAGGTCATGTGGCCTTGAGTTTTCAACGACAGTCCCCGAGTGTTCGGGACGTTTTTGGCTCTGGAGTCATTTTGTGATCTTAATGTTGCCTCATTGAGAGCTTAAAAGTTTGAGGCTCCGACCCGAGGGTCATACGACTTCGAGTTGTTGATGCCAGTCCCCAAGTGTTCATGATGTTTTTGGCTCTGGAGCCATTTTTTAAAAAATACCGAGCTTCTTTGAAACGTGAAATGCTTTGGAAAGTATTCTTTGATTACTTGGTACAAGTAAATGTTTTGCTATTAAAGGCTAAGTTATTCTATACAAACACGGTTCGTTTGACCGTTTGGACCGGTACATGATTTTCCTATCGAGACCTCATTTAGCGCATCTTGACTTCTCCGAGTAGGTGACCTTCTAGGGGGACTCCCCCTAGTATTCGAGGTTGATTGCAGAAGAAGCCTTGAATACTTGTTGAGCCTTCTTTATGTAGCATATAGGTGTTGCCTCGTTAAAAACCTTGCCGGTAAAACCCTTCTTGGGATTAAAAACCTGGTCGAAGAAAAAAAATGCAACATATGCTTTTGGAAAATAAGGCCTTCAAGTTGGAAAGCGCTTCGGCCGTTTCGATTGGATAACTACGTTCAGGTTAGTATAAAATGTAACTAAAAAAAGGGAGATGACCATACCTTAGCGCTGACGATGCTTCGGACCTCGGTGTGATTCAATTGTTTGTTATGAGGACTCAGTACGGTCCTTCATTTTGATTAGTCAGGCGTAGCCGAGAATGTAGCTTTTTATCACTATTTTATTCTTTTTTTATCCTTTGGCTCCTTCGGTGGTGGAGGTATTGGTGTCGGTGCCACATCATACAATGCCAACATTTATTTTACTGCATGTTGCTCCCTGTAGATGGTTTTTTTCCCATCCTTTGTCGGGAATTTCATCATTTGATGGAGGTTGGATGGTACTGCTCTCATGCAGTGTATCCACGGCCTTCCGAACAAGGCATTGTGCCTTATATCTCCTTCGATAACATGGAATTTGGCATTTTGGGTTGTGCCAACCAAGTTTATTGAGAGGGTGATTTCCCCTTTCGTTGTTTCGCTCGCCATGTTGAATCCGTTGAGGACTCGAGAGGCGAGCATGATTTGGTCAAGCAGTCTGAGCTGCTCTACAACCCTCGACATGATAATATTGGTGGATGGTACTCGTTGCTGAATGTGAGAGCATCCTCGGGTATGTAACCTCGAGTTCGCTTTTCTCTGGTGATAGATATTTTTGTTCTTCTAATCATGAGTTCTTGTGTAGCATCGATGCCTCCTATGATCATATGGATGACATGTTGTGGCTCATTTGCTTCATTCTTCTTGGTGACCACTCTTTTCTAGAACTGATTTTTGGCCCCGTCACTGAGGAATTCTCGAAGGTGATCTTTGCTGAGTAGTCCGGCTACTTCTTCCCAGAGTTGCCGGCAATCCTCGGTCTTGTGACCATGCATGTTGTGGAATTCACACACTAAGTTATGGTTCCTTTGTAAAGGATCTGATTGTATAGTCCTTGGCCACCTGGTGTCTCTGATTTTACTAATGGGGAATACGATGTTTGAAATATCTACATTGAAGTTGTATTCTGATAAGCGAGGTGCCTCTGTTGGCTCTGTGTGCCTATCGAATCCAGCTCTGCTGACAAGTCCCTGAGGGTTCTGGCCTCGATCCATTCTTCGGTCGTTACGGGGTATGTTGTGCTTTTGGGCGTTTCTTCTATCTTCAGTGTATGGTTGGTATCTCTCTTTATTCGGCTTCGACTCCTTCGTCGGGAGCCTTCTAGGATATACCGAGCTCGAGGGGCCTCCTAGTTGGTCGTCATCGACCCTGATCTTTGACTGGTACCAGTTATGGACGTCTAACCAAGTCACGATGGGATATTTGACTATGTTTTGCTTCAGCTACTTCGAAGCTACTGAGCTTCGCTCATTCAAACCTTGAGTGAAATCCTGCACCGCCCAGTCGTCGGAGACCGATGTTAGTTCCATTCGTTTCATTTGAAAGCGAGATACAAACTCTCGCAGCATCTCGTTCTACCTTTTCTTAATTTTGAAGACGTCGGATTTCCTTGTAGCTACTTTGATGGCACCAGCTTGTGCCTTTATGAAAGAATCTGCCAGCATGGCAAATGAATCTATCGAGTTTAGGGCCAGGTTGTGGTACCACATCATTGCCTCTTTTGAAAGCGTCTCTCTGAACTTTTTCAATAGGACAGACTCGATCTCGTCGTCCTTTCGTTCGTTGCCCTTTACTGCACAAGTGCAAGCAGCGACGTGCTCGTTGGGGTCCGAGGTTCCGATGTGCTTCGGAAGGTCGTACATTCTGAACTTATTTGGAATGGGTTTTGGGTCCGCTTCTTATGGGGATGTCTTTTGTACAAACTTCTTCTAATCTACACCTTTCAGAATCGGGGGTGCGCCCGGAATGTGATCGACCCTAGAATTGTAGGTCTCTACCTTCTTGTCATTGGATTCTATCTTCTTCTTTCCCGACTCGATCCTCTTTGTGAGGTCCTCAAGCATCTTTATGATGGCGGGGTCGGCTACCGACCCGTTGTTGCTTGATATTTCAGGTACCTTCTTGGCTGGGGGAGCCATCCCAGGTGCTACCATGCTGGGAGTTTTCCAACGACTTTGCAGCTGAGCAATCGCCAGTTGTTGTGCCTGTAACATTTCAAAAATAATGTGAAGGCTAACCTCTCGTTCTTCCCTAGATAGGGTTTTCTGAGCTTCTTGTTGGTCTCTTTGACGTATGCTCATGTTAGTGTGGGAGATTATATCGACGTGTTGGGCATTGCGTGAGACCACATCTGTGGGGATTGGGTCTGGCATGTCTCCAGGGTTTAATGGTGGTGCGTTGATACCTGGAATAGCTAGACCATTCTCTGCATGGTCCTCAAGACAATTGTTTTCATATACATTCACTGAGTTAGACATTTTGACCTGAAGTCAAAGATCTTGGACAATAAAAAGTATGAAAGGTAACTTGCGTTATGTAGTAAAACCAGCAAGAAAATAATCACTATTATTTTTAGCCCCACGGGGGAACCAAACTGTTTACCTTGAAAATGGTAATTATAATTAAATTTGATTGTGTGTTTCTAAAAATACGTGATCTATTTTTATGCTAGTTGTTTAGGCAACAAATGCTATGTAAGAGATTAGGAAACGAGATAAGAGCTTGTAGATAGTATAATGACCAAACCAGAACTATCATACGACTAACCTAATTGATAACATAACCTCCTTATAATGTTAAGAACCCTAGTCTCACCCTAAAAGTACATGTTATAACTTTCCCAACTTGTTGACTTTCGATGAAACATTGTTTTCTTCAATTCCTTTAGCTTCTGAACCTTTTAACCCTCTTTGTACTTGTTGTTCATAATCTTTAATAGTTGTAACCTCCATGTTAACCTGATTAATTAACTTTGTAAAATTTTCAAAGATGATTTCAGTTATGAGCTTACATCAATTCACTTATGACATACTCTTATGTACAAAAACATGGGGTGTAACATCATTCCCCACTTTGGAACATCCGTCCTCGAATGTAGACTGATGCGCTGATCAGCCTCATAACCTATAGATCTTACAAATACTTTACTACTGTCCTTTCCATCTAGGCAACTAATCTGTAAATAAATCCAAAGGCCAGGGCATTCCCCCTTTTAGGTCTCTTTCTCACACCATGACTTGTGGTCGGAATTTTTCCAATCTCGTAATTGTTGCTACCTTATGTCTTGTAGCTTGTCCGACTCTGTCCTTATATGTGCACCTATGTGACTCTTCTCTCCATTTTCCTTCATATTTTAGCCAATCTCTAGGCCTCACTTTGTGAACATATACAGAACTATGACAAGTTGTCCCTTTGGAAATCTATAAGTGTATTGAAGTGTTTCGCTCGGTACTTTGTCGAACTTATGACTATTGCTATATCTTGTTTCATAACCTTGGTTAGCTATGCTTACTGCTTTACTATATCTAGGCAGCTTATACCATACCACAACACTTACTTTGATTTATTATGACCATGGTTTGCTACCCAACTCCAGGTTACTCTCTCGTTGCTTATCCTATATGTATAAATTTAAGTCCCCTAATGATTCCTCATTACTATCCATCTTAAGAATGACAGCCTAATCCCATCTTACACTTTGGAACATTCATCCATCTATTGTTGATTCACCTTAATGTTGATCTATACTGTACCACTGATCACTTGAAACCTCTTATATAATATATTGTCACTAGGGCTCACGTCTCATCGGGGAACATCTGGAGTTATTTTCCTAATCCACTTTGAGACAGTACTATACTTAAATAATTTTATTCTATAGCATCCCAATGTGATTCACCTGATGGGGGTATTTTAATCCTGTACAATTCATGTAATCCCTTCTCTTTGAATAAGTACTCAATCGAAAGACTAAATGTCATCCTCTTAACATTTATCACAATTACACGCTTATTCTCCTACCAGGGCAACATTTCATCTCTTCTAAATGCTCATAGTCTTAAACTCCTCCGAGTTCATTCAGGCTATACAGAGGATTCTACAACTTACGGAAACCATCATCTCTCTTATTCTAATGGGCTTAATCCTGAGGCTTTACCAATTTTTTTCACCTTCTCAATCACCTCTTCCTATCCTTACTCTTGTCCACCTAAAACCTTGTTTCACTACCATACTTTAGCTTGCGACCTACACATATCTATTTATAGTACTCACAGCCTTCATTTAACTTTCTAGCAGCATACATTTGCTTATGTGATTCCGGAACCTCAAGCGAAACATCATGCCACCTCTATCTATTATGTACTCTCTTAAAAACCATAAGGAGGAAGATATGTTAGTAACGGCACCACTATCATTTATGGATACTAAATAATGATGCTTATATCCCTCTATCTGAAGTCTGCGCTTTTACTAAGCTTCTGCAATTGAGTATCTCATACCTTCGTTACCTTTACCTTACTTACCTTTAAATCTCGCATCATATATTTTGTCTCTTTCATAACCTCCCTTCCACATAGATGGAATTCACGTACACAACTTGAAGCTCTACTATAACACTTGCCCCTCTAGTGCATACATGATCCGGTGGGAGTTTTCATATTGACTTCTTATGAGGATGGTACACTTCTACCTGGCTTTATCGTAAAGCCATTATAAAATATGGCTACTTTACTATCTCTCTTGTACCTCTGATTTTAAGAGTGATTCTGTAGCTTTCTGAATCCTAATATCTATACTCATCGGGGTCTAATAATCAGGCTCCCGATCCACTTAGCTAATGTAACTCTTTAGTTTCCTCTTCTGTCTCAGCCTTTGAGTAGGCTTAAGCAATCTTCCGATCTTCGGCTCAGGGTATTAGTTATTACATTAGCCCATCGATGATGCTATGGAACATCCATGATGTAACCTTCTAGCAAATTAAGCTTTTATATGTGACGTGGACTCAATTCTTTCTTTTAACTTATACTGGAGTCTCCTATATCTGTATCAGTGTCAACATACATGCTGCATGGATAATACTCCAAAATCTTAAGTTTGTTCATGATGGAACTAACTCTGGGTCATAGATCGAATAATTCCGTTCGTGCCTTCTCAACTTTCGTTAAAAGTATGAAATTAGTTTTCCTTGTCGTTCTGCCACTTAATGTATGAATACTTGGCTAATCTTAGTGCCCACATATATTGGAATTTTGTGCAACTCATTTGATCTCGAATATTACTTTGGATTTTACTTCGCGTTCCTTAGTCACGATAGGTGCCACTTTCATGTGGCGTGCATACAATATTGTAATGAGAATGTTGTTACAAGATCATTTCTTCCTTGGGTCACTATGCTTATGTTGAAGCCTCCTCCCTTATTTCCTCAGCTAGTCTTTTTTCGTAGTACATAGGGAAGATTCTCTGATTCTTGTAAAGCTGCGAGTTTATTACATCATATACCTGATATAATTTTTGATGTACTTACTCGTCTATAATTATCCTTACTTACTTACCTCTGTGCCCTTATGCTCGTAGGGTTACTTCTAAACTAAAATTTTGACTATCTCCCTAGTGGCACTCTCTTTTATTTCTGTAATACTTATATGGCACCTTTAACTACCCCAACTCTTATATGAATATTCCTTAAGGATTACGATGTCATATCTGTGAGACTGAATTCCCTGTGTTGGGTTTCACTATGTTTCATGATCTGTTGATTTATTTAAGACCTCTTGTCTAGCTATAACTAGGCTCTTCCTGAATCAACTACTAACTACTCGACTGTCCATGCTCATATCTATATTCCGTATACTTTCTCTCAAGTTATGTCCTTTGTCTTAACTTACCACTTGCAGTAACTCATTAAGTACCAAGTTTTCATTAACACTTATTTATCAATAATATCCCGGGAGGTAACCCTTATTGCATCCCCCCCATCATTCTTACATAATTTTCTGGAGTCATAACATATCTATAGGATCTAATAAATGCAATCTCATCCCTTTCACCTTTTACCACATTCTTCCTTTACTATTCCATAGTTACCTCTTCATCTTTGGCATCTTTTCACATCTTCATTGACTCCTACTTGCCTTGTGGTAATCCTTCTGTATGAAGGATAACTGAATTCCTCACACACAAGGGTGACACCTAGTGTAACTGGCACACTTAGTCCCTTAAGCTTAACTTTGCTCACAGTGTTTGCTTTAGGGAAGCGTCTTTCTGAATGACCTTTAAAGGGTATTCTTTTGTTGTCCATTATATTATTTCCGGAATGCAATCTCTTAAATTATCACAATGTCGACTATTATCAAATCCTCTGGTCCCTAACTCATGTTCAGTTTTATTTTGTTTACTAGCCCATGATAATTTCTATTACTCAGAGGGTCTAACTTAGCCTTCTAGTAGTCATGTTGGAATCACGAACACATTTCTCAAAACAAGGATACAACTTTATGGCATATACTCTTTTATTGTCTCAAGTCCTGTCACCTCTTGTCTTTTCCTTCATTTGACTGTAGACTCTGTCATCTTGTCATATTCTGATTACTGTTATCACCCATTTATCATACCTTACTTGTAATGTTTCATTTACTCTCTTCTTATTCTCCTGCTAATATCTTTGTCTATTACCTTTTTCTGAAAATTTCAACAAATTATTCTTTCACTTTTATCTACCCTTGCTCCATCTCACTGGCTCTTCGGGTCGCCTAATATTATCTTTTTACTAGGAATGGGAGCTTTACTAAGGTAAATATTTATCTCTTCTAGGATTTCGGTGCCTATCTTCTAAAATTTCTGAACATTATAGTATACATATCTGACTGTACTATTCATAGTGCACCGCCTAGGTGTCTCACAAGGAAAACAATTATCACGTTTACAATATCCTACGGAAATTTCATCTAGTGCTAATAATACATCCATCATTTTGGGTTACTCTAACCCCAGCTGCACCCTGATATCCTATCCTTTTGTTAAACTATATCTGTTAGCTTCCATTGCGCATAACTGAGATGGGTGTGGCCAATTGTACATACCTCTATTAATCTTGAAAGTAAACTCAGAGTACTTGTATTTCTCTGCCTGAATTGTAAATATTGATAATCTCCACTAACTGGGTACCTTATACCCTCATTTACCTTGCATCAATTACATGTTGTAACTTAAACTTTTACCTTATGATACTCCCATGGCCTGCTATTCACGAGGTTTATTTGATATTCCCATATTAGGGTCTTATGTTGGAAATTTGCTCATCTTGTATGCACGATCTGATAGGGCCTCAAACAGGGCCATGTCGTCAAGAACTCTCTTCTATTAGTGCCCTTACTTGTTGCTATATTAATCCTATAGCTAGCTGCAGTTTTTTTTCAATTGAAAGCATCTCTATATAATTTGCAAATATAAGTCTTGGCTTGAACTCTTATGAATCAACTATATAGCACGACTTGGATTTGAAAGAATGGTAATAGATTCCTAAATGCCTTGTAGCTCCCTGTTTATATAATGTGGTGCATACCATATCTATAAATAAAACTCTACTAGACACGGCTTGTAGACTCCTTAGGATAGAACTGCTCTGATACCAAATTTGTCACGCCCCGAACCCGGGGAGGCATGGCCGGGATCGGGTGTCGAACTCGGCCCGAGTGTACCAGTTTGTAAATGTAGACTCTGGAGGGGTAACCATCAACTTAGGCCGATGAGGCCATGTTCTGAATCGTCTTAAAAATAACATTTCTATCATCTGTGTGGTAAACATACCCACACAAACTATACAAGATTGTCTACAATCCTCTAGAGATAACTGAACTATACCATGGTCGGGATAGGTCCTCGACTTACCCATCAAACCTATATATATACAATGGACTACAAGGTCTAGACTTGGCAACTCCAGGGAAGTGGAGCTTACCAACTAAGCTGATGTTTGACTCTGTCTGCTGGGAGGGTCTGTCCAACTGTTGATGAGGACATGCATGCATGAAATGCAGCATCCCCGACAAAAGGGACAGTAGTACAAAATAATGTACCAAGTATGTAAGGCAACATGATAACTGAAAGTTGAAACTGAACTGATAATATAATAACTGTAAGTAACTAGGGGTCAAAGATAATGTGAAAATATGCTTACCTGCTGATACTGACTCAACTCTCTTAATATAGTAAGTAAAATAGTTGTCCGGGCTTATAAGGCTCGTTATGTGTAACTGCTCAGCCGTAGTAGGCTCGCTCATAGGTGCTCAGCCATACTAGCTTTTGTATCTCGGCCATACCAGTCTCGCGCATAGGTGCTCAATCATAGTAGGCTCGGTATATAACTCACCATCTGATCATAGGTTTCCCAATAGAGGCATGCCCATCGATTATAGCTCAATGGTTGTGAAAATACTGTAATACTATATATATATATATAGATATATATATATATATAGATATATATTATATATATAGACTCTCTGCTCTCTTGGCTAAAAGAAGGCAAAACTAAACTTAATATGAAGTCCCGATAAGTGAGAATATTGTAACTTATGAGACTAGGATAGTGCATATAAATTCGGGAGTATGAACTTCTCTTTATGTCTTGTTGTCAAACACATGTAGTTATTGGATCATGCCAAATGAAAGAAAGGTTTAGCCTTAACATACCTTATCACAATCTTTCCAATCACCAAGTTCCACTTGCCTCTTCGCACCTTAATCTACAATAACAATAATAATACTATCATTATGCTACAAAAAGTACAACTATCGCACAACGAACGACAAGCTTATTTTGTATTAAAATGGGCAGCATCTCCTTTATAATCCTTACTTCCTCCAAATTTAAGATAACACCAACAACACAAGAACACAACAATAACAAAAAATATTCATTATTTTCCATCTTATATACACCATCAAATACTACAAAATAGCCCAACACACCCCAATCTCTTCATACACAAAACGACCACCGTAGTAGTGTCAAACGACCCGGAAATGTTACGACGAACGACCAGCCCACCACCCTACAATTATATAGTGTTTATCCCAACCCTTCCTCCTCCAAAACTCCACAAAATAGTAGTAATGTACGCATCCCAACAACAACACAAAACAATCCGCTATAAGTGAATAACTCAAACTCGCGGCTTCCGATCACCGTCCCGTGAGTTCTTACAAGTATAGAACGACTTACCATAAATTTACAGCATAATAAATGGATGAAAGAGAGCAGTAAAATTACCTTATTTGTTGGATAACTCAGCCCTTATCTTGGTTCTTCAAACTCTAGGTTTTACCCCCAATTAGAACTTGAAAGGGAGAGAAAATTAATTAGGGTTTATGGGTAATTTTTGGGAGGAAGTTTGCAGAGGTTTAGGTCTGGTTATTTGTGATATATAATGAGGTTTATATTTCAGGAGATAAGCCCTTAAATGGTCTCTTTGTCAGACCCGAAATTGCCTTTTTTGGGCTCTTATTTAACCAAGTAGGTGACACACCTACTTGTTACCTAGTAGCCTGCGCAGTCTCACAAAAATGTATATATCTATCTACTCTGATATTGTATTGATAAATGGTTTAATGCATCAGAACATAGACTCATAGATCATCAATTTGATAGGTATAGCACCTGATAACACTAAGTATATTGAGAGAAAATCGCAGTTACATTTGACCCAATGTTTCAGTAAAACTTATGAACGTAACTTGTGATGACTTACATCGAATTTTGTTCCACAACTCGATTGAATTAAAAACATAGAACACGACTATCATATGACTAACCTAATTGATAACATAACCTCGTTATCAAGTTAAGCATCCTAGTCTCACCCCAAAAGCACATGTTATAACATTCCCAACTTGTCGACTTTTGACGAAACATTGTTTTCTTCAATTCCTTTAGCTTCTGAACCTTCCAACCCTCTTTGTACGTGTTGTTCATAGTCTTCAATATTTGTAACCTCCATATTAATATGATTAACAAACTTTGTAAAATTTTCAAAAATGATTTCATTTCTGAGCTTACATTAATTGACTTATGACGTACTCTTACGTAGGAACACAAGGTGTATAATAGCCAATATGGTCGTTGATACCTTGAGTCAAAAGGCAGAGTTTGGGTAGCTTAGCATTTCTACCGATAGCAAAGAGGCCATTAGCATTGGTGGTTCAAGCCTCAACCAATAATTTTGTTAGATTAGATATTTCAGAGCTTAGTCAAGTTCTTGCCTGCATGGTTTCTCGGTCTTTTGTATATGAATGTATTAGAGAGTGTTAGTATAACGACCCCCATCTGCTTGTCCTCAAGGACACAGTTCAGCATGGCAATGCCAAGGAGGTTACTATTGGGGATAACAGTGTGTTACGAATGTAGGGTCAGCTATGTGTTCCCAATGTGTATGGGTTGCATGAGTTGATTCTCCAGGAGGACCAAAGTTTGCGATACTCCATTCGTCCGGGTACCGCTAAGATGTATCAGGACTTAAGGCAGCACTATTGGTGGAGGATGATATAGAAGGACATAGTAGAGTATGTAGCTCGATGCCTATATTTTTAACATGTGAGCATCATCGACTGGGTGGTTTACTTAAGCGGCTTGATATTCCACAGTGGAAGTGGGAGCGTGTCACCATGGACTTCATTGTTGGGAACCCACGGACTCAGAGGAAGTTTGATGTAGTATGGGTGATTGTGGACAGGTTGATCAAGTCTGCTGATTTCATTCTAGTAGTGACGACCTATTCTTCAGAGTTGCTGGCTCAGGTTTATATCCGCGAGATTGTCCAACTTCATGGCTTACCAGTATCTATGATCTTTGACAAGGGTGTGCAGTTCACCTCGCATTTCTGGAAGGCTGTGTAGCGTGAGCTAGGCATATGGGTTGAGCTGAGTACAACATTTCACCCTCAGACGGATGGACAGTCCGAGTGCACTATTCAGATGTTGGAGGATATGCTTCATGCCTATGTTATGGATTTAGGGGGTGCTTGGGATTAGTTCTTGACACTTGTGGAGTTTTCCTACAACAACAGCTACCAGTTGAGTATCTAGATGGATCCATATGAGGCTCTATATGGCAGACGGTATCGTGCTCCAGTTGCGTGGTTTAAATAGGGAGAGGCTAATTTATTAGGCACGGATCTAGTTTGAAATGCTTTGGAGCAGTTCATGATGATCCATGATCAACTTCGCATAGCCCAGTCTAGACAGAAGAGTTATGCAAATCGGAAGGTTCACGATGTCGCATTCATGGTTGGAGAGAGAGCCTTACTCCGGTTTTCACCCATTAAGGGTGTGATGAGGTTCGGAAAGAAGGGAAAGTTCAGCCCTAGGTATATCTGGTCTTTTGAGATCCTTGGAAGGATTAGAGGTGGCCTACAAGCTTGCTTTGCCACCTGGTTTATCTACTGCTCATCCGGTATTCCATGTCTCTATGCTCCAGACGTATTATGGTGATCTGTCTCATGTTCAAGACTTTAGCACAATACAGTTGGATGAGGACTTGACTTACATTGAGAAGCCTGTGGCTATCTTGGACCGGCAGGTCCGGAAGTTGAGATCAAAGGATGTTGCTTTAGTGAAGGTTCATTGAAGGGGTCATCCGGTCGAGTAGGCGACCTGGGAGACCGAGCATGACATATGGATTTGTTATCCTCATCTATTCACCACTTCAGGCATGTCCTTATGCACGTTGGAGGATGAAAATATCTTTTAAAAGGGGTAGAATCTAATGACCCGATCGGTCGTTTTGTGTAATTGGGCCATGTTAGCCCTTTTATTGTTTCACACATGCGTGTTTATGCGTTTATGGCTTGCATGGTTGATTAGTTTTGTTCCGGGAAGCTTTTGGGTTGATTTGGACCCTTGATTCATGACCTAGAAGTTTAAATTTGAAAATGTTAACCAAGCTTTACTTTTGTGAAAACAACCCCGGAACTATGTTTTTATGACTCTGATAGCTTCGTATCGTGATTTTGAACTTGGGGGTATGCCTGAAATTGATTTTGGAAGTCCGTAGATTGACTTTTGTTGATTTGCTGAAATTTGGAAATTTAAAGTTGAAAAGCTTAACTATGGGTTGACTTTTATCTATCGAGCTCAGAATTCGAATTTGGGACTTGGAATAGTTCCATCATAGAATTTAGAACTTTTCTGCAATATTTAGTGTCATTTGGAATTGATTTGATAGGTTTCGAACGCTTAGTTGTAATTCTAGAAGTTATTTAAAAAATCTAAAAATCATACATTTTAGTGTTTGATTCGTAGCTTTAGATGTTATTTTCGTATTTTGGTTGCGCGAGCGAGTTTGTATGATGTTTTTAGACTTGTGTGTATGTTTGGTTTGGAGCCCCGAGGGCTCGGGTGAGTTTTGGACACGTTCTAGAAGTGTTTTGGACTGGAGATTGTAGAAACGAGGTCTGGTGCTCTAGTGTTGCAAATGCAAACATCAGGTTCGCATTTGCGAAGGCGACAGGTGATGGGAAATTGTCACAAATGTGACATCACCTTCGCATTTGCAAAGACAGAAAAAATTTGGTCATGTTCGCAACTGCGAACAATTTTTCCACTTTTGTGATATTACCCAGTTTGCAATTGTGAGGGTTCACAAATATGAACCTTGTTTCATAAATGCGACATCTGCAGTTGGTTGAAGGGTTGGGAGACATGATTTTTGAACTCATTCTCACATTTTTGAACCCTAGATTAGATAGGAGACGATTTGGAGATGGTATTTTCATCTACAAACCTTGAGTAAGTGATTCTAATCTATTTCTAATCATATTCCATCAACATATCTTAGATTTTAACTTCAAAATCATGTGAATCAAAGTAGAAATTTTATGAACCTTTTTCAGGTTTTTGAAAAATAAGAAATTGCATTTTGAGAGTCAATTTGGACTCGAATTTTGAAAATAATCAAATATATGAACTCGTGGGGTCATAGGTAGATGGAATCTACCATTGGACCCGGGTTTTGACTTAGCGGACCCTGGGTTGACTTTTGGTATCTTTTTGGAAAAGTGTAAAGATCTTAACTTTACCTATTGCAATTGAATTCCCTAGTATTGTTTGATGATATTGAGTAAATTTTGGTTGGATTTGAGCAGTGTGGAGGCGTATTTCAAGGGAAAGCTATTTCCGAATGTTGAATTGGCATAGTTGAGGTAAGTGTCTTGCCTAACTTCGTGCTGGGGAACTACCCCATAAGATTGGTATTGTTTGATTCAGTTGTGCTAAGTGAAATCCGTGTACGCAAGGTGACGAGTGGGTATACGAGTTGTACGTAGTATTTGACCGGTTTAGGCTACTTAGACTATTTTCATGCTTTAATTGAAATGCCATATTTTGTTCTAAATTCTCATAGTCAAATTATCCTTAACTGTATTAGACTATCTTTGAATGCCTTAGTTGACTTGTTTAGTATTTGTTCTACATCCTACTTGCTAAATTGCTCTCATGCTTTAGTTGAACGTGTTGTCTCCTTTATTGTTACATGTTATCTCTTCACGGTTAATTATCTTTGTTGAAGTAATTGTTCATAATATCCCTTTACTTGTTGATTTCCACTATTTGATACTCATTGTTGAATATTATCTCTTTTATTGAAGTTAGTCTTATCTAATATTGTTGTTATACATTATTTCTCTCATTGTTAAGTTATTTGGTGTTGAAGTTGTAGAAGTCGTTAATACGTTAAGGCGATATTGGTTATTGTTGAAATATCTATCATTTTGAGAATTTGTCATCCATTGTTGTTGTTGATATTCTCGTATACGTTGTGGTGGATCCATGGTGTATTGTTGTGGAAACATTGATATGGTTGTTGTTGGCATGTTTTTATATATGGGAACTTAAGGTGCGAAATAGTATTGTGATACGATATTGTCGCGCATGCGGCCATATAAGGCTTGGGTTGATGTGCATGTGGCGGTATAAGGTGGGATTTATGTGAATGTTACATGCATGTGAACTACGTGAAGCCACGCGGCATCACAAGGTGAGCTAAAGTGTGTGTAGCTATTTCGAGAAAACAATTTTCAAAATCTATTTTAAATGGAAGGCTTACACGGCGGTATAAGGAAAGATTGTGATTGAAATTGATAAAAGTGAATACGAGGCGGTACCTCGATTTTGATTTTATTATACACAAGGTGGTACCTCGTTGTGATTCTTGCTATTCGTTTCATGTTGCAAGGTGTTTTTGGTGGAAAATATATCTTGTTGTATCATTCCTTATTTGTTCTAGCAATTGTTGTCCGTACATGATCATTGTAGAACTTTAGTTGCTATTTTGTGTTATTTCTATTGTTGGTCTCCGGTACTATTTCTTGCTATTAGCTTTCCGTATTAGTTATTTCTTCACTTTCCATTATATATCCGTATTACAATTTCATATTGTCTATTTTATATCCTAGTAGGTGTCTTGACCAGACCCCATCACTACTCTACTGAGGTTAGGCTCGATATTTACTTGGTACCATTGTGGTGTACTCATATTATACTTCTACACATCTTTTTGTGTAGATTCAGGTACGTCTGCTCGAGCCGGTCGTTAGAGGATTGTTGTAGCTACTGCTTGGGAGACTTTAAGGTATACCTGCTCTACGTCTGCAGGCCTCGTTGTCACCTTGCCTACTTTACTTCATATTGCATTTTATTTCGGATAGTGATGTAGCAGTTACTCTAGTTGTACTCTATAGAGCTTATGACTCAGTTCCACCAATTTTGGGGTGTGTATTGCGAGACTCTGATTTCATAAGATTTTTATCTATTATTCAGTTGTTTTAGTAACTTGTCAATTTATATTTGTTCAGTATTTATTATTTGTTAGGCTTACCTAGTCATAGAGACTAGGAGCCATCACGATATCCTAAGGAGAGAAATTGGGGTCGTGACATTAGGTCTCAACCGAATAAGCGCATAGCCTAAGCATTATTCACAACTCATATAATCATACAAGTTGGGAGAACATGGATGCAAGAAGATATAATAGCAAAACAAGTTCGTAAATAGTCTAATAATCAACTAGAATCATGATTTCCCCGGTGCACGCTCACACACTCGTCACCTAGCATGTGCGCCACCTCAATACATTTATTATAACATAGTTCCAGGGTTAAATATTCTAAAATCGAAGTTTAGATATGTGTCTTACCTCGAACAAGCCAAACAACACTCTAGAAATGACATCTCGCTCGTATCAACCTTTTAATGACTCGAAACTAGCCAAAGCAACTCAAAACTATCAAATAATGCCTAAGAAAACAATTCCAAATGATAAAGGCCGAAATTTTACACATTTACTCAAAGTCAACCAAAAAGTCAAACTCGGGCCTAGACCTCATAACCCGAGCCCACACCTCAAATACCAAAATCTAAGACATATTTATGAAATATAATCAAAACCTAGTAGACAACACTTATCCCATTCCATGTGGTTAATATTGCCTCCAAAATCGCCCAAATGTGAGCGCCATAGCTCAAAATATGATAAAATGACCAACACCTTCGAAATAGATTACTTTAAACACTGCTGCAGAGGTACCGTTCATGATTGCAGTCACCAACCTCGTGATCGCGATTCAAAAAAAATATTTACCACATATTTTACCTTCACAATCGCAGACATCGCAATGAACAAATTTCCATTACCCTTCCCAAACTTTTCTCAGATAGTCTATAGTGTATTAGTCATAATGTTTTATGCATAACTCCAAATGACCAATGTTTTGACTTTCTAAAAACTAAAGACAAAGGACTACGCCTTTAATTTTTGAATCATCTCCAAATTCCTTATAGATTACAAGATATAAGCTTCCGAAGTCACCTAAGTGACAACATAATTTCTTCATTGCGAATGGGAAGATCTCTCTGCGAACGCGATCCACATTTCCTTTTTTCCCATTTTGCTCTTCACGGACGTGACCCAAATTCCGCAATCGCGATGCACACTGTTGTATCCGGAAACCAATAACTAAAAATGGTCTGAAACCGCCACAAAAATCACCCGAGCCCCTCGGTATCCCATCCGAACATACCAATACATCTCAAAACATATTATGGACCTAGCTAAGGACTCAAATCATGCATATTAACATCAAAACCGCGAATTGTCGATCAAGATCAATCTCTTAAGTTCATAAACTTCAAACTTCAAACCAAACATCTGATACAAGCCTAAGCAATCCGAAATGAACCCAAATTTTGCATACAAGTTCCAAATGACATAACAAGCCTATTCCAACTCCCAGAATAACAACTCAAACTCGATATCATCAAAGTCAACTCTCGGTCAAACTTATGAATATTCCAAGCACGTCAAATTTTTAACTTTTTGCCAAATAGTGTCGAAACCTTCTAGAAAAATCCAAATGCAAATTCGGGTATACGTCCGAGTCCAAAATCAACATCCGGGCCTAAAGGAATCATCAAAACTCCAATCCGGGGTCAAATACACAAAAGTCATTCTTGGTCAACTCTTCCAACTTAAAGCTTACTAGTTGAGAATCATTCTTCCAAATCAATATTGAAACACCTGAAAACCAAAACCGACGATTCACACAAGTAATAATACATCAAATGAAGCTAATCAAGACTTCAAATAGCTGAACATAAAGCAAATGATCGAAACGGTCGGTTGGGTCGTTACACAGCATAACTCTTTTGCATGGACTATGTTGTACGAAGCCGCTCCTGAATCAATTTCACCTTCTCTAATGCATCAAGTACTAAATATGTGCCCAACAAAGGCTCAAACCAACCAACCAACTAGAGAATGACATCACCTCCCATATAAGGCCTCATATAGAGCTATTTGGATACTCGACTAATAACTCTTGTTGTATGAAAACTCCACTAATAAGAGAAATTCACCCCACATGCCTCTAAAATCAATCACATAGGCCCTCAACATATCCTCAAAAATTTGAATTGTCCGCTCAAACTACCCGTTCGTCCAAGGATGAAATGTAGTACTTAACTCAACCTGCATGCCTATCTCACATTGAACAGCTCTCCAAAAGTGTGAAGTGAACTGCGTACCATGATTTGAAAGGATAGAAATAGGCACACTGTGTAGGAGAATAATATCCCTGATGTATATCTGAACCAACTGCTCTAAAGTGTAGGAAGTCACGCCGGAATAAAATATGCAGACTCGATCAACCGGTCCATAATGACCCAAACAACATCATACTTTCTCAAAGTCCGTGATAAGCCTACCACAAAGTCCATAGTGATGTGCTCCCGGTTCCACTATGGTATCACCAACTTTTGAGTCAAACCATCCCGTTTCTGATGTTCACACTTCACCTGCTCAGAATTCAAACACTGAGAGACTTGTATAACAATGTCTTTTTCCATCTTCCGCCATCAATAATGTTGTTTCATGTCACGATACAACTTTGTGACGCCTAGCTGAATAGAATATCGTGAGCTATAAGCCTCTTTAAGGATCATCTCTGTCAAACCATCAACATTCGGAACACAAATATGGACCTAACACCACATAACACCATCATCCATAATTATAACTTTATTAGCACAACCCCATTGCATTGCGTCTTTTAACACCATTAAGTGAGGATTATTAAATTGGCAAGGCTTGATACGCTCCAACAAAGATAACTGCTCCACAACCCAAGAAAGAAGCCTACTGGGCTCGAAATATCAAACCTCATGAACCTATTAGCCAAGGTCTTAACATCCATAGCCAATGGTCTCTCCATTACTGGTATAAATGTCAAGCCACCCATGCCCTCTGCCTTCCTACTCAAGGCATCAGTTACCATATTAGCCTTCCACAATGATGATGGTAATATCATTATCTCTCAATAACTCTAGCGATCTCTGCTACCTCTCAGATCCTTTGCTTGAATAGATGTTGTAGACTCAAACAATTAGTGTAGACCTCACATGGCACGATGCATTAGTAAAGCTTCCAAATCTTGAGCACGTACACAATGGTTGCTAACTACAAATCAGGCATAGGGTAGTTCTTCTCATGTATCTTTAAGTAACGAGATGCATAGGCAATCACTCTACCATCCTACATTAGTACCATGCCAAGTCAATATGCGATGGATCAGAATACATAATGTAAGACCCTGAATACGTGGGCAACACCAACATTGGGGATGTAGTCAAAACAGTATTGAGCTTCCGAAAGCTCTTCTTACACTCGTCAAACCATCTGAAAAGAGCACCCTTCTAAGTCAACTCGGTTAATGGGGCTGAGATGGATTAAAACTCCCCCATGAAATAGCGATAGTTGCCTGCCAAACCCAAGAAGCTCTGAAGCTCTGAATCTCTGTAGCTGAAGTAGGTCTAGGATAATTCTGAACTACCTCGATCTTTTTACTATCCACCTTGATACTATTAGAAGACATACTATGACCCAAGAATAAAACTGAGTCCAGCCAAAACTCACACTTCGAGAACTTGGCATAATGTTGACGATCCTTTGAAGTCTTAAAGTATAATCTACAGGTGATGCTCATGCTCCTCTCTACTATGGGAGTAAACCAGAATATCATCAATGAAGACATCACAAAGGAATCCAAATACGGCTTGTACACTCGGTTCATCAAATCCATGATGACTAGTGGAGCATTAGTCAAACAAAATTACATCATCACGAACTCGTAATGACTATAATGAGTTTTAAAAGCTATCTTAGGGTCTGATGCCATAATTCTCACTTGATGCAAGCCAGATCTCAAGTCAATCTTATAAAACACCTTGGCACCCTAAAGCTGGTCAAATAAATCATCAATACTAGGAAATGAATACTTGTTGTCTATGATAACCTTGTTGACCTACTAATAGTCAATGCACATCCTCATCGATCTGTCCTTCTTCTTAGTAAATAACACTGGCGCACCCCAAGGTGAAACACTCAGTCTAATGAATCCTTTGTCAAGCAAATCCTAAAACTGATCTTTCAATTCTTTCAACTGCTGGAGCCATTATGTATGGTAGAATGGAAAAAGGCTGAGTACACGGAACCAAATCAATACAAAAGTCAATATCCCTATCGGATGGTATTCCCGGTAAGTATGTAGGAAACACCTCTAGAAACTCCAAGTGTGTTTTTTTGCAGGAGACAATATTGTACTCATGCCTTGCCATTTATTACGACTTCTATGGGTGGTATTACAACTATATGCTCATTCCTTTGAATGAGGAAAGATGGCATGCACAAGCATGAAACAAATGAGGCAAATGAACATTCATAGCATGCAACAAGTTTGGCAAAGTGATATATTGGAGCAACAACAAAGGCGAGCAACACTAGCAGACCTAACGACTTTCACAGTGAGCTCAATCACCAGGCGATGCCAAGGAATTCACCAGCTGCACCTCGCTAGGTACCTGGCGAAGTGCGGGGTTCATCACTACTGTAGACCTGGCCTAGCGCACCTAGTAGCGAGACAACACCCATACGACGCGATGGATTTCGCCAGGTCCATCTCACTAAAGACCTGGCTATGCGAGGGTAAATACCAGCTACATCTCGCCTTGCACCTAGCGATGCACGGTCCCTTTCTCGTGAGGAACCTGGCATCGCACAGTCCCCCTCACGCGTTACACAATGCTAGACACTACTGGACAGCTTGGTTTTGGAAACATTTGAATTCAAAATAGAGGAAGCAAATGTCTGGTACTTCTCACACCTCCTTTTTCTACCCCGAAAGGGGGTAAGGCAGTTTTTCCAATTTAAGTGACAATCGAAATGGGATTATTCATATTAAAATCAGGGTCGCCACTTGGGATAGTTTATTGGTGTCCCAAGTCACCGGTTTAAAATATCGAATCGAGAAAATTTGACTCTGTTATACTATCCGTGAAACATAGAAATCTAGATAAGGAATTCTGTTAACCCGGGAGAAGGTTTTAGGCATTCCCGGGTTCCATAGTTTTAGCACCGTGGCTTTGATCATATTTGGCTTAATCAAATTGTCTAATTACTTATTTTAGAACCTATATGCATTTACCTCTTTTAATTAAGGAATTATCTTAATACAGGTCACGCGCACGTGTATCCATTTGTTTGGCGCATCAAAAATCATGTCACGCATACGTGTCCACAATTAATAACGCTTTATTATTATTAAGAATGTTTAGTCGAAGTTGCGCGAATGCATACTCCGATTTTGTTTTTAGGATCATAATTATATCATGTGAATGTGTACACAATCACGATAATATATTAAACGTTCCTAAAGTAAACTACGAACATTCATTTTTAAACTAAGTTTGGAGTTCAATCTAAAATACTAATTGTAAGTGAATAAAAGGCGATATGCAGAACCTTTATTAATCTAAGAAAAATCTGGGCTAGCATTGAGCCCAAAATTATTTTAAGACTTCCTTTTTTAAAATAAAAAAGAAAATGAAGGGAATAAGAAAACTGGGCTCAAAATCGATCCCAGGAGCGAAGACAAGGGCAAATAGCCACACAGATCTAAATGGGCCAAATATGTCACGACCCAAACCGATGGGCCGCGACGGGCGCCTGAGTCTTACCTATCAAACACCCCTAAGCATGCGTCTAAAATATGAACCTGAATAACATCTGCTACTTTACAAAATTAACCTACGTGAAAGAAGCCTGCCATCAAGGAATATGTACGTATACAGGCAGAATACAGTGGGCGAGCCGGCAAGGCTGCTATAGACAGCTATACATCAAAACCTGAAAGCCGACAAGGCCACATACAACCCAACTAGACATACTTTCTACAGACCTCTAACAGAAACATAGCTGTACAAAGACGGGACTGAGCCACGTCATACTCATATACATATATATGTACAAACGTATCGTACCAATATCAAAAGCAGCTCCGGATCAAATGGAGCATGCCAACTCTCGCTGATCAGGGATCCTAAGAATGGGGACCATCAGCTTGCCTACCTGCACCTGTGGGCATGTAATGCAAGCCCCGTGAAATAGGGCGTCAGTACGAAAAATGTACTGAGTATGTAAGGCATGGAAATTAGTACGTAAAAGGCATAGATGAAACATGGAATACTGAAACACATTTTTAAATTTGAATAACTTTGTAAATACTGAAACGTTTATAATGTCATGCACGTGCGTGTAAATGTCATGCCATGCATAGGTATGGTGTACATAATATCATCAAGCCACTGGGGGCATCCCATCATATCATCTCGGCCACTGTGGGCAATATCATCAACATATACCAGCTGATCAGGTGGTGGTGCGTATATAATGCCATAACCTTTTCCATATCCCATATACTTATATATACATACATATATACGCGTATATAACTCCATTTGAATACATACATATATACGCGTATATAACGCCGTTTGAATCATATTTTAGCCACTGTGGGCAATATCATCATCATATACCAACTGATCAGGTGATGATGCGTATAAAACGCCGTAACCTTTTCCCATATCCCATATACATATATTTACATATATAACACCATCTGGTCATGGGTCAATGCACATGTACGAAATGCATGAAAAATACGTAATAATCTCAATATTCCTTCCGGATAAATTTTTCCAATTGCGTATTATTTTGAGACCCATGAACAGAAGAAAATAGTAATTCTCATGGGGAGTCGAGAATATAGACACCCCTACTATTTCTATGAATAGAATAATTTATAGAAACCGTGTATTTGCTCGTTTCTTTGGTATAATCTAGACCATGCCAAAGAAAGAAGGGAGGGCCTTAACATACCTAGAATAGGGAAAACTCTATATAATATTCTTGGCGAAGATTGCACCGTACTCTTTTAGAATCGCAAAATTTTCCGTTGCTATTATTTCAACAAATTTGCGTTGGAAGTTCTTCAGAATCGAATATGGCTTCTGCTCCAAACTTATTTGAACTTGAGAAGGAAATTATTTTGCTCCAACATATTTGAATTTTTAAGAAACAGTTTCTGTTCTTTTGCGTTTTTGAAACTCAGAAGAGATTGAATTACTATCTAAGATATGTGAAATTTGACTAAGACCCAATTGTTTTACACGTTTCATGCTAAGCACATATGACTCTCATTCATATGCTTAAATTGTGGTACACTGCCACGTTTCTTTGTGGATATAATTAATTAACTTTTATCCACTTATTAGTTAACCGGGAAATGTTTCGTTACCTGGTCTTTAATTTATTACCCGCATAATTTAAGAATTATCACAAATTACTTAAAATTCTATTTATTTTCAAAATACTTCATATATATTTTATATATTACACTACCGTGGTCATATGGTACTTTGCATGGTACTAGTTTATAATTATCGGGTATTATTACTTGATTCGTAGTTTATCCCAACTTGGCCATTTTCAACGAAACTCATTTTCTATAATTCGTGCATCCTTTATCCTTCATGGCACTTATTTATTTCTTGTTAATACGTTAACGTCAAGATGATATGATCCCCGATTCTACGTCAGTTGACCGAAGACGAAACTTTTAACGTACGAAAATGCGAGATGTAACATCCTGCCCCTCTTACAAACATTCGTCCTTGAGTGTTCCACTCTTCGTAATCCATATAACTTTGGCAAGGTCGCCTTTTATAACAATACTACTACCAACTCTCCCCTTAGAAGCTTAATAATTCAAAGACACACAGGACAATGACAATAATCAATAGAAGAATTTATACACACACCTTGAGTTATGACGTCTCAGTTAGACCCTTCTCTAGAAGAGGAAATAGGTAGGGATATCTAGACTTCATGTCTTCCTCGGCCTCCCAAGTCATTTCTTCTACATTGTTGTTCCTTCAAAGCACTTTCACGGAGCCTACCTCCTTATTCCGCAGCTTGCGGACTTGTCGGTCTCGAATGGCAACCGAAATTTCCTCGTATGACAAGTCCTCTGTAAACTGTACATCATTCGTGGGCACTACTCGGGTAGGATTGCCAATGCACTTTCGTAACATAGATACGTGAAAATCTGGATGGACAGACTCCAATTCCAAGGGCAATTCTAACTCATAAGCTACTCGGCCCACTCTCCGAATAATCCTATAAGGACCAATATACAGTGGGCTAAGTTTACCCTTTTTTCCAAATCTCATCACACCCTTCATAGGCGACACCTTCAAGAATACCCAGTCATCAGCCCCGAACTCTAAATCTCGACGTCGCACATCTGAATATGACTTCTGACGACTCTGAGCTGTCAATAGTCTATCCCGGATAAGCTTTACTTTTTCTATGGCTTGCTAAACCAGGTCTATCCCGTGTAATCCAGATTCTCCAACGTCGAACCACCCTATAGGTGACCTACACTTTCGTCCGTAAAGAGCTTCGTATGGAGCCATCTGAATGCTGGAATGGTAGCTATTATTATATGCGAACTTAATAAGCGGCAGATGACCATCCCAGCTACCTTTCAAGTCTATTACACAAGCTCGCAACATATCCTCCAGTGTTTGAATAGTACGCTCAGCCTGTCCGTCTGTCTGGGGATGAAATGATGTACTAAGACTTACTTGAGTCCCCAATCCCTTTTGGAAGGACCTCCAAAAGTTAGCTGTAAATTGAGCTCCTCTATCTGAGATAATAGATACAGGTACACCATGCAGTCGTACTATCTCCTTAATATAAAGCCTCGCATAATCTTCTAAGGAATACGTAGTTCTAACGGGCAGAAAATGGGCTGACTTTGTGAGCCTATCAATGATCACCCATATTGAATCGAACTTACACTGGGTACGAGGTAAGCCTATGATGAAGTCCAAATTAATTATTTCCCATTTCCAAGTCGGAATCTTCATAACCTGCAATAATCCACCGGGTTTTTGATGCTTGATATTAACCTGCTGACAGTTAGGGCACTGAGCAACAAAATCTAGTATATCCTTTTTCATTCTGTCCCACCAATATATTTCCCTGATGTCATGATACATCTTTGTCGTTCCTGGATGGATAGAATAACGGGAATAGTGAGTTTCTCCCATAACCTGCCAATGCAACCCTACAACATTAGGCACACATAATCGCCCTTGATATCTGAGGACCCCATCTTCGGTAATTACAAACGGTGTCTTCTCCTTCTGAAGAGTGGTATCTCTATAATGAGTTAGCACAGGATCCTCGTACTGGCGTTCCTTCACCTTAGTTACTAAAGATGATGTTGTCGTATCCTGAAGATTAATTCCAATGTCACCTGAGTCCAGTAACTGAACTCCAAGACTAGCTAGCTGATGAATCTCATGGGCTATTCCCCTCTTTCCTGGATGCAAATACGACAAGCTACCCATAGATCTACAGCTGAGAGCATCGGCAACTACGTTTGCCTTCCCCGGATGGTATAAAATATTAATGTCATAGTCTTTAAGTAGCTCCAACCATCTCCTTTGAAGAAGATTCAATTCCCTTTGCTTGAAGATGTACTGGAGGCTCTTATGATCCGTATAAATATCAACATGAATGCCATACAAGTAGTGCCTCCACATCTTTAGTACATGAATCACCGCAGCTAACTCTAAATCGTGGGTCGGGTAGTTCTTCTCGTGCTTTCTTAGTTGTCTAGAAGCATATGCCACAACCTTACCATGCTGCATCAGCACACAACCCAATCCAACACTTGAAGCATCGCAATAGATAACATAACCATCGGTCCCTTCTGGAAGCGTTAGAACCGGTGCTGAAGTTAACCTGTCCTTTAATGCCTGGAAACTCCGTTCACGAGCATCAGTCCATTGAAACTTTGCTCCCTTCTGAGTCACCTTTGTTAAAGGTACTGAAAGGGAAGAAAATCCTTCCACAAATCTCCTGTAATATCCTGCCAACCCAAGAAAACTACGAACCTCTGTTGGTGTTGTGGGCCTAGGCCAAGTCTTTACTGCCTCAATATTTTGTGTATCCACCAGGATGCCTTCACCCGAAATGATATACCCAAGGAAAGTTACAGAGTTCAACCAGAATTCACACTTAGAAAATTTTGCATACAACCTCCTTTCTTGTAGAACTCTAAGCATCGTACGCAGATGACCAGCATGCTCATCCTCTGAACGAGAATATACCAATTTATCATCAATAAATACAATAACAAACAGATCTAAGAAAGGCCTGAACACACGGTTCATCAAATCCATGAATACTGTTGGGGCATTAGTCAGACCAAACGACATAACCCGAAACTCAAAATGCCCATATCTAGTCCTGAATGATGTCTTCGGAATATCTTCATCCTTAACCCTTACTTGATGGTACCCGGACCTCAAGTCTATCTTTGAAAACCACTTGGAACCTTGTAACTGATCAAATAAGTCGTCAATCCTCGGGAGCGGGTACTTATTCCTTATCGTCACCTTATTCAGTTGCCTATAATCAATACACATTCTTAAGGAACCATCTTTCTTCCTTACAAACAACACAGGTGCTCCCCACGGTGACGTACTAGGTCTGATAAAACCTTTTTCAAGCAAGTCCTTTAGTTGTTCTTTCAACTCTTTCAGCTCTGTGGGGGCCATTCTATAGGGATAAATAGATATTGGGTGAGTATCTGGAAGTAGGTCAATAGAAAACTCAATTTCCCGCTCTGGCGGGAGACCCGGAAGTTCATCAGGGAAGGTATCTGGAAACGTATTTACCACAGGGATGGACTGAATGGTTGGTGACTCTACTTCCATATCCTGAACCCAAACTAAGTGATAAATACAGCCCTTTCTAATCATCTTCATTGCCTTGAGATAGGAAATAAATCTACCTCTCGGCGATGTCGTGTTACCTTTCCACTCCAAAATAGGCTCCCCCGGAAAATAAAATCGGACTATCTTCGATCTACTATCAACATTGGCATGACAAGAAGCCAACCAATCCATACCCATTATAACATCAAATTCTACCATATCTAACTCGATTAAGTCTGCTACGGTAGGACGACCATGAACTATTATTATACAACCCCTATATACCTGCTTAGCTATCACTGAGTAGTGTAGACACCTCAAAAGGTTTAACCAGTTCAGGTTTTATTTCAAACTTACTAGCAATCAACGGAGTAACGTATGATAAGGTGAAACCTGGATCAATTAGTGCATATACATCGTAGGAGGAGACTGATAATATACCTGTAACAATATCAGGCGATGACTCTTGGTCCTGTCATCCTGCCAATGCATAAATGCGGTTCTGAGGGCTGCTCGAGCTAGATGCTCCGCCTTTGCCTCTACCACGACTCATTGGTGCTTGGGGACTTTGCCTAGGGGGGCGTACTGATGAAGATGATCAAGCCACAGATCCTGCTGGCTGAGCTATGCTTGCATCACCTCTCATCGGACAATCCCTCATAATGAGGCCCGGATAACCACAAGTATAACAAACATCTAGTCCTATACGACACTGCCCGGTATGCTGCTTACCACATTGAGTACATCGTGGCAAGGGTGGCCTCATCTGATTTGACTCACCCCTATACTGAGAACCTGAGGCCCTAAAATTCTGACTAGGCCTTGAATATGTAGAACGATCAAATCTCTTTCCTCCAAACCGAGGGGGCGCGCTAGCCAAGGGCTGGGATGGATATATCAAGTACTGTTGCCTCTGACCATCTCGAAACTCACCAAAAGGACCCAAAGACCTCGCTCTTTTATTCTGGGCCCTATTATGCTCACGATCGGCCCTCTATTTCTGTTTACGCTCCTCTACACCCTGAGCATACGCTTGAATACGAGAAATATCCATGTCTGGATGAAGTGAAACCGACATACAATCGTTAAGGAAGTAAGGCTCTAATCTCATTACGAACCGGTGAATCTGATCCTCCATCTTAGATACAATAGTGGGAGCATACCTAGACAATGAATCAAACTGAAGGCAGTACTCCCGAGAACTCATGTTTTCCTGCCGAAGGGTCAAAAACCTATCAACTCTGGCTCGCCTAAGCTCTGGTGGCAGATAATGACGAAGAAAAGCTTCTGTAAACTCCTGCTATACCGCTAGAGGGGCATTCTCACCTCTGGACAATTCCCAAGACTCGTACCAATTAACTGCAACATCTCGGAGTCTATAAGAAGCTAGCTCAACTGACTCAGTCTCAGTGGCCTTCATTACCCGTAACGTCCTCTGTACTCAATCAATAAATACCTGAGGGTCCTCATTCGGGTCTGCTCCAGTGAATACTGGAGGGTCTAAATTAATAAAGTCACGAACCCTTGCGCTCACGGACCTATCTGCGTGACCAATACTTGCTTCCTGATGCCGAGCTTGTGCGGCTACTAATCAGGTCAATAACTGAACAGCATCTCTCATCTCCTGACCCGGCGTATCCTGCTGAGGTACTGAATATATAGGGGCAGGTGCTGGAGCTGGTGCCCTTCGGAACTCTTCTGGAAAAGGCGGGGTATGTGAAGTTTGAGATGGAACCTTACCATGAGATTCTCCCCGAGCCCTGGTAACTCGTGGTGCTTGACTAGTAGTCTCACCAGCCACGGACATTCCCTTCTGGGCGGCCGTACTCTTTGGAGGCATAGCTGAAACTATAATGTATCGTTAGGAACAAGAATTCTTGTATTGCACGATCTTGAGATAAAAAGAGAGGATAACATTCTATATGTCCTGTAGCCTCTTGTTTATAAGTGTGGTGCACGACACACCCATAAACAAGACTTTACTAGACACGGTCTGTAGACAACCCTAGGACAGAACTGCTCTGATACCACTTCTGTCACGACCCAAACCGATGGGCCGCGAAAGGCGCCTGAGTCTTACCTGTCAAACACCCCTAAGCATGCGTCTAAAATATGAACCTGAATAACATCTATTGCTTTACAAAATTAACCTAAGTGAAAGAAGTCTGCCATCAAGGAATATGTACGTATACAGGCAGAATACAGTGGGTGAGCCGGCAAGACTGCTATAGAAAACTATACATCAAAAACTGAAAGCCGACAAGGCCACATATAACCCAACTAGACATACTATCTACAGACCTCTAACAGAAACATAGCTGTACAAAGACGGCCACGTCATACTCATATACATATATATGTACAAACGTATCGTACCAACATCAAAAGCAGCTCCGGATCAAATGGAGCACGCCAACTCTCGCTGATCAGGGATCCTAAGAATAGGGACCGACAGCTTGCCTACCTGCACCTGCGGGCATGAAATGTAGGCCCCGTGAAATAGGGCGTCAGTACGAAAAATGTACTGAGTATGTAAGGCATGGAAATTAGTATGTAAAAGACATAGATGAAACATGGAATACTGAAACACATTTTTAAATTTGAATAACTTTGTAAATACTGAAACGTTTATAATGTCATGCACGTGCGTGTAAATGTCATGCCATGCATAGGTATGGTGTACATAATATCATCAAGCAACTGGGGGCATCCCATCATATCATCTCGGCCACTGTGGGCAATATCATCAACATATACCAGCTGATCAGGTGGTGGTGCGTATATAACGCCATAACCTTTTCCATATCCCATATAAATATATATATACATACATATATATGCGTATATAACGCCGTTTGAATACATACATATATACGCGTATATAACGCCGTTTGAATCATATTTTAGCCATTGTGGGCAATATCATCATCATATACCAACTGATCAGGTGGTGATGCGTATAAAACGCCGTAACCTTTTCCCATATCCCATATACATATATTTACATATATAACACCATCTGGTCATGGGTCAATGCACATGTACGAAATGCATGAAAAATATGTAATAATCTCAATATTCCTTCCGGATAAATTTTTCCAACTGCGTATTATTTTAAGACTCATGAACATAAGAAAATAATAATTCTCATGGGGAGTCAAGAATATATACACCCCTACTATTTCTATGAATAGAATAATTTATAGAAACCGTGTATTTGCTCGTTTCTTTCGTATAATCTAGACCATACCAAAAGAAAGAAGGGAGGGCCTTAACATACCTGGAATAGGGAAAACTCTATATAATATTTTTGGCGAAGATTGCACCGTACTCTTTTAGAATCGCAAAATTTTACGTTGCTATTATTTCAACAAATTTGCGTTGGAAGTTCTTCAAAATCGAATTTGGCTTCTGCTCCAAACTTATTTGAACTTGAGAAGGAAATTATTTTGCTCCAACATATTTGAATTTTTAAGAAACAGTTTCTGCTCTTTTGCGTTTTTGAAACTCAGAAGGGATTGAATTACTATCTAATGTATATGAAATTTGACTAAGACCCAATTGATTTACGCGTTTCATGTTAAGCACATATGACTCTCAGTCATATACTTAGTCATATGCTTAAATTGTGGTACACTGCCACGTTTCTTTGCGGATATAATTAATTAACTTTTATCCACTTATTAGTTAACCGGGAAATATTTCGTTACCTGGTAATTAATTTATTACCAACATAATTTAAGAATTATCACAAATTACTTAAAATTCTATTTATTTTCAAAATACTTCATATATATTTTATATATTACACTACCGTGGTCATATGGTACTTTGCATGGTACTAGTTTATAATTATCGAGTATTATTACTTGATCCGTAGTTTATCCCAACTTGGCCATTTTCAACGAAACTCATTTTCTCTAATTCGTGCATCCTTTATCCTTCATGGCACTTATTTATTGCTTGCTAATACATTAACGTCAAGATGATCTCATCCCCGATTCTACGTCAGTTGACCGAAGACGAAACTTTTAACGTATGAAAATGCGAGATGTAACAAAATACCAGGCCCAACTCTGCACTACCATGCTTTCAGTACTAAAACCCATATTTATTATACCAAGAAGCACGTTTAATGAATTAAAAGATGAATGTAACAGGGCTCAAAATTGAGCCCATAACGAGAAACGGATAATAATCACAACACCTCAGGTCGAATTTCGACCAGGCTACCTCATATGGGCCGCTGTCAAGCCCAATTGAGACTCCAATTCTTTTGAATCAAATGTGACCCAACAGTTTTTAAACAAATCAACAAAATCAGGAGCTAATCTTTCTTACCATAAATCTGATTAATAACAAACTACAGATGCTAGCCATGAGAAAACTATAATTTAAACCTATTCATGAATTAACTCAAACTTAAATACCTAATTACTTTAACAAATGAAAGGATCTAAGATTTGCCTTTTACAATGCATACCCAAACCATCCTAATAAGAATCAAATGAGCTACCAGGACATTTAAGCCTTTTAATACTGTCATAAGCAAAACATAGAGCAAATAAATGACTAATAGCACAGAACATTGGATGCTTAATACCTAAACAAACTATTAAACCAAAAAAATACCCTACACAAGGAAAGCAGGGATCTAACATGTGGGGAAATCAGTTTCTTATTACAACAAAGCGACTATATACATGCTTTAAACTAACATTTAAACAAACCAAATCTTATTACAAAAACAACTAAATGCATGCTTCCAACTTCTTGGGCCATTCAAAGATTCAAAAAGGTACCTGAATATCAAAGGCAAATCAAAAGATATACGGATCTCAGCAAAGCAGAGGTGTGAGAATGGCAGCAAATAAACAGCAATACTTAGCTTCCTTAATCCGTATTCAAATCCAGAAAACCATAAATCCAATGAAAGCTTTTCTAAGTTCTTACTAAAAGAAAAAATCAGAAACAATCGAGCCAATTTCCAATGAAATAATGCAGAAACTTTTTTTCTTTTTTAGGGTTCAGAAATCTATATCAGTGTGTCTGTAAATGAGTGAAGAGAGGATACTTTTATAGGCCTAAATGACATGTGCTGAAAACAGAAAACCAGGGAATTTTTCCCTCACACAGCCCCTAAAAGCATATTTCTAACAAACCTGGACAGCTGGCTGTCCCTCATTGGCTTTTGCATTTTGTGCTAACCAAATGAGGCCAGTTGCCCCCTATTCTAGAACATTCCGAAAGCGGCCTTACCCTATTTTCTCTAATTTTAAACACTCAAAAGACCCTTAAAGTTCCTTTATTGTTCAATTAAACTTACAAGTTTCTAATGATTTGCAAACTATGGCAAACAGAAACAAGACAAGCAAATATCAGAAAACAGATCAAATAACAAGCATAAATGCAATTAAACCTAGAGTATCGAGCATTTGAAAACCTAGACTAATACTAAACCCAACATAAACTCAACATGAATCAGGCTAAAATGAGGCAAAAACAAAAATCATTAAGAAACTATTAGCAAAACGATTTTCACATAAGAAGATTGTTAAACCTTATTAAGCAAACTATTCAGATGATGACCTAATAGACTCAACTAGGCATACCAAAAATACACTGTAATTAACCTAAAACATTCAAACTAAGCAGGACCAACAGTTCTGAAAAAGAAAAAGGGAAGAACAAATGATTAAATAGAGGTAAACAAAAAAAGAAGCAGTAATAATCACTGCTTCTTTTTCTCTTTTTAATTTTGTCTTATAACAAAAAAACACCAAAATAGAACAAGAAAGTCAAGGAAATACCCAATAAGAAAGACGGGTTGAAGCCGGGTTCTGGTTGCATTCCGAAATAGCTTGAAACTGACCCAAAATAATTGTTCTTGTCAAGAGCAATTTGTTTTGATGAGCTTTGAACCAATCGAACAACAAAACTTGCAAAAATCCCTAAACATGCACAACTAGGTTTTCTTTGGACTTTCAGATCTGAGATTGAAAGGGTTCGATTGGGATTTAAGGAAATCCAGTAAGGGATTCGAGTTAAAGGGGGTGTGGAGGTCATGTGGTGTGAGTTTGGGGTGGTTTTGGAGACTTAGGATTTTTTTAGGTTTTGAACTCAGATCCAAAATTGGTGAATTTGGGTGGTGTTTTTGGGGAAAATGATGGTGGAATGGTGTTAGAAAAGGGCTCAGGGTTGCGGAGTGTGAATTTGGGAGGTTTTGGAGCACCGGAGCCGCCGTAAGGTGATTTCCGGTGGGTGGTCAATGACGGAGGCGGCGCGGGCATAAGGGGGAGGCTAGGGTTTGATTGTTTAGAGAGGGAGATGGGAACTGAAGGGGTTTGATGGGGGGTCTGTGTTAGGACAGTCTTATAGCAATTGGATGGCCAGTTCCGAGTCGTTGGATCACAATAATCCAACGGTTGTGATGAAAGGAAGCAGAAACGGGGTCGTTTGGTTTTAAAGGGGTGGACCGGGTAGGCTAGGTTTTGGGCCTGGGTCTGTATTGATTTGGATACAAGGTTTAGCCCAATTTCCAATTAAATCCCCTTTTTCTCAATTTCCTTTTTTTTATTTCCTTTTCTTTGTTGTTTCTTTTTCTTTTTCTTTAATTAAAAATCCAAAATTAAATTTCCAAATTGATGTAAATTATAAAATAAGCTACTTATCTAACTATAATATTTAGAAAAATTATATAATGCTAGATTAAAAAGAAAAAGTACTAATCTAAAATTAAAAGCTAAAAAATATAAAAGTGAACCAATTTTTTTGTGATTTTCATCTTAATAAAACATTTAATTAACTAATTAATCCTAAACATATGAAAACAAAAACTCAATGCAATGCATGGTATTTTTTGGTATTTTTCATGATTTTAATAAAATTAAACGTGCACAAAAATACAAACAATTAATAAAAATCCTGCAAAAATTCTATATAATTGCAAATAATTTGGAAAAACTCTATTTTCTTAATTTTTAGGAGTATTTCATATAGGGAAAAAATCACATGCTCACAGCTGCCCCTAATTGCTTGGAAACATGAAGAGTTTTCGGGCAAAGATAAAGTGAGCAAATACGAGTGGTTTTTGCCCGTTTGGATACTCCATGGGAAGCAATTTTGAAAATCCTGGCCAAACCCTGCTTCTGAGGTTGCCTACATATCCTTGGCTGTAAAGGAATCAAGTCAGTGTAGTTCTGGAAGTTTTGGTAGTTGGGACTACCGAGAAGCTGTGATTTCATTGTTGTTGCCGCTGCTATTGCTTGCTGAACTCCTTATTACACCAAAACAAAATGAAAAGAAGCTAGGCTAAAATATGATCTATTAGTTACAAGAATCCTATCTACATATCTTCAAACTTGATCCTGAAACTTTGGCAGTTCTGTCGTGCATCTTGAAATATTGACTCGCACTCTTGAGGCGAGCTTCTTTTGTTGCTAACTCGAATTGAGTTCTGAAATGTTTTCCCTTATTCTCCATGTGGGCGCCTGATGCAAAAACTTGAAATGTATTCCCTTGTTATCCAGGTGGGCGCCTGATGCCAACTTAAAATGTATTCCCTTGTTTTCCAGGTGGGCGGCTGATGCAAGACTTGAAAGGTATTACCTTGTTATCCAGGTGGGCGCCTGATGCAAAACATGAAATGTATTCCCTTGTTATTAAGATGGGCGCCTGATGCAAAACTTGAAATGTATTCCCTTGTTATCTAGGTGGGCACCTAATGCAAAACATGGAATGTATTCCCTTGTTATCCAGGTGGGCACATGATGCAAAACTTGAAATGTATTCACTTATTATCCAGGAGGATGCCTAGTGCTAACACATGAAATGTATTCCCTTGTTATCTAGGTGGAGCCTGATACTAAAACTTGAAATGTATTCCCTTGTTATCCAGGTGGGCGCCTGATGCAAAACTTGCAATGTATTCCCTTGTTATCCAGGTGGACACCTGATGCGAAACTTGAAATGTATTCCTATATTATCCAGGTGGGCGCCTGATGCAAAAACTTGAAATGTATTCCCTTGTTATCCAAGTGGGCGCCTAATGCAAAAACATGAAATATATTCCCCCGTTATCCAGGTGGGTTCCTGATGCAAAACTTGAAAATGAATTCCCTTGTTATCCAGGTGGGCGCCTGGTGCAAAAACTTAAAATGTATTCCCTTGTTATCCAGGTGAGCGCCAGCTGCTGAAATTTGAAATGTATTCCCTTGTTATCCAGGTGGGAGCCTGATGCTAAAATTTAAAATGTATTCCCTTGTTATCCAGGTAGGTGCCTGATGTAAAACTTGAAATGTATTCCCTTATTATCTAGTTGGGCGCCTGATGCTAAACTTGAAATGTATTCCATTGTTATCGAGGTGGGCTCCTGATGCAAAACTTGAAATGTATTCCCTTGTTATCCAGATGGGCGCCTGATGCGAAACTTGAAATGTATTTCCTTGTTATCCAGCTGGGCACCTGATGCCAAAACTTGAAATGAATTCCCTTGTTTTTCAGGTGGGCTCCTGATGCTTGAACTTTGAAATGTATTCTGTTATTATCCGGGTAGGCGCCTGATGCAGAAACTTGAAATGTATTCCTTTGTTATCCAAGTGGGCGCCTGATGCCAAACTTAAAATGTGTTCCCTTGTTATCAAGGTGGGCGCTTGATGCCAAAACATGAAATGAATTCCCTTGTTTTCCAGGTGGGCGCCTGATGCTTAAACTTTTAAATGAATTCCTTTGTTATCCAGGTGGGCACCTGATGCATAAACTTTACATATATTCCCTTGTTATCCAGGTGGGCGCCTGATGCCAAAACATGAAATGAATTCCCTTGTTTTCCAGGTGGGTGCCTGATGCTTAAACTTTTAAATGAATTCCCTTGTTATCCAGGTGGGCGCCTGGTGCAAAAACTTTAAATGTATTCCTTTGTTATCCAGGTGGGCGCCTGATGCTAAAATTGAAATGTGTTCCCTTGTTATCAAGGTGGGCGCTTGATGCCAAAACATGAAATGAATTCCCTTGTTTTCCAGGTGGGCGCCTGATGCTTAAACTTTTAAATGAATTCCTTTGTTATCCAGGTGGGCACCTGATGCATAAACTTTACATATATTCCCTTGTTATCCAGGTGGGCGCCTGATGCCAAACTTGAAATGTATTCCCTTGTTATACAGGAGGGCTCCTGATGTCAAAACTTGAAATGTATTCCCTTGTTATCCAGGTGGGCGCCTGATGCTAAAACTTAAAATGTATTCCCTTTTTATCCAGGTGGGTGCCTGATGTAAAACTTGAAATATATTCCCTTATTATCTAGTTGGGCGCCTGATGCTAAACTTGAAATGTATTCCATTGTTATCGAGGTGGGCGCCTGATGCGAAATCTGAAATGTATTCCCTTGTTATCCAGATGGGCGCCTGATCCGAAACTTGAAATGTATTTCCTTGTTATCCAGCTGGGTGCTTGATGCCAAAACTTGAAATGAATTCCCTTGTTTTTCAGGTGGGCGCCTGATGCTTGAACTTTGAAATGTATTTTGTTATTATCCGGGTGGGCGCCTGATGCAGAAACTTGAAATGTATTCCTTTGTTATCCAAGTGGGCGCCTGATGCCAAACTTGAAATGTGTTCCCTTGTTATGAAGGTGGGCGCTTGATGCCAAAACATGAAATGAATTCCCTTGTTTTCCATGTGGGCGCCTGATGCTTAAACTTTTAAATGAATTCCTTTGTTATCCAGGTGGGCACCTGATGCAGAAACTTCACATATATTCCCTTGTTATCCAGGTGGGCGCCTGATGCCAAACTTGAAATGTATTCCTTTATATACAGGAGGGCTCCTGATGCCAAAACTTGAAATGTATTCCCTTGTTATCCAGGTGGGAGCCTGATGCTAAAATTTAAAATGTATTCCCTTGTTATCCAGGTGGGTGCCTGATGTAAAACTTGAAATGTATTCCCTTATTATCTAGTTGGGCGCCTGATGCTAAACTTGAAATGTATTCCATTGTTATCGAGGTGGGCGCCTGATGCGAAACCTGAAATGTATTCCCTTGTTATCCAGATGGGCGCCTGATGCGAAACTTGAAATGTATTTCCTTGTTATCCAGCTGGGCACCTGATGCCAAAACTTAAAATGAATTCCCTTGTTTTTCAGGTGGGCGCCTGATGCTTGAACTTTGAAATGTATTTTGTTATTATCCAGGTGGGCGCCTGATGCAGAAACTTGAAATGTATTCCTTTGTTATCCAAGTGGGCGCCTGATGCCAAACTTAAAATCTGTTCCATTGTTATCAGGGTGGGCGCTTGATGCCAAAACATGAAATGAATTCCCTTGTTTTCCAGGTGGGCGCCTGATGCTTAAACTTTTAAATGAATTCCTTTGTTATACAGGTGGGCACCTGATGCAGAAACTTTACATATATTCCCTTGTTATCCAGGTGGGCGCCTAATGCCAAACTTGAAATGTATTCCCTTGTTATCCAGGTGGGCGTTTGATCCAAAAACATGAAATGTATTCCCTTGTTATTCAGATGGGGGCCTGATGCAAAACTTGAAATGTATTCCCTTTTTATCCAGGTGGGCACCTGATGCAAAACTTGAAATGTATTCCCTTATTATCCAGGAGGATGCCTAGTGCTAACACATGAAATGTATTCCCTTGTTATCCAGGTGGAGCTTGATACTAAAACTTGAAATGTATTCCCTTGTTATCCAGGTGGGTGCCTGATGCAAAACTTGCAATGTATTCCCTTGTTATCCAGGTGGACACCTGATGCGAAACTTGAAATGTATTCCCATATTATCCAGGTGGGCGCCTGATGCAAAAACTTGAAATGTATTCCCTTGTTATCCAAGTGGGCGCCTGATGCAAAAACTTGAAACATATTCCCCCGTTATCCAGGTGGGTGCCTGATGCAAAACTTGAAAATGAATTCCCTTGTTATCCAGGTGGGCGCCTGCTACTAAAATTTGAAATGTATTCCCTTGTTATCCAGGTGGGCGCCTGATGCTAAAACTTAAAATGCATTCCCTTGTTATCCAGGTGGGTGCCTGATGTAAACTTGAAATGTATTCCCTTATTATCTAGTTTGGCACCTGATGCTAAACTTGAAATGTATTACATTGTTATCGAGGTGGGCGCCTGATGCGAAACCTGAAATGTATTCCCTTGTTATCCAGATGGGCGCCTGATGCAAAACTTGAAATGTATTTCCTTGTTATCCAGGTGGGCGCCTGATGCCAAAACTTGAAATGAATTCCCTTGTTTTTTAGGTGGGCGCCTGATGCTTGAACTTTGAAATGTATTCTATTATTATTCGGGTGGGCGCCTGATGTAGAAACTTGAAATGTATTCCTTTGTTATCCAAGTGGGCGCCTAATGCCAAACTTGAAATGTGTTCCCTTGTTATCAAGGTAGGCGCTTGATGCCAAAACATGAAATGAATTCCCTTGTTTTCCAGGTGGTCGCCTGATGCTTAAACTTTTAAATGAATTCCTTTGTTATCCAGGTGGGCACCTGATGCAGAAACTTTACATATATTCCCTTGTTATCCAGGTGGGCGCCTGATGCCAAACTTGAAATGTATTCCCTTGTTATACAGGAGGGCTCCTGATGCCAAAACTTGAAATGAATTCCCTTATTTTCCAAGTGGGCGCCTGATGCTTAAACTGTGAAATAAATTTCCTTGTTTTCCAGGTGGGCACCTGCAATTGTGACAAAAGAAACAGAATAAAAGAAACTTTTCTGCCCCAGTTTGGTACCGGGGACATCTGTGAGTGTTAATTGAATCATGTTATCCAAAAGAACCCTAATAATTTAAAAGCTAAATCTCATTATCCAGGAGGGCCCTGAAAATTAAATCTCATCTTAATAATGAAAACCTAAAAGCTGAATTCTATTTTCCTAAAGCTAAAACTTAAACTTAATCTCATTATCTAGAAGGGTCCTAAAAACTTGAACTTAAATCCCATTATCTAGGAGGGCCCTGAAAACTTGGCATTAAATCTAATTATCCAGGCGGGTCCTGAAATCTTGAACTTAAATCCCATTATCCAGGAGGGCCTTGAGAACTTGAAATTAAATCCCATTATCCAAGAGGGTCCTGACAACTTAAAACTACATCCCATTATTCAGGGGAGTCCTGAAAACTCGAAATTAAATCCCCTTTCCAGGAGGGTCCTGAGAACTTTAAATTAAATCCCATTATTCGGGAGGGTCCTGAGAATTTACAGCCGAACCTGTCTGGCACCTGCTTTCCTCACGGAGGGTTCCTCCGGAACAAACGAAATTTCCTACCCCTGTTTCAATCAAAGAAACTTTTATCAGTTTGAAAATGTGGTAGTTAGTTTGCGGCATTCTTGTTGAAGGTGGCCTTTCCACTACCATGATTTGTTTTGATTGGCCACCTTGGGCTAGCAAAGAATTGTTTGAACTTCTGATTGAACCACAACCATAGAACCCTGAATGACTCGAGTGCCTCACACTCATCTTGCTATTTTACATTTGTGTCCTCCCAATTCGAACCTCTATAATTCCTCAAAATTCACGAAACCAATTGACCACTTGAAACTCCCACTAGCACCTTATTTTTCATTTTTAATCATGCTATTTTGGTATGTTTTGGCCGCACTTTGCTCTGTGCAATTAAAAGTTTGTATTAAGCTTTGAAATCCTTTCTTGCTTGCTTAACAAGGTTAACATTGGAAAAGACTTAGATAAGTAGACCCAAAAGATAATGAAATGCAGTGACTTCGAGAGTTAGGAATAAAGAAGAAAATTCGAAACAGGATGACTGTTTGAGGAAGAAAAGGGAAAAAAGACTTATCTGAGTGAAGCAACCGGCTCCAATTATCATGACATGTATTTCGGATTAACCATCCCAGACCGTTCACCTAATCATATTTCATTTTGTGCACCGTCTTCATACTTCGAAACCAGGATTTTCTATAATACTATCTCTTTGCAAAGTCACGAGGCTCATTCGGCTTGTAGTTCCCTAACGGGTTTTCACCAACAAACCTCTCTCATTTGTTCATCTCTCGACTCAATATCACCTTATGGTACCCGCAAGTGTTTTCACCAATAAGACTCTCTCATTTTAGTTTTCTATCAGCTTTCCATCTCCTTACTGTGCCCATGAGGGTTTTCACCAATAAGACTCTCTCATTTATTCATTTTTCCTTGTGTAGAACAGAGTGTTGCCCATGATGTGAATCATACGTCTATCTCGCTTAACTTGGCTTTCCTCAAAGATTTATTAGAAGGTATTTCCTTGGGATGTAGTGTAGGCTTTTGGATAGGGTAAGAAAGAAAGGATACCATAGAGGCTCAAAAAAAATAGGTCAAAATGAAAGGGTTCAGAATTACAACTTTTGGAATCAGATCTTTACAAAACCACAACTTTTGCCCCAGTTTCTTTACCTAGGGAACTTTGAATTTTTATTTTGATGGGACCGAACCGTGAGGCTGCCTACGTATCATTAAAAGAAATCAAGACGAACGTAGTTCAAGACATAGGAATTGATTCATTTTTGTTACTTTTTTGCCTTTCTTTTTTTTTCTCTTCTCTTTTTTTCTTTTCTCTTTTTCTTTTCTTTTTGTTTTTCTTTTCTTTTTTTTTGCTTTACTTTTTTTCATTTTTCTATTTCTCTTTTCTCTTTTTTTATTTATATCTTCTCTATCTGTATTTCTAAACTCTGATTCTGATTCCAAAAGAGAGGTATGAAAGAAAATAAATAAGGCTCAAAAGGGGTAACAAGGGATAAAGTGTTTAGGTAGCAGAATAAAATGCCTTCATCATTCCAATCTTCAAAACATGCCAATTACAAACGACACAAATAGCCAAACCAAAGAAATCATACATAATATCTTTTGACTGCGTCAGAATTGATAGCCATATCTATATATTTGCCTTCTATAACTGTTAAATACAAAGCACAATTGGACAACACTCTTGTTACAATGAACGGCCCCTGCCAATTTGGGGCAAATTTGCCTTTAGCTTCCCCCTGATGTGAAAGGATGTGTTTCAATACTTGCTGAACCACTTCAAATTTCCGGGGACGCACCTTCTTGTTGTATGCTCTTGCCATTCTCTTCTGATAAAATTGACCATGACACACTACCTCTAGTCTTTTCTTGTCAATCAGACTTAACTGCTCCAATCAGGTTTTGACCCATTTATCATCATCAATTTCAGCTTCAACAACAATTTAGAGGGATGAAATTTCAACCTCTGCGGGTATAACTGCTTCAGTACCATATACCAGCAAGTAAGGAGTTGCACCTACTGAAGTGTGAATAGTAGTGCGGTAACCCAGCAAAGCAAAATGCAACTTTTCACGCCATTTCCTAGAACTTTGCACCATCTTTTGAAGTATCTTCTTTATGTTCTTTTTAGCTGCCTCAACAAATCCATTTGCCTTGGGACGATACAGAGTGGAATTTCGATGCATAATCTTGAACTGTTGGCATACTTCTTTCATCAAATGGCTGTTAAAATTGGTGCCATTGTCTGTGATGATTACCTTGGGGATTCCGAGCCGACAACTAATGTTTGAATGAACAAAATCGACCACTGCCTTATTGGTCACAAATCTGAAAGTCATAGCTTCCACCCACTTAGTAAAATAGTCTATGGCCACCAGAATAAACATGTGCCCAATTGACGTTGCTGGCTCAATTGGTCCAACGACATCCATGCCCCAAGCAACATAAAGCGAAGGTACGGACAATGTATGCAACTCAAACGGCAGAGAATGAATCAAATCACCGTGTACCTGGCATTGATGACACTTGTGAGCTAATGCAATCTTGTTCCATGGTGAGCCAATAATACCCTACTCGAAGAATTTTCTTTGCCAAAATATACACACTCATATGCGGTCCGCAAACTCTAGAATGCACTTTGGTCATGATAGTTGTGGCTTGTTTAGCATCTATGCCCCTCAGCAGTCCAAGATATGGAGTTCTCTTGTACAAAATTCCCCCGTTCAAGAAAAATCCACTAGCCATACATCGAATTGTTCTCTTTTGATCACCTGTGGCCTGTACCGAATAAACCCCCATCATGATGTATTCCCAGATATCATGGAACCACGGTTAACCACTAAGTTCCTCCACAACCACATTATAGTAAGCATGTTGATCACGAACTTGAATATGCAGAGGGTCAACATAAGTCTTATCCGGATGGTGTAACATTAGCGCCAAGGTAGCCAAGGCATCGGCAACCTCATTATGGATCCTAGGAATATGCCTGAACTCTACTAATCTAAATCGTTGACAAAGATCATGCAAACATTGTCTATACAGTATGAGCTTTAAATCCCGAGTCTCCCATTCTCCCTAAATTTGGTGCACCAACAGATCCGAATCTCCTAAGACCAAGACTTTCTGGACTCCCATATCTACAGCTAACCTCAAACCCAGAATCCATGCCTCGTACTTGGCCATGTTGTTAGTACAATAGAAACAAAGTTGGGCTATAGCAGGGTAGTGATGCCCTATTTCATAAATGAGAACATCCCCTATTCCGACACCTTTCATGTTAGCGACTCCATCAAAGAAAAGTTTCCAGCCTGGCTTTTCATCCTGCTCCACCTCGTCAATATGCATCACCTCTTCATCAGGAAAATAAGTCCTCAATGGCTCATACTCTTCATCCACCGGGTTCTCGGCCAAATGAACGGCCAATGCTTGGGCTTTCATTGCGGTTCGAGTCACATAGATAATGTCAAACTCTGAGCAAAATCTGCCACTTTGCAAGTCTTCCTGTGGGCATAGGCTTCTGAAAGATATAATTTAGAGGATCCAGGCGAAAAAGTGAGGTAAGTAGTGTAGGACGATAGATAATGTTTCAACTTTTGTGTCACCCAAGTTAGGGAGCAACATGTCCTTTCAAGGGGAGTATACTTAACCTCATAGGATGTGAACTTCTTGCTGAGATAATAGATGGCTTGCTCCTTCCTGCCAGTGATGTTATGTTGACCTAATACACAACTGAATGAATTATCCAGGACTGTCAAATAGATAATTAAAGGTCTCCCGGGTTCCGGCGGGACCAACACAGGCGGGTTTGACAAGTACCCCTTGATCTTATCAAATGCCTCCTGGAACTCATCAGTCCATTTGACCGCAGCATCCTTCATTAGCAACTTAAAGATGGGCTCACAAGTTGTCGTGAGTTGAGCAATAAATATGTTGATGTAGTTTAAACGCCCGAGGAAACTCATCACCTCAGTCTTATTCCTTGGGGGTTACAATTCTTGGATAGCCTTGATCTTTGACGGATCCAACTCAATGCCTCGCCGACTGACTATGAATTCCAACAATTTCCCAGACGGAACAGCAAATGCATATTTTGCAGGGTTGAGCTTAAGATTGTACCTTTAGAGCCTCTGGAAAACATTTCTCATGTCTCCGACATTGTCGAACTTCTTTATTAACTTGATGATCACGTCATCCACATAGACCTCAATTTCCTTGTGTATCATGTCATGAAACACGGTAGTCATTTCCCTCTTATAAGTTTCCCCAGCATTGTTCAAACCAAATGACATTACCCTGTAGCAATACGTTCCCATGGTGTGATGAATGCTGTCTTTTCTGCATCTTCCTCATCCATTAAAATTCGGTGACATCCTGCATAACAATCCACAAAAGACCCGATCTCATGCTTGGCATAGTTATCAATCAAAATGTGGATATTTGGAAATGGGATGTTGTCCTTTGGACTTGCTTTGTTGAGATCCCGGTAATCAGCGCACACCCTGGTCTTACCATCCTTCTTTGGTACTGGCACAACATTAGCTAACCAGGTGGGGTATCACATGACTCGAATGACCTTTGCATCCAACTGTTTTGTGATTTACTCCTTAATCTTCACACTCATGTCAGTCTTGTACTTCCTTAACTTCTGCTTGATGGGAGGAAATGCCGGATCAGTTGGCAATTTATGAACTACCAAGTCAGTACTCAAACCTGGCATGTCGTCATATGACCATGCAAAAATGTCTTTATATTCAAATAGTGCTTTGATTATTTCTTCCTTTATTTGTGGTTCCAAGTGTACAATTATCTTGGTTTCCCTGATATTATATGGATCTCCTAAATTGATTGCTTCAGTTTCATTCAGATTAGGCTTGGGTTTCTCTTCAAAATGATTTAGTTCTTTAATAATTTCCTCAAATGCCTCATCTTCATCATATTCTGTTTCATCATCACACTTTATTTCTTGGATTATTATTTCAGCGTTAGATTGGCTTTTAAGACTTGGCCGAAGATTCCTCATGCATGTCATGTCATTCAAAACAGCATAAAAAGAACTGTAGAAAGAAAGACAAAAATGACACTATCAGGAGTAATGGAATTCATTGAAAATAAAGGATAAGAGGGTTTGTACATCAAAACAAGTAAAAATCCGGATTACATCCCTGGAATAATCTAGATAACAAAAAGGAAAACAAAGCAAACTACCAAGACTCCTTCCTAGTAGGGAGAGGAGTAGCATTCCAATTGTTAAGCTTCACTTTTGGCCAAATAAACTGCACATCTGCTTTGTTGGAACCTTCCCTAATTTCTACCATGTTCACCTCATCTAATAGACTCTGGAACCTTTCAATCAACTCTTCATCGAAGTCAACCACAGGCTTTGGAACTGCGGACACCGGACACTTCACTACCCCTGACTTGATGAAACACCTGGAGAGGCGTGGGATAGGCTTAGGGAGCGCCTATGCCTTCTTTTTCAACTTTTTAGTCTTCTTCACATCATCCCCTATGGGCTTGAACCAAATGTACCCAGATTTTCACGTAGAGACACTGGTTGCACGATACCTTGCAAAGATGCGCCTAGACCCTTGCCCGGCACAAAACCATTATTCAACATTTCATTTGCTACCATGACAGTTGCAGAAGCTAGCTTTGGACCTGGAATACATTCCCCTTCTGGAACCTTCTCAACTGACACTGTCTCAGAAACCCGGTAAACCCAAGGGCCCTTATCATCTTTGGCCTCGATAAATGGGATGGATGTATCATTGTATGCACATAAGTTCTCATCACCATGCATAACGATCTCCTATCTGTCCGACTCAAACTTTACCATCTAGTGCAGAGAGGATGGGACTGCTTTGGCAACATGTATCCAGGGCCTACCCAATAGCAAGTTGTAAGGAACGGCCACATCTAGTACCTGGAACTCCATGGTAAATTCAACTGGTCCTATTGTCAGCTCGAGCATGATATCGCCAATAGAATCCTTTCCCCTTCCGTCAAAACCTCGGATACATATATTGTTCTTGTGGATCCTCTCAGCATCAATTATCAGCTTGTGTAGAGTGGAGAGAGGGCAAATGTTTGCACTGTAACCATTGTCAACTAACACCCTTGTGACCATAGAATCTTTGCATTTCACTGTAAGATAAAGAGCCCGATTGTGTTTCATACCCTCCAAAGGCAACTCATCATCTGAGAAGGTGATCCTATTTGACTCAAATATCTTATTAGCAATCTTCTTCAAATGGTTCACTATGATCTTGTCAGGGACATGAGCTTCATTTAAAATCTTCATGAGGGACCGACGGTAATCGTCTGAATGTATCAACAATGATAGAAGAAAAATCTGAGCGGGGGTCTTTCTCAATTGTTCCACTAAGGAGTAATCTTGCACCTTCATTTTTCTCAAAAATTCTTCTGCCTCCACTTCGGTGACTGGTTTCTTCACTAGAATTGGACTATCTTTGAGTGGCTTGGCTTTCCCTATTTCCTCTGGGGCAAAGCATCTCCCCGAACGAGTCAACCCCCGAGTTTCATTAACTTCCTCTTCCACTTCTTTCCCCTTATGAGTTACTATTACTCGCTTGTAGTTCCACGGGATGGCCCTAGTATCATCAACCGGCAGCTGGGTCACAGGTTTAATGACAATAAGAGTCGTGCGAGCTCTTTCCACAATTATGACAGGCTTACTTGCTACCCCGGCACGACCACCTTCAGCTTTCCTTACATTGTTTCAGCATCACCTAGGGATCCCTTCATGCCTACCACGGACGGTTTAGCATCGAGCTTTCTTAGTTTGTCTGTCAACCCCTCAACTGTCGAAGATGTTGATTTTGTAACAACTGGAGTTTCGACTAAATTACTTTCACTGGCATGGATCATCATGACAGACTTTGAAGGTTTTTCGGGCTTCCCATCCTTATACACTATCTCAATCATATGTGTTTCGGCATGGGCTGGCAATGGATTTTGATTGATGTTGGGAGCTTCTGGGCTTTGGACCTCAACTAATTTAACCTCTGAAACAGACTGGTGTAAGACTCTCCAAGCGGGGTGAAAGTCTGTTTCTGCTATTGCCTTTCTTTTCTATACTCCGTCCTGGGGTGAAAGCTCGGACCAGTAAGGTTTCTGTATGCTTGTAGAGGTAGATAAGTATTTTATAGAGTTGGTGCACACCATTGCGGGTAAGGATGGTGTTGAGCATATGACTGTGTGTGATGGACATGGTATTGGGGTGGTTTGACTGAATATTGAGGGTATGTGGTGGGAAGTAGTGTTGGGGTAGATTTTAAGGGGTTTGGGTGTAGGTTTGAGGCTGGGGTCGAGGCTGGGTGTAATGGTGCGGCGGACCCCTTGGGCCAGGCCACGATCCTGAGATGACCATAGCAACATCTTCTTTCTTCTTTTTCCCTAACACGGCCCCAGTGCCATTCTGGATCGCTTGTGTGGCTGCTTTAATGGTAGAGTAACTCATGATCTTGCTCGACTTGAGCCCCTCATCTACCATTCCTCCCATCTTCACCACTTCATTGAAAGACTTACCAATGGCCGAGATAAGATGACCAAAGTAAGTAGGCTCCAAGGTCTGAAGAAAGCAATCCACCATTTCATCTTCCTTCATGGGAGGGTCGACTCGTGCCGCCTATTCTCTCCACCGGAAACCATACTCCCTGAAGCTCTCACTAGGATTTTTCTCTATCTTCGTCAGAGATAGGCGTTCTGGGACAATTTCTACATTGAAATGGTAATGCCGAGCAAAAGCCTGAGCCAAGTCATCCCAAGTGTACCACCTGTTGTTGTCCTAGCGGGTGTACCACTTCAATGTTGCACCACTCATACTTTGGCTAAAATATGCCATCAACAGTTCATCTTTCCTACCGGCTCTCCTCATTTTGCTGTAAAATCCTCTCAAGTGGGCCACGGGGTTTCCGTGCCCGTCATACAAGTCAAACTTGGGAATTTTGAATCCGAAAGGTAGATGGACATCAGCGAACAAGCATAGGTCCTTATAAGCCATGCTCACTTAGACCCCTAATCCTTGCATATTTCTCAGCGACTGCTCCAATCTCTTTACCTTCCAAAATATCTCCTTTTGCTCCGTGTTTTTGGGTGGCTTCTCAATTTTGACAGGAAGCTCAAAGTGGGGAGTGTAGGAGTAGTGATTTGGGACTTTAAAGGTGGGATTTGGGGCGTAGTACTGGTTATCTTGGGCTTGGAATACCGACTCACTGGAAGATCGATGGAGTGTAGCTGGTGGAGGTGCTACGAAGATAGGGGTGGCTAGCGGAGGGGAGTATGTAGTTGTTTTGGCTAGTGGAGATTGGATGATTTGGGAAGTGGTTCCATGATAGTAGTGGTAAGAGGTGAAGCTTGGTGCATGTTGTGGGGATAAATCAACAATGGGGGGCTCTAGAGATTGAGTTAGTGGTGGGATGAAAGCAGGGTTGGCGGGGTATGATGATGGAGGATGCCCTTTCATCCATGCCTAGTACATTTTGGCCATTTGGTGTTTCAGCTTATGTAACTCCTCTTTCAGACTGGGCTCAGATTCCTCCTCCTCTCTCGGCAGGTCAATAACACTCGCGTCCAATTCTTTGCCAGCCATGATCACCTTGTGTTTAAACCTGGTATTGAATAAGTGAGTTGCCAGAATGCCGAACCAACTAACCACCTTCCTGTTCTCAATGACAACAACACCCTTGTTAGTGTTTAAGATTTTAACAGATAGGTAACCGCACATTTGGGATGCAATGCACCTAAACAGTTAAAAGTTTCTACTATGTATTTGAACGGTTGCATGTTTCATCCCGACCTTAACCAACTCTTTTCACTTTGCACTTTCTCCTCTCTTTTTTTTCCTTTTTCACTATTGCCCTTTTCAATCACTATTGATTTCCCCACTCGGTTCTTGTCGCTTTTTTTTCGTGCTTTTGTTCTCTTATTTTTCCATTCTTTCTTTCCACTCAGTTTCTTTTCTTTTGATTTTCTCTCTTTTTTTTTCTTTTTCATTATATGGTTACGATCGAATCCTATGGGATTGCCTACGTATCTTGACACCATATAAATCAGATCATTACGTAGTTCAGGGGACAAATGCGAATAAAAGAAAGACATTTTTTCTTTTTCCAAATTTTCATAAAAACATTATTGTTTTTCCTCTATTACAACAACTCTGCCCTACAGACTTAAGCATTACAAAAACTAAAACAAGACTCAAAATGGATTAAAAGACTCTAAAAGAAACTGCAATACAAACTCGAAAAATAAAATCAAGAATACATAAGTGCCTCCACTGCTTTTCCAGGGGCTCGCGGGCCTACGTACCATATCTTCTTGGAGGCGATATAGATCGTCCATTATCTGACGAACAAAAATCATAACTGCAGCGAAGAACATGGACCTAGTCATGTTCTCACATTCATTGCACTTCATCACAATATAGTCAGCAATCCTTCTAACCCTCTCCCTGATGATACCCTTCTCTTGTAGCAGTTGTCCAATCTGTTGAGATCTGGCCTCCAAAACCTGTATGGCCGTATGATTTTGCTCTTACAGTTGTCGCCATCTTCTTATAGTTGCGACATCAGGGCATAGCATTGTTCTCTTTCTGCTTTGAAGTCTCTTCCCTGCTTGGTCAGTTCTCTCTCAAGGGTATTGATCTTTTTCTCCAGACCCATGATTTCTTTGTCGTACTTTTCCTTCAAATGTCGAGCGAAGCTTGCCCGTCCCTCCGCATTCTTACCTAACTTTGCTCGCGCCTTTGCGAGTTCACCTTTAGTCTTTTCCAAATCAAATACATAGTCACATACTTTCTGCCTAAGGCTGTCTATAACTTTCTCATCCTTTTCACTTCTGGCAGGGTTCTCAACTGCTATTTTCATCTTCCAAATTTGGGCTAGAAAGGCTTCATTTTCTTGGGCCAACCTCCTCCTTTCACCTTCTTCTTCTTGTGCCTGGAGATCATTATTGAATTCGACGTTTCTCAATTTTTCTTCCAAGGTGTGAATGGCGGCTTGATATTTTTTCACCTTTTCTCCCCAGGCCAACCTTTCTCGGACTTTATCATCAAAAGCCTGAACATGAGGTCTCTTGGCGGGCCTCTCGGGCTCGGGCTCATTATTTGCACAAGACATTCTCTCAAACCACACGGCATAATCTGGATCCACCTCCCCCTTTGCAACATTTGGTACCTGTGTGCCACTTTTCAGATATCGGCAACCATTCCAATCTTGCTGGACTAAAGCTTCAGGCAATGTAACTTCTGGATATAGCTCAATGACATGGGTGGTTAGATCTTCATCTTCGGGCACCACCTGATATCTCCCTAACTACCTTAAGACCCTCTGCGATGCATATGGCTGGACACTCCTCAAACCCATCAACATTAGGTAACCCTTTGTAGCCATCATATGTATTATTTCTGTCATCGGGAGCCATCCTATAGTCCACTCGACCTGACTTGCTTTTAGATTTTTCAAGTGTGAGACCTAGGCTTCAAACCCTTCTAGAGGATTGTATTCTATCACCCTTTCCTCGTAACTCTTGATGAAGTTATCTTTGCTTGAACCATAGATCATGAATTTCTGGTGATGGCGGAGTTGCTCGATCAACCACATTTGTAGAAGAACATTACAGCCTTCAAATAATTGAGCCCCGGACTTACACAATGTCAATGCTCGATAAATGTCAGCCAGCACTAACGGTGAAAGTGTGTGATTTTTTTAGTGATGAGGGTTTGTGCAATTCTGGCCATGTGGATATCTATTGGCCCTTCTGCATTCGGAAAGACTATAATTCCCAAAAACGCCACTATGAAAGCAAACCGACGATGAATTTGCCAGATGCTCTTATCTTGTTTGTTGTTTCCCTTTTCATGCGTTTCGAACCCAGTTGAGTGCCCAAACCTGAAATACAAGAAGTAGAAGGAACAGCATCATCTGTTTATATGGGCCTTCTTTATTTGCTTACTGCTATTCAGGAGATCAAAGGATTTGTGTACAGAGGGAGCCCTTGGGAAGATAAGTTGTTGTTTCCTAGAGTCCCGGCCTAAGTCAATATATCCAGCTATTTCCTCCAGAGTAGGGGTGAGCTCAAAATCTGAGAAACGAAAAACGTTGTGGACAGGATCCCAAAAAGTTACCAAAGCCTTCATTAGATCCTCTCGTGTTTCGATTTCCATAATGTCTATAAGGGCACCCAACTGCTCTTTTACCCAATCCCAACCATCTTTATCTAGATCATTCCACCACATACGAAGCTACAGTTGAGCCTGTTCTATGACCAATTGTGGCGGATTCTGGACAGTGTTCATTTGTACTTGTGGATGGTTAAGGTTAGGGTTGACTCCGGTGGACTCTTTTTTGAAACAAGTTTACAATTTGTAAAAGAGGAAATCTAAAGAAAATGGCCCCCCTATGCTATTTTAACACAAGTGGTCATTTTGTAAACGTGGCCCCTTCACAATTCCAAATAACTTTTGAGGTCGGGGGAAGGTACCTATGGAAAAACGACACCTTATCAACACACTGATCCGTTATTTACAAAAATATCCCTTCGACAATTAAAAGATATTCTAAGGCTATTCCGGCAAGAATGGCTTAAGACACAACCGAAGCAGAGTCGGCTTACTCTCTTGACAAAACCCTAAACTACATTTTATTTGATTATTACTATTTTTTTCATTTTTTTTAAAAAAAATGAGGTCGAACCTTATGTAGGTTGCCTACGTATCCCACATCTGGTGAGAATCAGACCTGCATAGTTCGGTGAATTTGGACAAAATCGGAAGAGACATGTTATTGACTCATTTTGAAATGACTCTTTTTCCTTAGCGCTTTTTTTGAAAAATTTCGGCAGAGTTTCAGGACATTTTCAAATACCGGGGTTTTCAGAATCGGGCTTTACTTCCTTCCTACATCACTCTTGGTTTTTCTCTTGATTTTCTTTTCCTAGCCAGTCAACATGCAAGCCGAAACAAATAAATGTTCACATAGCACGTAGGATGCATCAGGATGGTCTGTTATTTTGGGTACACCTGTCCTACACGGACCCAACCCCTATGTTGAGTCCCCAAAGTCAAATGCACGTGATGCAAATAAACGTTCCTACTAGGGATACGTCATGAGGTTATGTTATTCTAGGTCTAAACTTGGGGTTGTGTTCTAGACCTGGCTTACCCGAGCGAACAACTCGAGCTGAAGAGGGGGCAACATACCGGGAGCACGAAAGTCTACCCGGCCTTGTTGCTGGCCCATCCTCGTTCTAATTGGTATGACTTCTAATAGAAAAGTGAGTCACGCAAACGTGTGCACCATTATTTAGAGGACTCAGAGGGGTGGCGTAAGAAGGCATTTTAATACAATTCAAACAATACTGGAATGGTAAATAATCAGTAATTAGCACATTAGGTTCACAAAATATAGTAATATTAACAATAAATAAAGCCAAATAAAATCATATTAAAAAGCTCGAATTCTTGAACCCTGAACCAGAAATTCTGGGTTCGTTCCCCAGCAGAGTCGCCAGAGCTGTCACAACTCCTTTTTCTACCCGGAAAGGCGGTAAGGGAGTTTTTCCAATTTAAGTGACAATCGAAATGGGATTATTTATATTAAAATCAGAGTCGCCACTTGGGATAGTTTATTGGTGTCCCAAGTCACCGGTTTAAAATCCCGAATCGAGGAAATTTGACTCTGTTATACAATCTGCGAAACACAAAAAACCTGGTAAGAAATTCTGTTAACCCAGGAGAAGGTGTTAGGCAATCTCGGGTTCCGTGGTTTTAGCACGGTCGCTTTGATCATACTTGGCTTAATCAAATTGTCTAATTACTTATTTTAGAACCTATGTTCATTTACCTCTTTTAATTAAGGAATTATCTTAAAATAGGTCACGTGTACCCATTTGTTTGGCATATCAAAAATCATGTCACACATACGTGTCCACAATTAATAACGCTTTATTATTATTAAGAATATTTAGTCGAAGTTGAGTGAACGCATACTCTGATTTTATTTTTAGGATCGCAATTATGTCACGTGAATGTGTACACAATCATGATAATATATAAAATGTGCTTAAAGCAAACTACAAACAATCATTTTTAAACTAAGTTTGGAATTCAATCTAAAATACTAATTGTAAGTGAATAAAAGGTGATATGCTGAACCTTTATTGATCTAAGAAAAATCTGGTCTAGCATTAAGCCCAAAATTATTTAATGACTTTCTTTCTTTTTTTAAAAAAGAAAAATGAAGGGAATAAGAAAACTGGGCTCAAAATCGAGCCCAGGAGCGAAGACAAGGGTAAACAGCCACATAGATTCAAATGGGCCAAATACCGGCCCAACACTACGCTACCATGCTTTCAGTACTAAAACCCATATTTATTATACCTAGCAGCAAGTTTAATGAATTAAAAGCTGAATGTAACAGGGCTCGAAATTGAGCCCATAACGAGAAATGGTTAATAATCACAACACTTCAGGTCGAATTTCGATCAGGCTACCTCATCTGGGCCGCTGTCAAGCCCAATTGAGACTCCAGTTCTTTTGAATCAAATGTGACCCAACAATTTTTAAACAAATCAACAAAATTAGGAGCTAATCTTTCATACCATAAATCTGATTATTAACAAACTACTGATACTATCCATGAGAAAACTATAATTTAAACCTATTCATGAACTAACTCAGACTTAAATACCTAATTGCTTTAACAAATAAAAGGATCTGAGATTTGCCTTTTGCAATGCATAGCCAAACCATCCTAATAAGAATCAAATGAGCTACCAGGACTTTTAAGCCTTTTAATATTGTTAGAAGCAAAACATGGAGCAAATAAATGATAATAGCACAGAACATTGGATGCTTAATACCTAAACAAACTATTAAACCAAAAAAAATAGCCTATACAAGGAAAGCAGGGATCTAACATGTGGGGAAATCAATTTATTATTACAACAAAGCGGCTATATACATGCTTTAAAATGACATTTAAACAAGCCAAATCTTATTACAAAAACAACTAAATACATGCTTCCAACTTCTTGGGCCATTCAAAGATTTAAAAAGGTACCTGAATATCAAAGGCAAAACAAAAGATGTAAGGATCTCAGCAAAGCAGAGGAGTGAGAATGGCAGCAAATAAATAGCAATACTCAGCTTCCTTAATCCATATTCAAACCCAGAAAACTAGAAATCCATTGAAAGCTTTTCTAAGTTCTTACTAAAGGAAAAAATCATAAACAATCAAGCCAATTTCCAATGAAAAAATGCAGAAAATCGGGGAATTGATCCCTCACACAGCCCCTAAAAGCATCTTTCTAACAAACTTGGACAGCTCATTGGCTTCTGCACTTTGTGCTAACCAAATAAGGCAAGTTGCCCCCTATTCTAGAATATTCCTAAAGCAGCCTTACCCTATTTTCTCTAATTTTAAACTCTCAAAAGACCCTTAAAGTTCCTTTATTATTCAATTAAACCTACAAGTTTCTAATGATTGCAAATAGAAATAAGGCAAGCTGTGACGATCCGGCCAGTCATCTCATAAGTTACCGCTCTATTTCCCCGACTTCTGCTTAGTTATGCTTTGTTTACTCGTGTTATGTGGTATCGGGTTGGTCGGATCGAATCCGGAATGATTTTGGTAAGGTTTGAGACACTTAGTCTCTTTTGAGGAAGCTTGAGTTGGAAAAGTCAATCGGATATTGACTTATGTGTTAGAGGGCTCGGGTGTGAGTTCTGATGGTTCGCTTAGCTTTGGGAGGTTATTTGGGACTTAGGAGCGTGATCAGAATGAGTTTTGGAGGTTCGGAGTAGATTTAGGCATGAATTGGCGAAGTTGATATTTTAATAATTTCCGGTTGGTAGGTGAGATTTTGATACAAGGGTCGGAACGGAATTCTGAGAGTTGCAATAGTTCTGTTGTATCATCTGGGATGCGTGTGCAAAATTTCAGGTCATTCGGACGTGGTTTGGTTGTGTTTTTGAATAAAAGCGGAATTCGGGTGATTTTAGAAAGTTTGGCTTAAATCCGAACTGTTTTGGATGATTTGATGTTGTTTGAGGTGTTTTGAAGATTGGAACAAGTTTGAATAAGGTATTAGGATATTTTTGTTCTTTGGTTGAAGTCCCGGGGGCCTCGGGGTGATTTCGGATGGTTGACGGGGAGTTTGAGGAATGTTTGCAGCTACTGAACTTTTGTTGCTTCTGGTACTTTCGCACCTGTAGATTGGGGACCGCAGGTGTGGTGTCGCACATGTGGAAGAGGAGCCACAGAAACAGATTATTGAGGAGTTGATAGGAACCGCAGATGCGGTTGTGGGACTGCACCTACGAAGCCGCAGGTATGGAATGTTGAGCGCAAGTGAGATCTTGGTCCGTTAAGTGAAGAACCGCAGAAGCGGTTTTTTGGCCGCATATGCGGTACTGCAGAAGCAGGTATTGTGCCGCAAATGCGAAAATGTCTGGGGGAAAAAGAATAAATTGTGGCCTTCGCGAATTTTAGCTATTTTCACCATTACTATCTTGTCTTTGGAACTTTTTGGACGATTTGAAAGAGGGATTTCAAGGGAACTTCATTGAGGTAGGAATTTGGACCTAAAACTCGTTCCTATGCTATTATTTCACGGACTAGAGCTAAAAATTGTGGAAATTAAGGGTGAAAATTGGGGAAACTAGGGCTTGAAAACTTAAACCTTTGCTTGAGGATTTTAAGGACCATTTGAGGTCGGATTTTAGAATTTTTGATATGTATGAACTCGTGGGGAGATAAGGAATCTATTGATGTAAAAATTATTGAATTCTGAGACGTGGGCACGGGGGTTAGGTTTTGGTAATTTCGGGATTTGTGTTGTATTTTAATTATTTTTGCTTAGGCTTCATTCCCTTAGCATATTTTGACATCCTCGTTCTGATTTTGGATAGATTCAACACGAGTGAAGGCCGATTCGAGGGGCAAAGGCGTCGCGAGCTAGAGATTTGACCGGTTTGAGGCGAGTAATGATTGTAAATGATGTTCTGAGGATTTGAAACCCCGTTTTGCACATTGTAGTGCTATATTAAGGTAAGGCACACACTTGATGACGAGCATGGGGTCGTGCACTGTTAGGGATTATGACTTAGTCCGTCCTGAATGACTATTTTATCGCGTATTTGACTGAAATCTATTTACTATGATCATGATATGGGATGAATGCCATATTTGGGTCGTGTGACAACTATTTGAATCCTTCGGGGATTTTTACTGATATTTCCTCACTGTTTTGACTTTATACTTCAACTCAATCATGTGATATTTTACTATTTTTGTACTCGGCCATGTTTACTCTGTTTTAATACTTACAGGATCTTTTAAATGATATTTTGGTCTAAGAATCATGTTTTACTATTGCAGGAGTGGCTTGTGAGTTTGACTGAGTAAGGCCGAGGGCCTATGTTGTGAAGAAACATTTGATATTGATTATGAGGCCGAGGGCCTGAGATATGTACTCCACGAGGTGGCTTGATTGATATGAGGCCGAGGGCCTAGTGATGATGCCATGAGGTGGCTTGATATTGCACTTAGGTCGTAAGGGGCCCCTCCAGGAGTCTGTACACCCCCAGTGAGCGCGAGTACCCATTGTGATGTGAGATTGAGCACTAGGGGCTGGTATTGTTCTAAGATGTTGCCCGGGGGTGAAATTGTGGATATTGTGCCCGAGGGACGAACCTTTACGTGTTTATTTTCTTAATTGACTGTCCATTATCTGCTTAATTGTTGAAAAAGGCTTTTCATGAAATTACATTTTATATAAAGGATTTTTGCCTATCTTTCACTGATTCACTGATTTTTAAATGGTTTTACTACTTTACGTGATTTCTTGCGTTCAGTCTTTATTTACATTTTTTACTCATTGAGTTATAGTACTCATTACTCCCTGCACCCCGTGTGCAGATTCAGGCATTGCGGATCCTGCCAGTGCGAGTTGAGAGCTCCCGACAGATATCAGAGTCCACGAGGTAGTTGCTTGACGTCCGAAGTCCCGTGTTTCTCCCTCTTTATCATTTCTATCTCTTATCAAACATTTGTAATAGTTTGTAGACTTTTCAGACTTGTATCAGGTTCTATAGATGCTCATTGTACACGGCGAATCTGGGGGCCTGATTTCCCCGTCATAGAACCATCTCGCGGTCATGCCCCTCGAAGCTCGTAGCTAAGGTCGAGACTCATCCTCGAGGTTCGACATATATCGGTTCGAAGGATATCGTATTCTGAAAAATATAGCTAGCTACGGCAGGCGAGAGGGGAGTTCCCAAGGCACGCGGCTTAACCTGACATGGTTGGTCTATCCGGGGCGTATTTTCAAGATGTCATGTCTAGCCATCCTATCTCCATACCTTTATGGGTAACTCGTTTTGTATCATAAAGGATTCCCCTCCTATATAAAGGGGATCCCCATTACTTTGTAGGCTCGGCTAATGTTGCTCCATTTCTCCACAAGTACAATAATATCTCTCTCTTTTCTTTCTAGCTTGCTCGTTCTCACTAGCCCGAGGCCACCCTAATATTTATCGCTTTCTCACTTGTTCTTCGTTTTATCGCCTGGTATTAGATATAAAGAGCCTTATTTAATCGTATCTTAACTGTTATCCCATTTTCGATTTCCCCCAATAGCTCGACCTCAACCCGAACATCGACCCCGAGGTCCCCTATCGACCAGTCCCGCATCCGGGTAATAGGCCCCTCGGTTTGATTACTGCCTCGTTTTTAGCTTGCATTTCATTAGTAAAATTTGTATTCTTGGCATCAACTGATCTAACCAACTAGCTCGAGAATAGATCACATATTTTTAGAATCCCACTTATAAATCTAATTGTTGTTACCATTTTCATGGTAAACACTCATGACTAGTGACACCCCGGTATCGGGCTGTGTTCGGGCTGCATTCCGCATATTATACTATTGTTTGCTTAAACTTTGATTCATTTATTCATGTTTAGACTCTTTCTTAATGCTTAATTGTTAAAAATCAGAAAATAGGAAGTGTCGGCTGGCTTTGTCTTCACGAGAGGCGCTATCATGATCGAGTCCAGGTTTAGGGTCGTGACAAGTTGGTATCAGAGCCTAGGTTACATAGGTATCACGAGTCATGAGCAAGTTTAGTAGAGTCTCATGGATTGGTACGGAGATGTCTGTATTTATCCATGAGAGGCTGCAGAACCTTTAGGAAAAACATCATATTCTTGAAACTGTTGTCGTGCGAATTTGTTGATCTAAGTACTAAACTTCTGTTGTTCTACTCTCTCAAAGATGGTGATGACACATGCTACCGGTCAGGATGGACGACCACCAGTACCACCAACCGTGGCCACCAGAGGCCGAGGGCGCGGCTGTGGTCGTGGTAGGGGCAGAGCAGCTTGGGTAGCACCTGCATATCCACCAACTACCCTAATTCAGGATCAGGTCCCAGTTATGGATACTCCAGCAGCACCAGCTCAGGCACCAGCTGTGACCATTGTGATTCCGGGTCTTATGATGCCTTGGCTCAGATCTTATCAATTTGCACTAGCCTAGCTTAGGTGGTTTCAGCCACTACAGTCGCAGCTACTTCTTAGGTCGGGGGAGGCAATCAGACTCCTGCCGCTCGCACACCTGAGCAGGTCGTGTAGGGACTTCAAACGCCGGGGGCACATCCAGCCCAGGCGGTTGCAGCTGCTCAAGACTATGTAGTTCCTGCTATGCTGGAGGATGAGCAGCGTAGGTTGGAGAGGTTTGGTAGACTGCAGCCTCTGACCTTTAGTGGTGTAGAGGACGAGGATGCTCAGGTTTTCTTAGATAAATGTTAGAGGATGCTTCGTATAGTGGGTATTCTAGAGACTAGCGTGGTCTCTTTCACTACTTATCAGTTTTCTAGAGCTGCCTTCACTTGGTTAGAAGCTTTTGAGAGGCGTTGGTATGTTGGTGCAGCACCCCTTACCTAGCAACAATTCTCTGTTCTCTTTCTGGAGAAGTATGTGTCGCACTCCCGCATAGAGGAGCTGTGTAGGGAGTTTGAGTGGTTGCATTAGGGAGAGATGACGATGGCATAGTACGAGATGAGGTTCTCTGAGTTAGCTCGTCATGCTATTTGGATGGTTCCGACAGATAGAGAGAGGATTAGGAGGTTAGTTGATGGCCTCACTTATCCGCTTCATATTCTTATGACCAAGGAGAGGGTGATTGGTGCTACATTCGAGGAGGTTGTAGATATCGCCCATGAGATTGAGTCTGTTCATTTCCAGGAGCAAGAGGAGAGGGAGGCCAAGAGGCCTCGAGGATCTGGTAGTTACAGTGGTGCTCCTTCGAGTGGTCCGTTTCAGCACGGTAGAGGCCGTCCATTCAGGCATGCTTAGCCAGCTCGCCCAGGTTATCGTGGGGCGTCATCGGGTCATGGTTCTCATAGTTCTCATCAAGTCCAGTCATTAATTAGTGCCCTTCCAGCTCAGAGTTCATCCCGTGCTCCATTAGTTTAGGTCTCTTATATGCCAAGTGCATCTACTAGTCACACTGGTGCGAGGGGTTCCCTTCAGTCCCCTTCTCCAGCACCTGGGAGTTGTTATGAGTGTGGTGAGATGGGTCATATGTGGAGGTAGTGCCCTCATCGTCTTGTGAGCTCATCTTAGTAGAGGGGTCAGTCATCGGCTTCAGCGCTAGTTACTTCACCACCACCCTTCCAGCTAGCTAGGGGTGGAGATCAGTCAGCTAGGGGTCGCCCCGGAGGGGGAGGTCGATCAGGTGGTGGTCATGCCCATTTCTATGCACTTCCAGGCAGACCCGATGCTATTGCTTCAGATGTTGTTATCATAGGTACTGTTTCAGTCTGCCACAGAGATGCCTCTATATTATTTGATCTCAGTTCCACTTTTTCTTATGTGTCATCATACTTTGCTTATTATTTGGATACGCCCCATGAGTTTCTTGCTTCACCTGTTCATGTATCTACCCCGGTGGGCGATAATTTTATTGTCATGTCCCGAGGTTGAGTCGGTAGCTCCTCCGAACTGATATTTACAACGTCGGGGATCTCCCGAGGTCCCTTGATTTTTTGAATTATGTGTGAGCCTGGGATAATTCTGCCAGTGCACTCCCCAAGGAGAAGGTGACGTTAACGCAGCCAAAATTAATTGGCCTTCTTGGGAAATTGAGCAGTTGTTGTCTGGACCCTATATATTTGTCTCTTCGCCCTTCAAGTGGCCATTTTGCCATCTTTGATAAGCCTATCTCCTCTATAGAGCCTAGCACTTTGTGCGAGTCCCTCCACTTCTTTGCTTCAAGAAGTTTTTTGCCTGGATCCTCCTCTTCTTCTCCTTATTCTGCCGTAGTCATAGTCACTACTTCGACACCTGATCCTCGGACGAAGGGGATTCCTTCCTGTGTTCCACCTTTGGTTGGCGCCAGCGGCTCTCCCCCGATGCCGGGAGAGCTAGGCCTAGGGTGCACTGCCTTGAAGAGGTTCGCCACACTGGGGAAGCCTCCCAATGTTCCGGGCCATCGGGAGCACGTGTCGAGGATTATTTCATCGGTGAGGGAGGAGAACCTCGGGGTGATCAGTAGAGAGTGCAGATGGGGGGAAGGCGTGATTCTACAAGTACCTTCCCCCGAGGAGAGTTTCATGATGTATGTTGAGGGTTTCTTGAGCGTGTATACCCATGTTCTCGCAACGGGTTCCCCGGACTGGGTCGTGCTTGATTTATATAGAAGGTATCAAGTAACGTTGGCACAGGTTCATCCCTTTCTTTGGAGGATAGTGCAGTCGATGAGATATTTTGCTGATAAGGCCTGGATAGAGTTTACCCTCAGTCACCTTATAAGGTTGTATCGGCCATTACGTTACCGGGGCCTAGTTGCTCTTCAGCATAGGTCCACTCGAGATTCTACGATTGGCAGCGAGGAGGAAGAGGACCGTGGATGAATGAGTCAGTTCATTCGAGTCTGGACAACTGACATTATCCCCGAAGAATTTTTACCGTTTCCTGAGAAATGGAACTCCGCACATAAGCACTCTGTTCGAACTATCTTTCTCTTCATATGAGGTTGGCCCCATAATGATGTCTTACTATCCTATGTTTATAGCAACTCATTGGTTGCCCGATGAGGTCCCTAATTTAGCCGAATAGTCTCGTAGGCTGGCAGCTTGCTGGGCTCACGATAGGCACCGGTGGCGAGATATTTCAAAAGGGAGATGGGAGGCGAAGCATCATGGCAGGTGCCTGGCGTTCCCCCCCCCCCTTTTTTAGGGACGGCTTGCTTTATGCTGAATCTTTTGATTCCTCTATCACAGGTGCCAGGAGCTCATTCAAGGCAAGATTGGGCTCCCCGAGGGAGGAGGAGAGATTGCTGGCCCAGGAAGCAAGGAGCGCTGGCAAAAGGAAAGGTTCTCCGTAGTGCGAGAAGGCTTGTGGTGAGGCGCCTTCTCTGCAGTGGTTGAGGGGAAGCAATTCGGTCGGTTGGCAAGCTTTCGGGATTAATTCACCATCGGACGTTGCTTCGGCCCTCGACGAGGCTCATCGTTTTGGCCTTGTGGTGAGTTTTCGGCCACGGTAGGGATGTTCTGGCCCCGTGATCCTTTCTATTCCCTTTACTCACCTGGCTTTTCTTCTTCAGGCTTTTGATAGGCTCAAAGTCGAACTGCTTCGTTACGAGGCCCCATTGCGGGAGGCTCGAGAAAGGGATAAATCCCTCAAACTACTCTGTGCGGCAAAGGAAAGTGAGCTAGTTTCTTTACGGCGTGGGGTGGATCGAAGCCGTGCTCGAGAGGCCATCTTAGAGAAACAGGTATTCTGCATTTCGCGTTGGTCTGTATTCCCTTATTTTCCTTGCCATCTTTGACTTGTTCTTGTTTCAGTTGAAGGACAAGGTGGATGAGCTGGAACAACTCCGGGGTGAGGTCGGCAAAGCCAAATATGAATTCACTGAGCTGCAAGTGCATGTTATTGCCTATTATGAAGTCAAAGAGAGGGCTCAGGTCGTGACATCCGTTCTTGATACGCAAATTTAGGTCGCCCGAGCAAATGATTGCGCTCGGGTGAAGATGATCGCGAGACTCTCATCCAAGCTATCAAGGGCGAAAACTGAGGTGGTGAATGTTCGGGCCGAGGTTATAATGAATAATACCAAGGCGGGGCAAAAAATGTCGGTTCATTCAAGGAGTGTCGCTGCTGCTAAGGCTGAGCTAAAGAAGACCCTCGATCGTGCAAACAATAGTAGGGAGTACAAGAGGTGCAGATCTCGGAGGGAAACCCTTGAGGAGATTCATGCCAGAGGCTTTGATCTTTCGGAGGAGATCGAACAAGCCAAAGTAGAGGAGTTCGATGCCAAGTTCCTGATGTCCGATGATGAGGATGATAAGGAGGAGAAAAAAAAAGGGGAACGAATATTCCCTACCTTCTTCATTGTGTGTATATAGCTTTTATTATACGATGCAGGTCGAGATTGCGCTTCGTCATCAATATGTAGTAATAAGAGGGGAAACCCTGCAACATGTATCTTTTGTATGTCTGCTTGTTGGAGTTTCCATTGGGTCGATTCGATCCCGGATTTGCCCTTAGGCTTGCATGCTTTAACTGTCTTCGGGTTAAGTCTCCGAGTCGGGGTCTGACGCGAGCTTAATATACCCTCGCGTTTTGCGTTTGTTCGGGCTAGCGATGATGGTTTTTTTTATTTCCTTGGTCGTTTTGTTGTTTCAACAGCTTCGGGTCCAGTCTCCGAGTCGTGTTGCGGCTTTAGCTTTAATTGACCCCAAAGTATTTTCGGACTGGCAACAGTGGCACTTATGTCGCTTGGTCGTTGAGACCTTTCAGTATGTGGCCCGGAGGCTTGCATAGTTAACTATTTTGGATCCGGTCTCCGAATCGGGTTACGATTCGAGCTCATTTTAATCCTCAAGTTATCAAAATTTTTTAGATGGTGACAATGGCTCTTACGCTGTTTGGATGTAGAGACCTTTCAATATGAGGCCTGTAGGCTTGCTTAGCTGGTGACAATGGCTCTTATGTTGTTTTTGCCCGTGGGCTTTTTTGTAGGCTTTGTTTCCGATCTTTAAGGTCTTTTAGAGTATTTTTGCCTGACCCGTCATCGGTTCCAGAGGAACCTCAATTTCAAGTCGTTGTTGGCGATGTTTCGAGCACCTCGTAAGGTTCATAGCTCATAGGTCGAGTAGATCGACGCTCTTGCGATTTGGAGCCGACATGGTTGGAGCTCGGCTTTGCCTGTTGAGGGAAACCTGTTTTAACCGGTTCTTTCCAAAGTATATTCGAAGTAGTGGCCTGCGATTTTTAGCGACAGTCGGGCGTCCCCGAGTCGCGTTATTTTGGTTGTATCAGCCATTTTGACCGTAGTCATGTGTTTTTGGCCATAGCCATTTTTGATCCCAAGCGATAGTTTAGGCGTCTACACCGAGGGTATGCCCTTTAGGGATTCTTACAAATGCGATGTATAGCCTAAACTTTGGGGTTTTCATGTCTGTCGAGGTCTTACAGTTTGTCATGCCTGTTGAGGTCTTATAATTTGTATGATGTAGAATAGATCTGGTTATGCCGAGTCTGCCCACTAGGGGTCGCTTGGCGATTGGCGACAGTCTCTGAGTCATCGAGTTTGTTTAAGCTTGAAGACTGCTTCTCGTGAACTCGGAGTTGCATTATGAGCGCTTCGTAAGCTCGGGGTTCTAACCCTAGGGCCGTGTGGGCGTTGAACCGTTTAAGTCTCCAAGTATCTCAGGACGTATTTAGCGAAGAGGCCTTTGCTTCAAAAATGCTGAAATAGCCTTTTTCGAAGTATGAAATGTCGAAAAGATATTCCTTATTGCTTGGCGTAAATATAGGTTGTAAATACATGTCGTCTCGTTACTGTGAACTTGCCCCATGTGGGTGCGGCTCCTCTGATCATCTGATCTATTTACATGATTCCGTTTTGAAACTTAGCCTGCCATTTATTGGCCCTTCCGATGGGACGGTGACCTTAAGAAAAGGCCATTGCACGTCGTCTGACTGTAGAATAAAGGCCCGCAATTTCGTCGGATCCTCTTCTGGGGGATGTGTTGCTCTGCTAATAATCTTGCTAGCAGGACCCTCTTTAGGTTGGAAGTCCGGTCGAGTGAAAAGAGCATGACGGGCCATGCAGAGGCCTCGGATCTCTAAGTGGAGTTAGAACTTATGAATGCCTCGGCTGACTGCCTGCATATATGTTAGCAAAAGAAAAGAAACAACAAGGGAGCGGAGTAGTTCTTCCCTGCTGCAGGATGTGTAGGCGACATTTTGAGGTCTGGTATGTTTCTGCCATTTCGAGGCACGAGCTCTTATTACAGCCTTCTGCTTTGTTCAACGAGGCTTGGCCGAAGATGTGGTTATGCTCACCCTTTGATCCCTTCGAGGGCGGAGGAGTTGATGCCGGCGATAGGTCATATGGTGAGGGATTTCCTCTCGTCGTGTGTAGCTCCTTGTCGAATACTTTAGTCCCACCTCTGTCATGGAGTTTCATCCCTTTGGCGGAGTGTGGTCGAAGTCACCTCTGGACGGTGTGCTCGTTGTCATTTGAATGAAACATTTGTGTTTCGCAGGCTCGGTGTTCTAGCTCGAGCTCAGGCGGGATGTATAGATGGAGTGGCCTTCCTGATTGTTGTGGCAATCAGCGTTTGGAATCCATCAAAGATTCGAGGTGTTGGAGTGATTTGGTTTGTTAGTCTGAACCGCCACATTAGCTTTGGCCTCACATCGTCGGTATAATTGATCGAACCATCTGCACTCATGAACACATGTTTTATTTGAAATAGGTCAAATGAGGGAGGGGGTTACCATTTGTGTTAACATAAGGCCAAGGCGAAGTCTCGGCATCCCTTTCCTTGGATGCAAGGATTTCCTTTGGGTATATTCCCTGAACCCGTCTTTCCTTGACGATGAGCCCTTTCACTCAGTATATTTTATGGTTCTTTGAAGGGTGTCGTCGCCCCTTTACTGTCGTGATAATACGTTGTGGCTTGTCAGCTTTTTTTTTGCCGATCTCCTACCTCCCTTGGAGCTGGATCCAAGCCTGACCGCTTGATAATACTTGGTGGCAATCTCTATTGAATAGCACAGTTGTCGTTCTTTTGAGCCAGTTACCATGCGCGCCCTGCGGTTCCTGCACCGAGCCATGGTTCTCTTGAAGGGGTCTTGGTTGAATAGGTCTGAGCCACATGGCATTCCCGGTTTCGCTTATGGTGATCACGATGTTTGGTATAGCAACGCTAAAATCATACTCGGTTGGGCGGGGTTTCCCTACCAGCTATGCCTTATTGAATATAGTTCCATTAGAGGTTCTTCGAGGGTGCTGTCCTCGGGCTATTTCCCTATTGTTGTGAGGTAGGTTGCATCTCGAGTCGTTCCTTCCATTCGCAGCGCATGGATGATACCTCCATCCGTTTGGCATTAGCTTCTTTGGCGGGAGTCTGCTTGGATATACCGAACCCGAGGAGGTTCTCGGCTGGTTGTCCACGGCCCCGATTGGTGTGGGCATCCAGCCAGACTTCGGCTGGGTATTTGATCAGGCTTTGCTTGAAATGTCCTGGAGTCGTCGAGCATGCTTCGTTCAGGCCTCTGGTGAAGGCCTGTGTTGCCCGATTGTCCAAAACCGGGAGCGATCTCATTCGTCCTATCAGGGAATGGGTTGCGACTTCCCGCGGTATTTCATTTCTTCTTTGTTTGGCCTCAAGTGTATAGGGCCCTCTCGGTACTGCTTTGATGGCATCGGCGCATGCTTCCACGGAGGACCACACTGGTATGGTAAGCAAGTTTGTGAGTTCAGGTGCTAGGCGGTGGCGCTGCGTCATGGTTTCTTTCGAGAGAGTTTCTTCAAACATTCTCTACGAGACGGGCTCGAACTCATCATCTTGGAGGTCGCTGCCTTTGAATGAGCTCGCGTAAGTGGTGGTACGCCCGTAGGGATCTGAGGTCCTGTCGCACCTAGGGGGTTTTGGCGTTCCGGATTTTTGTGAAGCGAGTTCCGGGACCGTTTCCTTGGGAGACGGTTGCTATAAGAGCTTCCACGAACCTGATTCGATCCTTTCGAAAAGATTCCCAAGCAACCTTACTGCGGCAGGGTCAGTTACCGATCCGTCGTTACTTGATCTCTCGGGTACTAGCTCGGCGTAAGGAGGTGTCTTCGGCGCTACTGCGTTGGGAGTCTCCGGGCAACTTTGTAGCTGAGCGATAGCCAACTGCCGTGCCTGTAACATTTCAATAATAACATGAATATTAACTTCCTATTCTACTGGGCCGGGGTTTTTTGAGCTTCTTATCAGTCAATGCGGTGTATGATGTCATCGGTGCGCTAGGTTGCGTCGACCTGTTGCGCACCTTGCAAGCCTACATCCACTTGAATCGACCTAAATGCGTTATAAAGGTCCTATGGTGTCACGCTAACCTCTGGAGCAGCCATACTGTTTTCGTCGTGGTTTTCGGGGTAGTCATTCTCGATTTTGCTTACCGAGCTAGACATTAACCTGAAATCAAGAGATCTTGGGAGAGAAAAAGTGTGAAAGATAATGTACGTTTGTGTGACAAAACTAGCAAGAAAATAATTACTATTATTTTTAGCCCCACGGTGGGCACCAAACTATTTATCGTGAAAATGGTAACAACAATTAAATTTGTAAATGGGATTCTAAAAATACGTGATCTATTCCCGAGCTAGTTGTTAGAGCAGTTGATGCTAAGAACGTAAAGCTTAACGTGAAATGCGAGCTAAAATAGGATAGTAATCAAACCGAAGGGGCCTGTTGCCCGGATGCAGAGCCAGTCGATAAGGACCTCGGGGTCGGGACTCGAATCGAGCTCGAGCTATCGGGGGCAACTGGGAATAGGATAACAATTAAGGATACGATCAAGCAAGGCTCTTTACGGCCAAAGTTGCGCAATATAGCATGAAATAAGTAAGAAGACAATAGATGTTAAAGCGTCCTCGAGCTAGTGAGAACGAACAAAATTGGAGAAAGAGAGAGATATTATTGCTTTGGTGGAGAAATGGAGCAACATCATCCTCTTACAAAGTGGTATGGGTTCCCATTATACAGGCGAGGGAACACGGTATGGTACAAAGTGCATTAAATGTAAATATACGGGGATGGGACGGCTAGACATAACACCAGAGCCATTGATTCTAGCTGCTTGCCTCGGGATTTCCCCATCTTCGTAACCTTTGTTGGGTCGCGGACAGATCCCTTAACCTCGGAGCCTCGGCAGGGCCGCGAATGATCATCGAGATAAGGAGCCCGATCATGATCCCATAGCCTTGAGAAGCTGACATGACATTCTGAATATACCTTAATGGCAGGAAATGGATTCCCCTGATTTCACCGCATATAACCCCGTTCATGATTTAGAGTTGGCTATCATAGTTCACGCATTGAAGATTTGGAGACATTACTTGTATGGTGTGTCTTGTGAGGTGCTTACTGATCATCGCAGCCTCCAACACTTGTTCAAATAGAAGGATCTTAATTTGAGACAGCGGAGGTGGTTGGAGTTGCTTAAGGATTATGATATCACTATATTGTACCATCCGGGAAAGGCTAATGTGGTGGTCGATGCTTTGAGCCGAAAGGCAGTGAGTATGGGGAGTTTGGCATATATTCTAGTTGGGGAGAGATATCATGCAATTGATGTTCAGTCCTTGGCCAATCAGTTCGTGAGGTTAGATATTTCGGAGCCTAGTCGGGTATTGGCTTGTGTGGTTTCTCGGTCTTCCTTATATGATTGCATCAGAGAGCGCCAGTATGATGATCCGCATTTGCTTGTCCTTAAGGACAGAGTTCAGCACGATGATGCCAGAGATGTGACTATAGGTGATGATGGGGTGTTGAGGATGCAGGGTCGGATTTGTGTACCCAATATGGATGGGCTACGGGAGTTATTCTGGAGGAGGCCCATAGCTCGCGGTATTCCATTCATCCAGGTGCTGTGAAGATGTATCAGGATTTGAGGTAGCATTATTAATGGAGAAGAATGAAGAAAGATATTGTGGGATTTGTAGCTTGGTGTCTCAATTGTCAGCAGGTGAAATATGAGCATCAAAGACCGGGCGGCTTGCTTCAGCAGATAGATATTTCCGAGTGGAAGTGGGAGAGGATCACTATGGACTTTGTTGTTGGACTCCCGTGGACTTTGAGGAAGTTCGATGCTATTTGGGTGATTGTGATCGACTGACCAAGTCCGCGGACTTCATTCCTGTGTGTACTACCTATTCTTCAGAGTGGCTGGCAGAGATCTATATCCGGGAGATTGTTCGGTTGCATGGTGTCCCAGTTTCCATCATTTTGGATAGGGGCACTTAGTTCACTTTGTAGTTTTGGAGGTCTGTGCAGCGAGAGTTGGGTACTCAGGTTGAGTTGAGCATAGATTTTCACCCTCAGACGGACGGGCAGTCTGAGCGCACTATTCAGATATTGGAGGACATGTTGCGTGCTTGTGTCATTAATTTCGGAGGGTCATAGGATCAGTTTCTACTGCTTGCAGAGTTTTCTTATAATAACAGCTACCAGTTGATTATTCAGATGGCTCTATATGAGGCTTTGTATGGGAGGCGGTGTAGATATCTAGTTGGTTGGTTCGAGCCCAGTGAGGATAGGCTATTGGGGACAGACTTGGTACAGGATGCTTTAGAAAAGGTGAAGGTGATTCAGGAGCGGCTTCGTACAGCGCAGTCAAGGCAAAAGACCTACGGTGATAGGAAGGTTCGAGATGCATCCTACATGGTTGGTAAAAAGGTTCTGTTGAAGGTTTTCCCATGAAGGGTGTTATGAGGTTTGGAAAGAAAGAAAAATTGAGTACGTGGTTCATTGGGCCTTTTAAGGTGTTTCGGAGGATTGGGGAGGTGGCTTATGAGCTTGCTTTGCCACCCAGCTTGTCGAGTGTGCACCTGGTATTTCATGTTTTTATGCTCCGTAAATATATTGGGGACCCGTCTCATGTTTTGGATTTCAGCACGGTTCATTTGGATGATGATTTGACTTATGATGTGGAGCCAGTAGCTATTCGGGGTCGTTAGTTTCAAAAGTTGAGGTCGAAGGATGTAGCTTCAGTGAAAGTCCAGTGGAGAGGTCGGCCCGTGGAGAAGGCTACATGGGAGACCGAGCGGGAGATGCGGAGCAGATATCCTCACCTGTTTGAGGCTTCAGGTATGTTTCTTGACTCATTCGAGGACGAACGTTTGTTTAAGTTGGGGAGGATGTGACGACCCGGCCAGTCGTCTCATGTGTTACTGCTCTGTTTTCCCCATTTTTTGCTTTGTTTACCCGTGTTATGTGGTATCGGGTTAGTCGGATCGAATCCGGAATGATTTTGGTAAGGTTTGAGATACTTAGTCTCTTTTAAGTAAGCTTGAGTTGGAAAAGTCAACCGGATGTTGACTTATGTGTTAGTGGGCTTGGATGCGAGTTCCGATAGTTCGTTAACTTTGGAAGGTGATTTAGGACTTCTGAGCGTGATCGAAATGGGTTTTGGAGGTTCAGAGTAGATTTAGGCTTGAATTGACAAGTTGATATTTTAGCAATTTCCGGTTGGCATGTGAGATTTTGATATAGGGGTCGAAATTGAATTCTGAGAGTTGTAGTAGTTCCGTTTTGTCATTTGAGATATGTGTGCAAAATTTCAGGTCATTCGGACATGGTTTAATTGGGTTTTGATCAAAAGCGGAATTCGGAAGATTTTAGAAAGTTTGGCATGAATCCGAGGTTTTTTGGATGATTTGATGTTGTTTAAGGTGTTTTGAAGATTAGAACAAGTTTGAATAAGGTATTAGGATATGTTTGTGCTTTTGGTTTAGCTCCCTGGGGCCTCGGGGTGATTTCGGAAGATTGACGGGGAGTTTAAGGAATGTTTGCAGCTGCTGAATATTTGTTGCTTCTGGTATTTCCGCACCTGTTGATTGGGGACTGCAGGTGCGACATCGTACATGCGGAAAAGGAGTCGCAAAAGCGTATTATTGAGAAGTTGACAGGAACCGCAGATGTGGTTGTGGGACCGCACATGCAAAGCCGCAGGTGCGAAATGTTGAGTGCAGGTGCGATTTTGGTCCGTTAAGTGAAGAACCGCTGAAGCGGTTATGTGGCCGTATATGCGGTACCGCAGAAGCGGGTATTATGCCGCAGATGCGAAAATGTCTGGGCAGATAGTATAAATTGTGGCCTTCGCGAATTTTAGCTATTTTCACCATTTTTATCTCGGCTTTGGAGTTTTTTGGACGATTTGAAAGAGGGATTTCAAGGGAACTTAAGGGTGAAAATTGGGGAAACTAGGGCTTGGAAACTTAGACCTTTGCTTGAGGATTTGAAGGACCATTTGAGATCGGATTTCAAAACTTTTGATATGTATGAACTCGTGGACAGATAAGGAATCTATTGATGTAAAAATTATTGAATTCCGAGACGTGGGCCCGGGGGTCGGGTTTTGGTGATTTCGGGATTTGTGTCGTGTTTTGATTATTTTTGCTTGGGCTTCATTCCCTTAGCATATTTTGATGTCCTCGTTCTGATTTTGGATAGATTCTGTTACACCCCGCAATATTACGTCCCCCAGTATTATATTACGACAATGTTATGCTCTGTAGTAATATGTTACGATGATTTCACCCTCTTCAGTAATATATTACGATGATGTTTCGTCATGCAGTAATAAGTTACGACAGTGTTGTACCCAGTAGTATTACATTACAGTGATGTTACGCTTCTCCGTAATAAGTTACGACAGAGTTACACCCTATAGTATTACATTACAGTTATGTTACGCTTCGCAGTAATAAGTTACGACAATGTTGTACCCCGCAGTGATGTACATTGAATTTGTCGTAAGGTAATTGACATCAGTCCAAGGAAAAGATTATTTGGGGATTATAAGGATTATAAGTGATGAGTAAATTCGTGAAGGTAAAAGGTTAAGTAATATCTAAGAAAAACAAATTTTGTCAAAGTTTGGCATTTTGGGATAAAATACAGTCCGAGATAAAATACCATGTATTTATGGACTAGTGCCATACAAGGTACTACATGACCATAATATAAAGGTGTATAAGGTATGTGAAAAGTGAGTAATATTTTGAGTAAGTGGGAATAACTCTCAATTTTTCGAGTAATTGGTTAATTATCGGGTAACAGACATTACCCGATTAACTAATAAGTGTATAAGATTAAATCCCTCCCCCCCCCCCAATAAAATGTGGCAGAAGGCCACTATTTGAGAAAAGTGACTCATATTGATTTATGATAGGCGGCTGCCAACGATTTAATTGAATTATTAAATCAAGCAAGACTTAGAAAATGTCTTGTTTTCCATATTCATTTGGACAAAAGCATATTGACCTTTAAGTCAAAATGGAAATCTTATCTCCATTTCCATTTGCAAAATGAGTAACGAGCCATTCCTAAAAAAACCAAGAAAAATTGTCTTTCTTGGATCAAATACTCTAACGTCAAGAACAAGCTCAATCGTTCATAGTGCTTCAAAGAGCATAAGCTAGTTCGTTCAAATGGCTTCAAGAGCAAAAGTTAATCCAGTTCTTGCGGTTCTAAAGGTGTACATGCAATCTTCTCCAAGAGTATTATACGGAATTTTCCCTACTCTAGGTATGTTAAGGCCATCCCTTCTTTCTTTTGGCATGGTCCAAATTATACTGAACAAACGAGCAAATACACAGTTTCTATAAATTACTCTATTCCTAGAAATAGTAGGGGTGTCTATATTCTTGATTCCCCATGAGAATTATTATTATCTTCTGTTCATGGGTCTCAGAATAATACGCAGTTGGAAAAGTTTATCCGAAAAGAATATCGAGATTATTATGTATTTTTCATGCATTTCACTCATTTATACATGTGCATTTACCCATGACCAGATGGCGTTATATATGCGTATATATGTAAATATATGTATATGGGATATGGGAAAAGGTTACGGTGTTATATACGCACCACCACCTGATCAGCTGGTATATATTGATGATGTTGCCCACAGTGGATGAAATATTATTCAAACGGCATTATATACGTGTATATATGTATGTATATATATGTATATGGGATATGGAAAAGGTTATGGCGTTATATACGCACCACTACCTGATCAGTTAGTATACAATGATGATTTTTCCCACAATGGCCGATATGATATGATGGGATGCCATCAGAGGCTGACGATGTTGTGAAACATATACCTATTCATGACATGACATTCATACACATATGCATGACGCTAAAAGTAATTTATGATTTACAAAGTTATTCAGACTTACAAGATGAGTCATTTACTCTATATTTCTTCCATGTCTGTTATGTGCTTATTTATGTACCTTACATACTCAGTACATCATTCGTACTGACATTCCTTTTGCTTGGGGACGCTGTCTTTGATGCCCGTAGGTTCCGATAGATAGGTCTAGAGCACTCCAAGTAGGCTATCAGCTCAGTGGAAGATGTTGGTGCACTCCATTTGCTTCGGAGTTGCTCGTTTGGTTAGTATGACTTAGACGTGTAATGTTTGGTATGGTGGGACTCTGTTCCGACCTTTATAATATTTATGTATTCTTAGAGGCTTGCAGACATATGTCGTGCACATAAAAGATTGTGCGGCCTTGACGGCCTATGTTTTGAGTTTATAAAGGATCATGTTGGCCTATTAGGCTCGTATGTCACATTTATATGATGATGTAATAAGAAAGATATGTTACGTTGGTACTCGGTTAAGTAAGGTACCGAGTGCCCATCGCGGCCCATCAGTTTGGGTCATGACAAAAGTAGTATCAGAGCAGTTCTGTTCTTGGGAGTCTACAAGCCATGTCTAGTAGAGTCTTTTTTATGGGTGTGTCGTGCACCACACTTATAAGCAGGAGGCTACAGGGCATTTAAGATTGTCACTCTTTCTTCTTACTCTAGATTGTGTGATAGAGCTCACTTATAAGAATTCAAATTCTGAAATTCTATTTTATTCGTAATAAGACGATACTTACATTTGGAAAAGGATTGGAAAGAGAGATCGTTATGGAAGAGCTGAGTCAGAGGAATTGGATTTTTGTATAATGCCTACGATAAGTAAATGTGAGGTCTTTAGCATATCATGAGTGTACTGAAAGGTGCAAGCTTCCTGATAAGAAGCCTTAAGGCAAGAATGTCTATCCATTTTTATGGTAAAAGACAATGAGAGATTAAGAAGATAAATACAGGTTTCAACAAGCAAAAGAAGCAAGATGAAGAAGGGTACGAGGCACCCAATTAATGAAGGCTAACGGCGTTTATAATTGAGGCAGAATAACATAAGTTTTTTGAGTTATATTCAATAGTAACAGAGGTATATACAATTGGTCGCACCCATTCCAAATATTCCCTATGGGGATTAACATAAGTAGTATAAGAAGATATGATGGATGAATTGTTTGGGTCAGTTGACATTCCGAAGGATATTGCAAATATGTTAATAGATCTCTTTATGAGACACCTAGATGGTGCACTCTAAAAGAGTGCAGCCAGATATGAGTACTACAAAGACATGCACTATAAGCCTTGAAGGGATAAATATTACCTTAGTGTGGCTCGCGTCCCTAGTAAAGTGAGAACGTTAAGCAACTTGAAGATCTACTAGATGGAGCAAAGGAAAGCTAAAAGCAAAAGAATGTCATATTGAAGTTATCACAAGAAAAGGGATATGCAGAAATATTAGCAGAGTAATGAGAAGAGAGATAAGGAAGCATTATGAATAAGGTGTGATACATGGATAAAAATGGTAGAGTGTTACAGAACCTATCGTCAAATGAAGGAAGATACAAAAGGTGATGGGTTTTAAGACGACGAAACAGTATAGGCCATAAGGTTATATCCTCATTTCAAGAAATAAGTTCGTGACTCCAATGCAAAAACCATAAGGAAGAGTTAATCCCCAGAGGAAAAGAAATCAGTATGGACTGGTAAACAAGATAAACCAAATATGAATTAGGGACTGAATTATTGGAAAGTACTCGACATCATGGGAATTTCAGATTTCGTTCTGGCGGTAATAGAAGGGACCGCAGAAGAAGATTCACGATGAATTCAGATTAGTCATTCAGGGAGACGCTTTCCTAGAGCAAGCAATGTGAGCAAAATTAAGCTTAAAAGACTGTATGTGCCAGTTACGCTAAGTGTCACCCTTGCGAGTAAGGAAAATTGTCATCCTTGGTACAGAAGAATTGCCACAAGGTGAGTAAGGATCATTGGTGTTGAGAAACGACGCCAAAGATGAAGAGGCAAAACATTTATAGGTAGATCCTTGTGGCTTCAGCTTTTAGTACACCCCTAAAGGGGGGAATATGGAGTGATGTGGTATTAAGTCAGAATTAAGTGGTTCTAGTGACTATGGAATGGTAAAGGAAGAATGCGATAAATGAAAGAGAAATGAGGTGGCACTTATCCAAATCTTATATATATGCTACGATTCAAGAACATTATGCAAATGCGACGTCAAGGAGAAGAAGTAAGGGTTCCTGCCCGAGATGTTATTGATAATTAAGGAGCCAGTGCGAGACGTAAGTTAAGACCAAGGAAATAACCCAAGAAAGATTTCGCGGAATATTAACAAGAGGATAGGCCAACAAGTAGTTAGTAGTTGATTCAGAAAGAGCCTAGTTATGGCTAGTCAAGAGGATACATAACAAGACAGCAGGTCATGCAAGATAAAGATAGTAAAACCCAATATAGTGAATTTATCCCCTCAGTTATGGCATTGAAATACTTGAGAAATATTCAAATAGGAGTTGGGGTAGTTAAAGGTACCGTATGAGTGTTACGGAAATAAAAGATAGTTCCACTAGGAAGACAGTCAAAACTTTAGTTCAAAAGCAGCCGTACGAGCAGATGAGTATGGAGGTAAGTAACTAAGGATAGTTACAAGTGAGCACCAACATAAAAAATTCTATCGAGAATATGGTATAATAAGCTCGCATCTTTACAAGAGTCAGAGGGGCTTCCCTAAGTACTACGACGAAAGACTAGCTGAGGAAATAAGGAAGAAGGCTTCAACCTCAGTACAACGACCTAAAGAGGAAATGGTCGTGTGAAAACAATCTCCCAACAACATTGTAAGCATTCCAAAGGGAAGTGGCACCTACCGTGGCAAATGAATGGGAAGTAAGAATTAAAAGTAATATTCGAGATCAGATGAGTTGTATGAAAACTTTGGCAAGTGTGGGCACTAATATAAGCTAAGTATGGATGCAACAAGGGGGCAGAAAGACCAAGAAAGGTAATAGCTTACATTGAAAGAAAGATAAGATAGAATGAAAGAATTATTTGATCAATGATCCAGAGTTAGTACATTATGGATACACTCAAGATTTTGGAGCATTATCCAGGCAGCATATTTGTTGACAATTATACAGCCCTAGAAGACTCTGGTATAAGTTAAAAGAAAGAATTGAGCCCAGGGCATAGACAAAGAATTGAATCATTAGAATATTGTATCATGGATATTCCATAACGCCCATGAAAGGCTAAGGTAATAAATGATACTATGAGCCACAGACTAGAAGATAGCTTAAGCCTACGTAAAGGCTGATCAGAAGGAAGAGGAATCTCAAGAATTACATCACCCAAGTAAATCAGGAGTCCGATTACTGGACCTAGAAAAATTATAGAAGTTGTGCTGGAGAACATGACAGAATCACTCTTAATATCTGATGTTCAAATGAAATAACACAACAACCATAATCTATAATGGCTCTACAAGGAAGCTAGTTAGAAGAAGTACCAGCCTCATAAGAAGTCAGTACAAAGCTCCCACCGGATTGTGTATGTACCAGAGGTGCGACTATTATAATAGAGCTTCAAGTTATGGACGTAAATTATACCTAGGTGGAAGGGAGTTTATGAAAGAGATAAAGGATACGATACGAGATTTTAAGTAAGTAAGATAAAAGTGAACAGCGTACGAGACTCTCAAAGGCAGAACATGTGAATAGTCCATACTTCGGATAGAAGTCTAGAAGTTCTGGGATTCAATATCTAGGAATGATAACGGCATAGTCAGTGGCATATCTCATAGCCTATGGTTTCTAGGTATCGAAGAGGCTAATTAAAACAGTAAAGAAGAGTTAGAGATGATGTGATGTCTCGTTTCATGTCCCTGAATGACATAAGGAAATCTATGGTGCAAGCAAGTTGAAGGAAAGTTTATATATGAATATGTATAGGTCGCAAGCTAAAGTATGGTAGAGCAACAAAGTTTTAAGGAAACATGAGTAAGGATGAGGAAAGGCAAGTGAAAAGGTGACGAGAACGGATAAGTCCTCATGATTAAGTCCATGAAAACAAGAGAGATAATGGTTTCTCTAAGTTATTGAAAGTTCAGTATAGCCTGAATGAACTCAAAGGAATCTAAGATTAATAGCATTTAGAAAGAATGAAATGCTGCCCTAATAGTAGAATAAGGGTGTAATTGTGATAGATAAAGAATGATGTTTGGGCCTTCAATTGAGTAATGATTTGAAAAAAAAAATGAGAAAGAAAAGGGGTTCAGGAATTGTATGGGATTAAAATACCCATGTAAGAGAATCACCTTGGGATGCTATAGAATACGATTATTGAAGTACAGTATCGACACTAAGTGGATCAGGAAAATTACTTCGAATATTTCTTGATGTGACGTAAGCCCTAGTGGCAAAGTATTGCGTAAGAAGTTTCAAGTTATCAGTGGTATATTGTAGATCAATATTAAGGTATATCAACAATGGATGGACAAAAGTTACAAAGTATGAGATGAGATTAGGTCGTCATTCTAAAGATGAGCAGTAATGAGGAAGCATTAAAGGACTTAAATTTATACATATGGAATAAGCAACGAGAGTAAGCTGGGATTTGGTAGCAGACCTCAGTAACAATAAATTAAAGTAAGAGTTATGGCAGTAAATTCATACAGATGGTTAAACGGACCTATGCGATAAGATATAACAATATTCGTGAATTTAACCAAGTACCTAGTGAAGAGCTTCAATATACTCATAAATTCCCAAAGGGACATCTTATCAAGCTCTACATGTGAATCCTAGAGATTGGACACACTTACAAGATCAAAACTATACAGGCTGCATGATGAAAGGTAGCAACAATTACGAGATTGGAAGGATTCCGACTACAAGTTGTGGTGTGAGAAGGAGGTCTAAGGAGGGATGCCCTAGACTTCAGACTTATTCATAGAACAGTCGCCTAGATGGCAAGGAAAGTCCTAAAGTATTCGGAAGATATAAGTTAAGAAAATGATAAGAGCATTGGTCAACATTCGAGGACGAATGTTCCAAAGGGGGAATGATGTTACACCCTGCAATATTACGTCCCGCGGTATTATATTACAACAATGTTATGCTCTGCAGTAATATATTACGATGATGTTACCCTCTTCGGTAATATATTACAATGATGTTACGTCCTGCAGTAATAAGTTACGATAGTGGTGTACCCAGCAGTATTACATTATAGTGATGTTATGCTTCGCAGTAATAAGTTACGACAGAGTTGCACCCTGTAGTGTTATATTACGGTGATGTTACACTTCGCAGTAATAAGTTACGATGATGTTGCACCCTGCAGTGATGTACGTTGAATTTGTCGTAAGGTAATTGACATCAGTCCAAGGAAAAGATTATTTGGAGATTATAAGGATTATAAGTGATGAGTAAATTCGTGAAGGTAAGAGGGTAAGTAATATCTAAGAAAAACGAATTTTATCAAAGTTTGGCATTTTGGGATAAAATACGACCCGAACTAAAATACCCGGTATTTATGGACTAATGTCATACAAGGTACTACATAACCATAATATAAAGGTGTATAAGGTATGTGAAAAGTGAGTAATATTTTGAGTAAGTGGGAATAATTCTCAATTTTTCGGGTAATTAGTTAATTATCGGGAAATGGAACATTACCCGATTAACTAATAAGTGGATAAGATTAAATCCCCCCCCCCAATAAAACGTGGCAGAAGGCCACTATTTGAGAAAAGTGACTCATATTGATTTATAATAGGTGGCTGCCAAGGATTTAATTGAATTATTAAATCAAGCAAGACTTATAAAATGTCTTGTTTTCCATATTCATTTGGACGAAAGCAGAATGACCTTTAAGTCAAAATGGAAATCTTATCTCCATTTCCATTTGCAAAATGAGTAACGAGCCATTCCTAAAAAAAAGCAAGAAAAATTGTATTTCTTGGATCAAATACTCTAACGTCAAGAACAAGCTCAATCGTTCATAGTGCTTCAAAGAGCAGAAGCTAGTTCGTTCAAATGGCTTCAAGAACAAAAGCTAATCTAGTTCTTGTGGTTCTAAAGGTGTACATGCAATCTTCTCCAAGAGTATTATATGGAATTTTTCCTACTCCAGGTATGTTAAGGTCATCCCTTCTTTCTTTTGGCATGGTCCAAATTATACTGAAGAAACGAGCAAATACACAGTTTCTATAAATTACTCTATTCCTAGAAATAGTAGGGATGTCTATATTCTTGATTCCCCATGAGAATTATTATTATCTTCTATTCATGGGTCTCAGAATAATACGCAGTTGGAAAAGTTTATCCGAAAAGAATATCGAGATTATTATGTATTTTTCATGCATTTCACTCATTTATACATGTGCATTGACCCATGACCAGATGGCGTTATATATGCATATATATGTAAATATATGTATATGGGATATGGAAAAAGGTTACGGCGTTATATACACACCACCACCTGATCAACTGGTATATGTTGATGATGTTGCCTACAGTGGCTGAAATATGATTCAAATGGCTTTATATACGCGTATATATGTATGTATATATATATATATATATATATATATATATATATATATATATATATATATATATATATATATGTATATGGGATATGGAAAAGGTCATGGCGTTATATACGCACCACCACCTGATCAGCTGGTATACGATGATAATTTTGCCCACAGTGGCCGATATGACATAATGGGATGCCCTTATAGGCTGATGATGTTATGAAATATGTGCTTATGCATGACATGACATTGATGCGCATATACATGATGCTAAAAGTAGTTTATGATTTACAAAGTTATTCAGACTTACAGGTGGAGTCATTTACTCTGTATTTCATCCATGTCTGTTATTTGCTTATTTATGTACCTTACATACCCAGTACATCATTCGTACTGACATCTCTTTTGCCTGGGGATGTTGTGTTTGATGCCCGCAGGCCCTGATAGATAGGTTGAGATCCCTCCAAGTAGGCTATCAGCTCAGCGGACGATGTTGGTGCGCTCCATTTGCTTCGGAGTTGCTCGTTTGGTTAGTATGATTTAGACATGTATTGTTTGGTATGGTGGGACTCTGTCCCGACCTTTATGACATTTATGTATTCTTAGAGGCTTGTAGACATATGTCGTGTACATAAAATATTGTGCGGCCTTGTCGGCCTATGTTTTGAGTTTATAAAGGATCATGTTGGCCTATTAGGCCCAATATGTCACGTGTATATAATGATGTAATAAGAAAGATATGTTACATTGTTACTAGTTTAAGTAAGGTACCGGGTGACTATCGCGTCCCATCGGTTTGGGTCGTGATAGATTCGACGCGAGTGGAGGTCGATTCGAGGGCCAAAGGCATCGCGAGCTAGAGATTTGACCGGTTAGAGGTGAATAATGATTGTGAATGATGTTCTGAGGGTTTGAAACCCCGGTTTGCACATCATAATGCTATATTGAGGTGAGGCACACGCTTGATGATGAGCGTGGGGTTGTACACTGTTGGGGATTGTGACTTAGTCCGTCCTGAATGACTGTTTTACCGCGTATTTGACTGAAATCTATTTACTATCATCATGATTTGGGCTGAATGACATATTTGGGCCGTGTTCCAATTATTTGAACCCTTCGGGATTTTTACTGGTATTTCCTTACTGTTTTGACTTTATACTTGAACTCAGTCATGTGATATTTTACTGTTTTCTTACTCGGCCATGTTTACTCATTTTTAACACTTACATGATCTTTTAAATGATATTTTAGGCTGAGAATCATATTTTACTATTGCCCGAGTGGCTTGTAAGGATTTTTACTGAGTAAGGCCGAGGGCCTATGTTGTGAGGAAACATTTGATACTGATTACGAGGCCGAGGGCCTGAGATATGTACGCCATAAGGTGGCTTGATTGATATGAGCCGAGGGCCTAGTGATGATGCCACGAGGTGGCTTGATATTGTGCTTGGGCCATAAGGGGACCCTCCAGGTGTATGTACACCCTCAGTGAGCACGAGTACCCCTTGTGATGTGAGATTGAGCCCGAGGGGCTGGTATTGTTCTGAGATATTGCCCGAGGGGTGGAATTGTGGATACTATGCCTGAGGGGCGAACCTTTACGTGTTATTTTTTTAATTAACTGTCCATTATCTGCTTAATTGTTGAAAAAGGTTTTTCATGAAATATCATTTGATATAAAGGATTTTTGCCTATCTTTCACTAAATCACTAATTTTTAAATGGTTTTACTGCTTCATTATAGAATGATTTGTGCTTTACGTGATGTCTTTCTTTCAGTCTTTATTTGCATTTGTTACTCACTGAGTTGGAGTACTCACTTTACTCCCTGCACCCCATGTGCAGATTCAGGCATTGCGGGTCCTGCAAGTGCGAGTTGAAAGCTCCCGGCAGATATCGGAGTCCACGAGGTAGCTGCTTGACGTCTGCAGTCACGTGCTTCTCCCTCTTTATCATTTCTATCTCTTATCTCTTAACAAGTAGAAATGCAATTAAACCTAGAGTATCTAGCATCTAAAAACCTAGAATAACCCTAAACCCAACATAAATTCAACATGAATCAGACTGAAATGAGGCAGAAACAAAAATCATTAAGAAACTATTAGCAAAACAATTTTCATAGAATAAGATTGCTAAACCTTTTTAAGCAAACTATTCAGATGACGACCTAACAGACTTAACTAGGCATAAACAAAATATTTTGTAATTAACCTAAAATATGCAAACTAAGCAGGACCAATAATTGTGAAAAAAGAAAAAGGGGAGAACAAATGATTGAATAGAAGTAAACAAAAATAATAATCACTGCTTCTTTTTCTCTTTTTAATTTTGTCTTATAACATACAAAAATACCAAAATAGAACAAGAAGGCAAGGAAAAACCCAATGAGAAAGACGGGCTGAAGCCGGGTTCTGGTTGCATTTCGAAATAGCTTGAAACTGGCCCAAAATAATTGTTCTTGTCAAGAGCAATCTATTTGGAAGAGCTTCGAACCAATCGAATAGCAAAATTTGCAAAAATCCCCAAACATGCACAACTAGGTTTTCTTTGGACTTTCAAATCTAAGATTGAAAGGATTCGGTGGGGATTTAAGGAAATCCAGTAAGGGATTTGAGTTAAAAGGGGTGTGGAGGTCATGGGGTGTGAGTTTTGGGTTGGTTTGGAGACTTAGGGTTTTTTTAGGTTTTGAACTCAAATCCGAAATTGGTGGATTTGGGTGGTGCTTTTGGGGAAACTAATGGTGGAATGGTGTTGGGAAAGTGCTCCGGGTTGTGGAGTGTGAATTTGGGAGGTTTTGGAGCACCGGAGCCGCCATGAGGCGATTTCCAGTGGGTGGTCAACGGCGGAAACGGAGAGGGTATAAGGGGTTGGCTAAGGTTTGATTTGCTTAGAGAGGGAGATGGGAATTGAAGGGGTTCGATGGGGGGGTCTGTGTTAGGACAGTCTTATACCAATTGGATGGCCAGTTTTGAGCCGTTGGATCACAATGATCCAACGGTTGTGATGAAAGGAAGCAGAAACGGGGTCATTTGGTTTTAAAGGGGTGGACCGGGTAGGCTAGGTTTTGGGCCTGGGTCTGGATTGATTTGGATATAAGGTTTAGCCCAATTTCCAATTAAATCCCCTTTTTCTCAATTTCCTTTTTTTATTTCCTTTTCTTTGTTTTTCTTTTTCTTTTTCTTTAATTAAAAATCCTAAATTAAATTCCTAAATTAATTTAAATTATAAAATTAAGCTAATTATCTAACTATAATATTTATAAAAATTAGTTGATCGTAGATTAAAAGAGAAAAATTACTAATCTAAAATTAAAAGCTAAAAAATTGTAAAAGTGAACCAATTTTTTGTGATTTTCATCTTCATAAAATAACTAATTAACTAATTAATCCTAAAAATATGAAAACAAAATCTCAATGAAATGCATGGTATTTTTTTATATTTTTAATGGTTTTAATAAAATTAAACGTGCACAAAAATGCAATTAATAAAAGTCCTGCAAAAATTCTATAAAATTACAAATAATTTGGAAAAAAATTATTTTCTTTATTTTTAGGAGTATTTTATATAGGGAAAAAATCATATGCTCACAGTACTTTCCAAGAAGGTATACACCAAAAATTTGTAAGAAATAGACCAAGGAATTCACACAAAAATTATCGCAAAGACAACACATTGAGATATTCAGTGGCTATTTTGTTACAAAAGGAAGTTTGCTACTTGTGAAAGTATTGGAACTGGGCGGTGGCTAGCAATGAAAAAGGCTATTGTTGCAAGATCTTAGCAGTGGCCAATCATGATAGAGGCTATTCTTGCAAGAAGCAGATCTCTCAAGCGGACATGAACATTAATGGGCTTCATGGGCTAGTTTATATTTTTATATACTACATTATATCTCATGTGCTATCATTGTTGAGTATTCTACTCAATTTTGATAATAGGTCATATGTAGTATTGCAAAGTTTATTTTTTCATTTCTTAGGATTTTATGACACATTGTTTTTCTTAATTTTATTATATATAAAAAACTAGCCCTAGGCTCTGCCTAGTGGATTTCTAAAAAAAAAAAAAAACTCCCTCACAACTGGTACCGAATCCACAGAAGGAACCTACGCATTAGAATTTCGGTTGTAAGCCAAATATTGTAGAGACCCCTTCTCAACTATACGTCAAGCCTTAAAAAATAAAACCACCCAGCATGGTTAGAATCATAGTCTTGGCATGGCAATACAAGATGACGTGATACGGAGACAACCAATCCATACCAAGAATGACAATTCTCAAAGGACGAATGTCAGCAAAAGTTAAGCTCCTCAAAATCTCTATTTTATTTTATTTTTAGCATGCATCACTATTGTTCATATCCCCCATTTACCCAGGTAGAATATTTTTACCTAGAGAGATCCAGCTCATATTTTCGGATAGAAGCACTCTTCGCTCATGCTATTTTACATAGCTTAACCCGGGTAGAACCTTTTCATCTAGGGGCATCCAGCTCATATTTTCAGGTAGAAGTACTCTTCGCTCGGGTTCTTTTACATAGCTTAACTCAGGAAAAAAAAATTCGCCTAGGGGGATTCATTCCTTCCCAGTAATACTGGTTACCAACTACTGGTTACATTTCCTTTGAGTAATATAGGGTACCAACCCCTGGTTTCCTTCCCAGTAATACAGGATATTAACCCCTGATTATATTTCTTTTCAGTAATACGGGGCACCAACCCATGGTTATATTTCCTTTGAGTAATACAGGATACCAGCTCCTGGTTACATTTCCTTCCAGTAATACAAGGTACCAACCCCTATTTATATTTTCTTTCAGTAATACAGGGCACAAATCCTTGGTTACATTTTCTTTCAGTAATACAAAGTACCAATCTCTAGTTATATTTCCTTTTAGTGATACAGGGTGCCAACCCATGTTATCTTCCTTCCTAGTAAGACAGGGTGTCAACCCCTAGTTACATTTCCTTTCAGTAATACAGGGTACCAACTCTTGATTATATTTTCTTTTAGTAATACAGGGTACCAACCCCTGGTTATATTTTCTTTTTTAGTAATACAGGGTGTCAACCCCCTGGTTACATTTCCTATTCAGTAATATAGGGTAACAATCCCTGGTTACATTCCTCTCAGTAATACAGGGTATCAACCTCAAGTTACATTCTTTTAGTAATACACGGTACCAACCCCTGGTTACCTTTCTTTTTAGTAATACAGGGTACCAACCCCTAGTTACATTTCCTTCCCAGTAATATAGGGTACCAATCCCTGAATACATTTCCTTTCAGTAATACAGGGTACCAATTCCTGGTTACATTTCTTCTGAGTAACACAGAGTACCAACCCCTAGTAGCATTTTCTTTCAGTAATACAGGACACCGCTCTTTGGTTACATTTTCGTTCAGTAATATAGTGTGTCAACCCCTGGTTACATTTCCTTTTAGTGATACAGGGTGCCAACCCCTGGTTACCTTCATTTCTATTAATACAGGGTACCAACCCATGATTACATTTCCTTTTAGTAATACATGGTACCAACCCCTGGTTACATTTCCTTTTAGTAATACAGGGTACTAACCCCTAGTTACATTTCCTTTTTCAGTAATATAAGGTCCCAACCCCTGGTTACATTTCCTATTCAGTAATACAAGGAACCAAGCCCTGGTTACATTCCTCTCAGTAATACAGGGTACCAACCCCAAGTTACATTCTTTCGGGAATATAGGGTACCAACCCCTCGTTACATTTCTTTTTCAGTAATGTAGGATACCAACCCCTGGTTTCATTCTTTCTAGTGATATAGGGCGCTAACCCATGGTTACATTTTCGTCCTTGTAATACAGGGAGACATCCCCCGGCTACATTATCCCTCTTTAATACAAGGAACCCTGTGGTTGCATATCCTCACATAGATAGGTTATACTGTTGTCTTTGTCTTTCTTTCAATAAGTTAGATTAGTTTATAGCTTTCTCTAATAACTCACAAAAATTTTCTAGTGCAAACTGGGGCAAACAAATTTTGTTCGTTTTGTTCGTCTTTGATGGCTCTGCAAGCCCTGTCGTAGAGCACAGGTGATGATTTAAAGCTTGCAGGTTCGATTTCTCATCACAACAAAGAAGTCTTTTGATCACAAGATAGTTAGAGTTAGTTTTGATAATGTGTCAATACAAGCGAGCGGGTCGAGAACCTAGATTTTACTCCAGAAGACACATAGAAAAGAATGTTGTAACTTTTAGCTTGCAGGCATATGTAGTTATCTTCTCTTTTTCTTTTGTTATAAGTAGCAAGTAGCAGTAACACCAACAACAGTAGCAGCAACAACAGTCTTAACTCCAGTGTCTAGTAGTCTCAGCTACTAAAGTTTTTCCAGAACTACACTGACCTGATTCCTTTATGGACAAGGATATGTAGGCAACCTCGAAAGCAAGGTTCGATCACGTTTTTCAAAAATTCTTTCATTGGCGTGACATGTAAGCAAACATTAGCCATGTCATTCACTTTTTTTGCGCGAAAACTCTTCATGTTCTCGAGCAAAAGGGGGACAACTAGGAATACCTAATTTTTGCACTATTTTTAACACTTCCTAAAGTCATTAGTGTTTTATTAATTTAATTATTTTTTTAATTTTTGTGTTTTTAATCGCATATTTCCTATCATAAAAAATAAAAAAAATATATAATAATGTAGTTCTTTTTTTATTAGTGCATTTTAGGAATTAACTAACTATTTAATTGGTGAATTAATCTAGCTAAATAAGTTTTTTTAATTAACTAATATATTTGTGTAAAGTTAGTTTAATAAGTAGGATTAAGGAAATTAGGCCAAAATGAAAGAGAGTGGCGACAAGTGCAATGCAAGGGGGGCTGCCATTGAAAGGGTCCGAAACGACATAGTTTTATCTTTAAACTACGTCGTTTCCTTAAGTGAATCAAGATTAAATCTCATCCATTCACCGTCATGATCCAACGGTCCTCATTTGATTCCTCATGGAGTATTTAAGCTCCTAAAAATCAGATTTTTGCCTAATTTACACACAACCAAAAACCCTATCCTCATCTCTCTCTTCTGCCACACCCCTCCCCCTTCCTCCACCCAGATTAAATCTCATCCTTTCACCCCCTTTGATCCAAGGGTCCTCATTTGATTCTTCGCGGAGTATTTAAGCTCCTAAAAATCAAATTTTTGCCTCATTTACACACAACCTAAAATCCTAGCCTTCTCTATCTCTCTCTCTTTTCTCTCTTTGCCCCCCCCCCCCCCATGGAAGCACCGCCGGCGGCCGCCGTCCACCATCCTCCAAATCACCCCAAAATTTTATCAGTTCTCCCTCTCAACCTCCTCTCCATGAATCCAAGCCTTAAATCCTCACCAATCTCCTTAAATCTAGCTTTGACCGAAACCTTAGTTTACTTTGCTCTTAAAAAATTTCAAGTTTTAGCCGCCCCACACAATAACACCTACATAAATGGATAAATCTCAAAGAAATCTATCCACTCCTACCAATTTCACCCCAAAACACCATTGCTATCGTACCGCCGCCACTACCGTCGTACCGCCATCACTACCTCGCCTCTGCTTAGGCTAACCTCGAACTCAAAGTGTGACGTTGTTGTATCGCGACTGATCTTTGGCTCAATGGAGTTTGCGGTCACGATTTATCAATAAGAAAATCGTGCTTGAAGTTCAAAGTTCTACCGAGTTGGCATACCACCATTATTTTGGTCACTTGAATTGTAAAATAGTAAAAATCCTAATCTTTTTTCCCATGGGTGATTTTTTTTATTATTTTTAGATTTTAAATTTTTTCTATGATTAATTCTTTTAGCATTAGTTTAATTTTTGAAGTTTGAAATGCTAAATTTTTTATTTTTGCACGTGTTAAAGTAGTAGAATAGTTTTGTATTGATGAAAGGTGAGGTAGTAAAGGAATACTTGAGAGTATAGGGTACTATTTACTACTACAGAAACTTTTGGAGTACAAAACTCAAAAGTCATTTGTTTGGTAGAAAAATATACTACTTCTGGACATCTTTTGAACCAAAAGTCTGTCTTTAAATAGTGAAGATCAGATTTCAGTTGAAAATACTCTCTTTTGGATAAAACTGAACTTGAAAGTCCTGCCTTTTGAATTTTATAGCAGATTTTGTTGAAAAATCTGTTAAAAATGAAAGATTTTCAATCATGAAATATCTGTTTTTTTCTCCTATAAAACATACATCTTTAGAGTAGCTCACGGCATCTCTACTCATTGGTAAAAAAAGAGGAGAGAACTTTGAGAGAAAAATTTCAGTAAAAGCATCCTTTAGCAGCTAAAAATTATGAGCTTTGTGAATTACGTCTCTATGTGCAAGACCTTCTAAGAGCATAAGAGTGTTGAAGTTGATTGCTAGGATCCTTCTTCTTTAAAATTTACTAAGTTAAGGGTCTTTTCTGAGTTGTTTCTCGTGTCAAAAGTTGCTGATTTGCTGTTGTTTATTGTTGTTTTTCTGCGGTCATTTGTTATTGAGCTTTATTTTCTCCGTTGTTGCATTCTTGAAATTCTGCAAATTAGATATTTCTCTTAAGCTTTGCAATATAACCTGTGATAAAAATGAATATGAATCATGTTGTATTGAAGATCACTTCACTGTGGACTTGTTTTCTAATTTAAACAGCATGAGAATATGGTTGTTTGTCTTGTTAAGTTTTAGTATTAAACAAGTGTTGTTATTTTAAAGTTCCAAAAATCATGCTTTATTTCTTTTGGGTTGTAAATATGCTTAGCATGAAAAGTTTTGATAGAGACTTACTACTTCATTCTTATTATTAGTGTACTGCTACATAAAGTTACTATTATATTTTTAAAGTCATAAGATGTTTGAAGCTAAAAAAAGAAGAAGAAAAGACAATGTTTAGTGAAATGAAAGTAATTTGAAGTTTGGAGAGTTGGCATGATGAATGTGTTAGTTTCACCTCACTTAACTGAAATTGGCTACTGGAGTTATACAAGTTTAATTATTTTTTCTTGTTTAAGTTAGCATTGAATGATGTGGTAATACTTAATAGAGGTAGATTTTTGAAAGTAATAAAAGAGAAGTTGGATTTGAATAAATAGACTACATAAATTTGTACATGACTAATCTTGTTGGGCTGTATTAGTAAACTAGGAATTACAGGTGTTTGGGCCGAATGAAACCAAATTCGCCAGGCCCATAAAAATAATGGTTCAGTTGGCCCATTCTTTGTAAATATTTTCTGTTAGGCCCATTTCGTGTTAAGCATGTTAGCTGGCCCTTTTTTGTATTAAAAAAATAATCATGTTGGGACAAATAAAACCGAATTTCTACAGCCCAATTCCAACAAAGCTGGCTGGTCCATTCCTTTTAAATATAGCAGGACCATACTTTCAGTAAAGATGGCCAATTTTCTTTTAATAACTTCAACAGGCCCAATGCCAATAATTGATAAGCTAGTTCAAGTTTAAATGACATATTTAGTTAAACAAATGTAGTAATATTATAGCCTTTTCTTTTGAATATTTTTTTAATAACTTAATCTCCTTAGTAATTAATCTAAAGGCTAGGCAATTAGTAGGTGCGCTTTAACTTCTTCATTCACGGACTCACTTGCGTAACGTGATATTTAATATTCTATAAATTAAATCAATAATCTCACATCATATCCAATAGCTTTAAATAATTTCTAATTTAATTAATCCCCATAATCGCCAAGTCGCTTGCATAGAACTATAGTTACATTTAATAAATTTCAAAATTAATTTCCTCAAGCATAAACGTAGTAATTTCTCAAAAGTACTACAAATAATTGATTGTCATGACTTCGGATTCGTTTGCGAGGCGCGATTATGATAAGTTAATTAATTTTTTTCGATCACGCATTCACTTGCGTAGCATGGTTATGACAACGTAATATTATCCAAATCTATAACGACCTGACCAGTCGTTTCATGAGTTACCGCTCCGTTTTCCCCATTTCTGCTTCTTATTATCTTGTCCAACTGTATTAAATGATATCGGGTTGGTTGGTTCGGGTTTGGAGAGGTTATGAAAAGAAATGAGACACTTAGTCTCTTTTGAGTAAGCTTAGATTAGAAAAGTCAACTGGATGTTGACTTATGTGAAAAAGGGCTCGGATGTGAATTCCGGTGGTTTGGATAGCTTCGGGAGGTTACTTGGGACTTAGGAGCATGATCGGAATGTGTTTTGGAGGTCCGGATTAGATTTAGGCTTGAATTGGGAAGAGTGAGAGGGGGCTACGAGCCCTCTCTCGTTATTGTTCCCGGACCACCCATCTCTTCATTCCCCTTCGCCTAGCCCGGTGAGATTAGATTTCTAGAACGAAGTGAAGTGATAGGAAGAGAAGACAGCTGGCGGGAAATCCCTATTCATGAAAGATCTTTTTCCTTTTATTTTTGAATTTGGCACTATTTAAATAAGCGAAATTGGAATTTTGGCGTTTTCCGGTTGATAGTGAGATATTAATATATGGGTCGGAATGGAATTTTGGAAGTTGGAGCAGGTCTGTTGTGTCATTTTGTGACGTGTATGCAAAATTTCAGGTCATTCGGACGAGGTTTGATAGACTTTTTGATCGAAAGCGGAATTTGAAAGTTTTTAGAATTCTTAGGCTTGAATCTGATGTCAATTTGGTGCTTTGATGTTGTTTTGAGTGTTTCGAAGATTGGAACAAGTTTGAATGATGTTATTGGATATATTGGCATGTTTGGTTAAGGTCCCGAGCACCTCGAGTGAGTTTCAGGTGGCTGAACGGATCAATTCATGTTGAAAAAAGTTGCAGAAAAATCTGTTGTTGGGTTGCAAGTATTTGGCCTTCGCGTTCGCGAGAGGGCTCTCACATTTGTGAAGGGTTAGGATGTGAGGCAGGATGTTTGGCCTTCGCGTTCACGATGGGTGTGCCGCATTCGCGAAGGGTCAGGAGTTGTGTGCTTCGCGTTCGCATAGGAGTAGCCGCATTCGCGAAGGATTGGTCGGCTGAGGCATCCCATTCGCGAAGGGTCTTCCGTGTTCGCGTAAGAGGATTTTAGTCAAAGGAAATTTTTTTCTTCGCAAACGCCAGTTTTTGACCGCGTTCGCAAAAAATAAATTTTAAAAGCTGGGCAGAATATTTAAAAGACCCTTCCGCGATTTTGGGTCTAAATTTCACCATTGTTGAGCGATTTTCGAGCTTCTTAAGAGAGATTGAAGAGGGAATCAAAGAGAACTTCTTGGAGGTAAGACTTATGGACTTAATACTCGATTCTATTGTGATTTTTACCTAATTAAACATGAAATTTTGGGGATTTGAAGCCTAAGATTGGAGAGTTAGAACTTGGAAATTGGAGACCTTAATCTAGGGATTTGAGGGGTCATTTGTGGTCGAATTTTTGTATTCTTGGTGTGTATGAATTCGTGGGAGGATAAGGATTCCATTGATGTGACTTTTATCGAATTTTGAGATGGGGGCCCGGGGGTCGGGTTGGACCAATTTCAAAAATTTTGATATAATTTAATTATTTTTGCATGGGCTTCGTTCCCTTAGCCTATATTGATATTGTAATTCTTATTTTGGATAGATTCGACGCGTGTTGAGGCCGAGTCGAGAGGCAAGGGCATCGCGGAGTAGTATTTCATCCGATTTGAGGTAAGTAACCATTGTAAATTTGGACCTGAGGGTATGAAACCCCGGTATTTCATATTGTTTTGATAAATGAGGTGACGCACATGTTAGGTGACGAGCGTGTGGGCGTGCACCGGTAGGGATTGTGACTTGGTCCGTCCTGTAGCGACTACTAAGCCACGTATTTGATTTGAAATCTTATGATATTCCATATTTTTGAGATTGATACTATACTTTGGGTTGTACGCTATGTTTGGGGCCTTGCGCCGACCTGTTTAGAACCTATGGGTAATTTTTACTACTTTCCTCACTCTATTTGTTTTGAAAGCATATCCTCAGTCATGTTTTACCTGTTTATTATTTAAATCTGGTTTTATCACTCTACTTCTTAATATATGAAAACTGTTTTGGCTGAGTTCCCCAATTTCCACTGATATGCCCGAGTGGCTGTGAGGTTAATGACTGAGAGAGGTTAAGGACCTAATGGTGAAGATTATATATATTATGGATCGGGTTGCGTGCCGCAGCAATACTATATATTATGGATCGGGTTGCGCGCTGCAGCGATATGACGCTTGGGCTGTAGGAGCCCCTCCGGAGTCTGTACACCCCAGTGAGCGTAGTCGACTATAAACTATGGATCGGGCTACACGTCGCAACGGTTATTATGATTATTAGTATTATGAGTTATTATTGAGCCAGAGTGTTGAGTGTGAGTTCTGTTGACGAGAGTTGAGTCACGAGTGACTGAGAGGCTTGCCCGAGAAGCTATAATGTGAGTGATACCTTGCCCGAGGGGCCCTTTTATGATATTTTGATATTTTCACTCTTCTTTTATACTGAGCCGTTGTTGAAAGATGTTGAATAAATGATTTCAAAGTATTTCAATTGAAACTGAAGTTTTTGCGAAGTAACTGGTTATTAAACTGTTGAGTTTGACTTGATATTCTTTTGAACACTCTTATATGATTTTTAACTGCTCGTCACTGCACTCATACCTTATTTACTTTAGTTACTTACTGAGTTGGCGTACTCACATTACTCCTTGCACCTTTCGTGCAGATCCAGGTGCCCGAGCAGCAGAGTGAGGGTTCCCAGCACTCTGAAAGCTTTACCGGAGACTGCAAGATAGCTGCACGACATTCACAGCCCTGCTTTCCTCCATCCTGTCCTAGTTTTCTGCTATTTTAGACTTATGATGTATTATTCAGTCAGTTTGGATTTTATTTAGAGGCTCTTGACTCGTGATACTGGATTGTTGGGTTGTGTTGGTATTTTGTTCTGGTTTCTTCCGCATATTCTGTTTTACTCATCTATTTCATATGACGAATTTAAGACTTATTCAATACTAGAAAATGATTTTTATAAAAGATTTCGTTGTGGTAAATATTTGGTTGGCTTGCCTAGTACTGTGATAAGCACCATAACGACCAGAGCATTTGGGGTTGTGACAAAATCATTCTTCAATAATTCTTAATCAAGAAATAAAAGCGAATAGGTAAAACATGAAAATCAAATAAAGAACAGTTTGTCCAAAATTAATTCAAATCAATTTAGTCAATAAAAGCAACCGTGCTAGAACCTCGGGACTCGCGGAATGCCTTACACCTTTTTTCCGGTGAATAGAATTTCTTACCCAAATTTTTTTCTCGCAGACCAACATGAAAAAGTCAAATCTTCCTTTGAATAGGGATTCAAATAAAAGGTGACTTCGACAACCTAAAAATCAATTCCAAATGGCGATTCTGTAAATAAAATAATTCCTACTCAAATTTGTCACTTTAAATGAAAAGGCTCTTTAACCCACAATCCATAATATATATCTTTTTAGGGTCAAAAAGGTGTGTGACAATGTTCGCAAAAGCAAACAACTGGTCACAAATTCGAACCGATCCCTAAGCCCTCTAATCTCGAAAATGCGGCAATATTTCGCTATTGCGAAGACTAGAATCTCTGCAAATGCGAACAAAGCTCACAAAAGTGAAGCTGTTCCTTCTCCACCCAGAGCCACAAATGCAACAAGCGACTCACAAATGCGAAGGCATACCCCTCGTAAATGCGGACAAAGCTTTGAAAAAGTGAAGCTGCGCAACTCCTCCTAGTATCGCAAATGCGAGCTAGCACTCACCATTATGAGGCTCTCATTTGTGAACAGACCATCGCAAATGTGAGGTCAGCAGCACCAATAATCCAAGTTCTTCCCAAATCACCGTAACTCACCCGAGCCCTTAGGGCTCCAATCCAAGAATTCAAACAAGTAAAATAACATCACATGAACTCGCTCGTAAGCTTGAATCATCAAATAACATTTATAATCATGAATCAAACACCAAAACTCAAAGCATTTTATAGTTCATTCTTCAAAATTTTGATTCTCCACATTAAGCGCCAAAACGGCCTCGGGTCAGCCACGACCCCAACCAAATATGCGTACAAGTTTGAAATCCGAAAACGTTAAAATACCAATCCGATGTCGTTTACCAATAATATTGATTGTGGTCAACTCTAACCATTTTCAAGTTCAAAAATTAAGTTTTCTTTAAAAAATCATATGTAGACTTTTCAAAAATTAACACGAACAACGCACGCAAGTCATAATCATTAAATAGCATTATGAAAGTTCTCAAGTCATAAAAATAGAAAGCTAGTATTCAAAATGATATATCGGGTTGTTACATATACATGAGAAGAGTCCCCAAGAATTGTGATTAGAATAGTGTAAATATTAGGTTAAAGTAAGCAAGACTATATTGGTATATAACATTTTTTGTCAATGGTTTTTTCTGCCAAGAATTATAAAAATAACTTTTTTTGGGGGGGAAGTTACTTTTTTTTATTCTGAAAAACATCTTCTGCTTTTTCTCAAAATTACTTTTTTTTCCACCTAAAAACTTAGACAAATACATTTACTTTGTAAAATAAGCATTTTTTTTATATATAAAAGATACTTTTGGCTTCCAGGCTAGTATGCTTGAATTTTTTTGTTTGCAAAGTTTATTGGCTTCCAGGCTAGTAAGCTTGAATTTTGTTGTTTGCAAAGTTTATAATTTGTGAACTTCTGGAAAGAAATCATAGAAGTTCAAAGCATGTTCATGCTTTCTTTGTTTAAAATTACGAGAAAATTGACTGAAAATATTAATTTTTTTCTAAATTATATTTGAACAACACAAAAGTAAAGAATAAAATTAGTTTCGAAAAATATGAAGCGAACACAAAAAGAGAGAATTGATATGCTATGTATTTTGGGAATGAGAAATTTTTACAAATCACTATTGTTTAATGGTTATTAGCTAGTTGTAGCTATCATTTACTATATTATTTCCTATAGCTATGTTTTCAGGGTTTTTAAATTGTATTCGATGTATTATGCTACTGTATTCATGAACACAGTAACATTTCTCGGCGTGAAACAGGGGATTACAGCTAGACAAATTATTGTATTCGACTGTATTCACAGCGTGAAACAGGGGATTACAACTAGACAAATTATTGTATTCGACTACATTTGACTATATTCATGATATGTATTTGTGAATACAGTAACGTAAATAACGCAATTCATGGTCTATTCAGCTATTTTTAAACGGAAAGTGAATCAATTGACATAATAGACTCCTAATTTAACTCAAACTCAATTATAACACACAAAATTTGTAATTTCAGTTATAAGAAAGATTCTCAATCTAAAAACACCCAAAAAACATAGCAATCTTCAGAGAAATTATATAATTACATTGAATACACTTAAATACATAAAAATACATTGAATACATGAAGTATAGTAGGTCATCTATAGTGCAAAAACATATGAATACATACTGTAGATACATTTGAATACATATATACATCTGAATACATAAATTAATTAATTAAAAAAAATATATGAATATATTCATGGAATATAGTGAGAGAGTGAATACAATGAAATACATGGAATACAACGAGATATATTGAAATACAATAAAAAAAATACAATGAATATAATGAAATACATAGAATAAAGCGAGATACATTGAAATACAATGAAAAAAAGGTAACAGACTCTTCAAGTTGCTCAGCTCCAAACTCATTCGAGGCCCTCCTTGGCATTCATTACTTTCATATTTATTCTTCATTTATTGCTTGCCATTGGCCATAAAGAGCCTTGTTTGATCATACCTTAACTGTTATCCCATTCCCGACTACCCCCGATAGCTCGAGCTCATGCTCGAGCCGGATATCGACCCTGAGACTTCTTCATCGACCAGTTCGAGGCTCGGGTGGCAAGCCCCTAGGTTTGATTACTGCTTCGTTTTAGCTTGTATCTCTTTGTTAAACATCATACTCTTAGAATCAACTGCTCTAACAACTAGCATAAAAATAGATCACGTATTTTTAGAATCCTATTTAAAAATCTAATTGTTGTTACCATTTTCATGGTAAACAACTTGGTCAGCCTATCAATAATAACCCACACTGCATCGAACTTCCTCTGAGTCCGTGGGTGTCCAACAACGAAGTCCATAGTGATACGCTCCCACTTCCATTTAGGAATCTCAATCTTCTGGAATAAACCACCGGGCCTCTGATGCTCGTACTTAACCTGCTGACAGTTCAAACACCAAGCCACATAGGCAACAATGTCCTTCTTCATTCTTCTCCACCAATAATGTTGTTGCAGACCCTGATACATCTTCGCGGCACCCGGATGAATAGAGTATCGGGAACTATGGGCCTCTACTAAAATCAACTCCCATAGCCCATCCACATTAGGTACACAAACTCGACCCTACAACCTCAAAACTCCATAATCTCCTAAGGTAACCTGCTTGGCACCTCTGTGCTGCACCGTGTCTCGGAGGATACACAAATGAGGATCATCATACTGCCGATCTCGAATATGCTCCAATAAAGAAGAATGAGCGACTATGCAAGCTAACACATAGCTAGACTGAAAAACATCTAACCTCATGATCTGATTGGCCAAAGCCTGAACATCTAAAGCAAGCAGTCTCTCACCGACCGGAATATAAGCAAGACTGCCCATACTGGCTGACTTCCTACTCAAAGCATTGGCCACCACATTGGTCTTTCCCGGATCATATAAGATGGTGATATCATAGTCCTTTAATAGCTCCAATCACATTCTCTGCCTCAAATTTAGCTTCTTCTTCTTAAACAAATACTGCAGACTCTTGTGATCCGTGAACACCTCACATGCCTCGCCATACAGATAATGCCTCCAAATCTTCAATACGTGAACACTGGCTGCTAACTCCAAATCATGAACCGGATAGTTCTTCTCATGAATCTTCAACTACCGCGAAGCATAGGCAATGACCTTGCCATCCTGCATCAACACTGCACCAAGTCCAATACGAGATGCATCATAATAAACTGTATAAGGCCCTGAACCTGTGGGAAAAACCAACACCGGCGCCGTAGTCAGAGCTGTTTTGAGCTTCTGAAAGCTCACCTCACACTCGCCTGACCATCTGAACTGGGCACCCTTCTGGGTCAACCTAGCCATCGGGGCTGCAATAGACAAAAACCCTTCCACAAACTGACTATAATATCCTGCCAATCCCAAGAAGCTCCAGATCTCTGTAGCTGATGCTGGTCTAGGCCAGTTCTTGACTACCTCAATCTTCTTTGGATCAACTTGAATACCGTCTGCTGATACAACATGACCCATAAATGCAACTGAACTCAACCAGAACTCACACTTCGAAATCTTAGCATACAACTGATTATCCCTTAAAGTTTGAAGAACCACTCTAAGATGCTACTCATGCTCCTCCCGGCTGTGGGAATAGATCAAAATATTATCAATGAAGACTATCACGAACAAATCCAAGTAAGGCCTGAACACTCGGTTCATCAAATCCATAAAAGTTGTTGGGGCATTAGTCAACCCGAATGACATCACCAAGAAATCATAATGCCTGTACCGAGTGCGGAAAACTATCTTAGGGATATCGGATGCCCTAATCCTCAACTGATGGTATCCAGATCAAAAGTCAATATTTGAAAATACCTTGGCACCCTAAAGCTGATCAAACAAATCATCAATCCTCGGCAATGGATACTTATTCTTGATTGTAACCTTGTTCAACTTCCGATAATCAATACACATTCTCATCGATCTGTCCTTCTTCTTAACAAACAACACCGGCGCACCCCAAGGCGAGACACTAGGCCTAATGAAGCCTTTTTCCAGCAAGTCTTGCAACTAATCCTTTAACTCTTTCAATTTAGGCGGGGCCATACAATACGGTGGGATAGAAATGGGTTGAGTGCCTGGAGCCAAATCAATGCAGAAGCCAATATCCCTGTCGGGTGGCATACCCGGCAGTTCTGAAGGAAATACCTCAGGAAACTCATGAACAATAGGCATAGAATCAATAGAAGGAACCTCAGCACTAGAATCACAAACATAGTCCAAATAGGCCAAACACCCCTTATCGACCATACGCTGAACCTTCATATAAGAGATAACACTACGGGTAGAATGACCAGGAGTCCCTCTCCACTCTAAATGGGGTAAACCCGACAAGGCTAAGGTCACAGTCTTGGCATGACAGTCCAAGATAGCATGGTAAGGTGATAACCAGTCCATCCCCAATATGATATTAAAATCAACCATGTCCAGAAGAAGCAAATCTACATGGGTCTCAAGACCCCCAATCACAACTATACATGAACGATGGACTCGATCTACCACAATAGAATCACCCACCAGTGTAGACACATAAACAGGAGCACTCAAAGAATCACTAGGCATGACCAGATACGGAGCAAAATAAGATAACACATAGGAGTATGTAGATCCTGGATCAAATAAAACCGAAGCATCTCTACTATAAACCAAAACTGTACCTGTGATAATTGCATCAGAAGCCTCAACCTCGGGCCTGGCTGGAAGAGCATAACATCGGGGTTGGGCCCCACCACCCTGAACTACGTCTCTAGGATGGCCTATTGTTGGCTGGCCTCCACCTCTAGCGACCTGAGCTCCACCTCTAATACCTCTGCCTCCACCTCTATCACCTCTACCCCCACCTCTAGCTGGCTGGGCGGGCTGTGGAACACTCGGTGGCTGGACCATGGCAAGGGAACCCTGATGCTAAGAGCCACTCGATCCTCGAGGGCAAAACCTAGCAATGTGACCCATATCACCACAAGTGTAACAAGCCCCCAGCTGCTGAGACTGCTGACCTTGACGACCTGAATGACCACCCCGAAAATTCTGGAGCGGCGGTGCACTGATAGGAGTTGGTGGTGCACTGTAGGACTATTGATCAGAATACTGCATATGAGAACCACGGCCACTTGAAGCACCATGAGAGACCTGAAGTGCTCACTGAAAAGGCCTAGGAGGATGGCCTCTACCATATGAATCTCTGCCTCCAGACGAGGTACCACTGAATCAGCCTAAATGACGAGGCCTCTTGTCAGACCCCTGACCACCTCCCTGCGATAGAACCATCTCAACTCTCCTAGACACATGGCTGCCTCCTGAAAAGAAATACCACTCCCCGTCTCCTTGGCCATCTAAAGTCGAATAGGCTGGATAAGTCCTCAATGAACCTCCTCACCCTCTCTCTCTCTCGGTGGGAAGTATGATAAGAGCATGATGGGCCAAGTCGATGAATCTGGTCTCGTACTGAGTAACAGTCATAGAACCCTGCTAGAGATGCTCAAACTGCATCCAATAGATCTCTCTCTGAGTGACACGGAGAAACTTCTCTAGAAATAGCTGAATAAACTACTCCCAAGTCAAAGCTGGTAATCCGGCTGGTCTAGCCAAACAATAATCTCTCCACCACATCTTGGCGGATCCAGACAAGCGAAAAGTAGCAAAATTGACCCCATTGATCTCCACTATCCCTATGTTCCTGAGAACCTCATGACAGCTGTCTAGATAATCTTGGGGATCCTCAGAAGATGCACCGCTGAAAGTAGTAGTGAAGAGCTTGGTGAACCTGTCCAACCTCCACAAAGCATCGGCAGACACAACTACTCCATCACCGGTCTGAGCTACCTCACCCGGCTGAACTTCTCCTACTGGCTGAGCGGCAGGAGTCTGAAACTGGGGAGCCACCTGCTTCGAAGTGCGAGTGTCAGGAATTTGGGCTCCTCCTCCAGCCTGAGAGACGGCTGGGGCTATAGGAAGCAAGCCTGCCCGGGTGACACTCTCCAAAAGGCCCACTAGACGGACTAGAGAATCCTAGAGTACTGGGGTAGCAATGAACCCCTTTGGCACCTGAGCTGAGCCCACCGGAACTGCCTGGGCCGGAACCTCATCATCAAAGTCAACTTGAGGCTCCGCCGCTGGTGCTGCTGCTTTGGGCTGAGCTCTACCCCTACCTCGGCCTCACCCTCTGCCCCTCGTAGGAGCTGTTGCTGGAGGCTTGGGCTGCTGATCGGTGGATGATGAAGCACATGTTCTTGCCATCTGCAAAAAAATAGAGTAGAAATTCAATTAGCATTGAGAAACCAAACCGCACGATGGAAGGAATAAATGTGAAGTTTTTCCTAACTCTGTAGCCTCTAGGGATAAATACAGATGTCTCCGTACTGATCTCTCAGACTCTACTAAGCTTGTCTGTGAACTGTGAGACCCATGTAACCTAGAGCTCTGATACCAACTTGTCACGACCCAGATTTCCCGCCCTCAGGTGTCGTGATGGTGCCTACTAATGTGAGCTAGGCAAGCCGGCTATTTGAATAATTTACCTTCTTCTCATTTTAATCATTTAACAATTATGAGCGATAACTTAAAGACAACGGAATTTGTATCAAGTGGAATAAAAACAATAAAACTACTGAGTATAACCAATACAACTATTTAAACTGAGAGTAAAAGCACGAAGGGTGATGTCGTGCATTTATTGCCAGTTTGTTATGATTTCTTGTTGTTATCGGTTCAAGTGCCTTAATTGTTTCATTCCGTTATTTCTGTGATTCTTTATGTTGGTATCCCTCATAGCATGTTACCTCTCCCCGTTACTTTTGATTTGCTTTTATTACTGTTATTCTGTTAGATATTGTTTAACTGTAGGTTATATTGTTTGTTGTGTCCTAGACTCATCACTACTTCGCCGAGGTTAGGCTCAACACTTACTCAGTACATGGGGTCAGTTGTACTGATACTACACTCTACACTCTTTTGTGCAGATCCCGGTACTGAAGCATATAGACCATAGTTAAAGGTTGTTGCCTTCAGTCCAATGGAGATCCGAGGTAGTCCTGCAGGCGTCCGCAGGCCTTGGCATCCCCTTCTATCCTATTTCTTTCTGTTCTTTTCTATTTCAGAGACAGACATGTATTTTCTTTGTTCAGACCCTATTTGTAGTATTCGTAGATAGTCCGTGAGTTTGTGACACCAGTTCTGGGTGGAGTATTGTTATAGATTTCGTATTGGTATTAGCTAAATTGTTAAATTATGTTTTTCCGCATTTCTAATTCTGTTGTATGCTTGCATTAATTTGGTAAATTGTTAAAGATAAAGGTAAAAATGTTGAATAATCAATAATGTTGGCTTGCCTAGTGGGTTAAATATTAGGCGCCATCACGGTCCCGATGGTGGGTAATTCGGGTCGTGACAAGTTGGTATCAGAGCTCTAGGTTGCTTAGGTCTCACAATTCATGGAAAAGCTTAGTAGAGTCTGAGGGATCTGTACGGAGACGTATGTGCTTATCCCCTAGAGGCTACGGAGTTTAGGAATGACTTCACATTTATTCTTCTCTGTCGTGCGATTTGGTTTCTCAGTGCTAATTGAACTTCTACTTTGTTCTTTCACAGATGGTGAGAACATGTGTTTCTTCATTCGCTGATCAATAGCCCAAGCCCCCAGCAACAGCTTCCACGAGGGGCAGAGGATAAGGTCGAGGACGTGCTAGGGGCCGAGGTAGGGACAGAGCTCAGCCTAGAGCAGCAACACCAGCGGTGGAGCCTCAAGTAGATTTTGATGATAAGGCTCCAGCCCAGACAGTTCCAGCGGGCCCAACTCAGGTCCTAGAGGGGTTCATCGCTACCCCGGTACTCCAAGATGATCTGGTCCGTCCAGTGGGCCTTATAGAGAGTGTCACCCAGGCAGGCTTACTTCCTGTAGCACCAGCCATATCTCAAGTTGGGGGAGGAGCAAAGACTCCCGCTACCCGCACTCCGGAGCAGATGGCTCCCCAGTTTCAGACTCCAGCAGCTCAGCCAGTTGGAGCACTTCAGCCGGGTTAGTAGCTCAGATCGGTGATGGAGCATCTATGTCTGCCGATGCTTTGTGGAGGTTGGACAGGTTTACCAAGCCCTTATTTACTACCTATGTTGGTACATCTTCAGAGGATCCCAAGGATTATTTAGACAGTTGTCATGAAGTTCTTCAGAACATGGGCATAGTAGAGACCATTAGGGTCGACTTTGCTGCTTTCCGTCTGTCAGGTTCCGCCAAGAAATGGAGGAGAGATTATTATTTGGCTAGACCAGCTGGATCACCAGCTCTCACTTGGGACCAGTTCTCGCAACTATTTCTCGAGAAGTTCCTTCCCGTCACTCAGAGAGAGAAGTATCGCATGCAGTTCGAGCATCTTCAGTAGGGTTCTATGACTGTCACCCTGTACGAGATGAGGTTTATTGATTTGGCTCATCATGCTCTTCTGATACTCCCCACCGAGAGAGAGAGGGTGAGGAGGTTTATTGAGGGACTCGCTCAGCCTATTAGACTGCAGATGGCTAAGGAGACAGGTAGCGAGATTTCTTTCCAGGATGCGGCCAATATGGCCAGGCGGGTTGAGATGGTTCTAGCTCAGGGGAGCGGTCAGGGGTCTGATAAGAGGCCTAGTCATTCTGGTAGATTCAGTGGTGTATCGTCTGGAGGCAGGGATTCTTTTGGTAGAGGCCATCCTCCTAGGTCGTTTCAGTCAGCACTTCAGGCTTCCACAGTGCTCGAGGTGGTCGTAGTTCTCATATGCAGTGTTCTAATCAGTTGCCCTACAGTGCACCACCAACTCCTATCAGGGCACCTCCGCTCCAGAGTTTTCAGGGTGATTATCCAGGCCATCAGGGTCAGTTTTAGGGTCAGCAGCTGAAGTCTTGCTATACTTGTAGTGATACGAGGCACACTGCTAGATTTTTCCCTTGAGCCTCGAGCAGCTCTCAGCATCAGGGTTCTCGTGTTGTGGTTCTAGTACCGGGTGTTCCACCACCCGCTCAGCCAGCTAGAGGAAGGGGTCGAGGTGTTAGAGGTGGAGGCCAGGCAGCTAGAGGTAGAGGCCAGCCAGTAGGAGGCTATCCTAGGGATGTAGTTCAGAGTGGTGGGGCCCAGCCTCGATGTTATGATATTCCAACCAGACCTGAGACTGAGTCATCCAATGTAGTTATCATAGGTACGGTTTCAATTTGCAGTAGAGATGCCTCAGTTCTATTTGTTCCAGGGTCCACATATTCTTATGTATCATCTTATTTTGCCCCTTATTTGGTTATGCCTCGTGATTCTTTGAGTGCTCATGTATATGAGTCTACACCGGTGGGTGATTCTATTATGGTAGATCGTGTTTATTGTGCTTGTGTGGTTGTTATTGGGGGTCTTGAGACCCGTGTAGATCTCCTACTTCTCGACATGGTGGATTTCAATGTGATTTTGGGGATAGATTGGTTATCCCCTTATCATGCTATATTGGATTGTCATGCCAAGACCATGACCTTATCATTGCCGGGGTTTCCTCGTTTGGAGTGGAGAGGGAATCGTGGTCATTCTATCAGCAGGGTTATCTTATATATGAAGGCTCAGCATATTGTTAATAAGGGATGTTTGGCCTATTTGGCGTATGTTCGTAATTCTAGTACTAAGGTTCCTTATATGGATTCTGTGCCTGTTGTTCGTGAGTTTCCAAAGGTATTTCCTTCAAACCTGCCAGGGATGCCACCTGACAGGTATATTGACTTTTGCATTGATTTGGCTCTGGACACTCAGCCTATTTTTATTCCGCCATATTGTATGGCCCCGCCAGAGTTGAAAGAATTAAAAGAACAGTTGCATGACTTGCTAGATAAAGGCTTTATTAGACCGAGTGTCTCGCATTGGGGTGTACTAGTGTTGTTTGTTAAGAAGAAGGATAGGGCGATGAGGATATGCATAGATTATTCAGCAGTTGAACAAAGTCACCATCAAGAACAAGTATCCATTGCCGAGGATTGATGTTTTGTTTGATCAACTTCAGGGTGCCAAGGTATTTTCAAAGACTGATTTGAGATCTGGCTACCATCAGTTGAGGATTAGGGCATTCGATGTCCCTAAGATAGCTTTTCGCACTTGGTACGGGCATTATGAGTTCTTAGTGATGTCGTTCGGGTTGACCAATGCCCCAGCGGCTTTCATGGATTTAATGAACCGAGTGTTCAAGCCTTATTTGGATTCCTTTGTAATTGTCTTCAATGATGATATTTTGATCTACTCTCGCAGCCAGAAGGAGCACGAGCAGCATCTTCGAGTCATTCTTCAGACTCTGAGGGTTAGTCAATTGTACGCAAAATTTTCGAAATGTGAGTTCTAGTTGAGTTCAGTTTCATTCTTTGGTCATGTTGTATCAGCAAAGGTTATTCAAGTGGATCCTAAGAAGATTACGACAGTCAAGGACTGGCCTAGACCTACATCAAATATAGAGATCCGGAGTTTCTTGGGTTTGGCGGACTATTACTATCAGTTTGTGGAGGGGTTTTCATCTATTGCAGCCCCGATGACCAGGTTGACCCAGAGGGGTGCCCAGTTTAGGTGGTCGGACGAGTGTGAGGCGAACTTTCAAAAACTCAAGATAGTTTTGACTACGACGCCGGTGTTAGTTTTGCCCACAGGTTCAGGGCCATATACAGTATATTGTGATGCACCTCGTATTGGACTTGGTGTGGTATTGATGCAAAATGGAAATTTTATTGCATATGCTTCGCGGCAGTTGAAGATTCACGAGAAGAATTATCTAGTTCATGATTTGGAGCTAGCAGCCATTGTTCACTCGTTGAAGATTTGGAGGTATTATTTATACGGCGTGTCATGTGAGGTGTTCACAGATCACAAGAGTTTGCAATACTTGTTAAAAAAGAAAGAGCTAAATTTGAGGTAGAGGAGGTGGTTGGAGCTGTTGAAAGACTACGATATCACCAACTTGTATCATCCGGGGAAGGCCAATGTAGTGACCGATGCTTTGAGTAGGAAGTCAACCAATATGGGCAGCCTTGCGTATATTCTGGTCGGTGAGAGACCGCTTTCTTTGGATGTTCAGGCTTTAGCCAATCAGTTCGTGAGGTTGAATGTTTCTGAGCCCAACCATGTTCTAGCTTGCACAGCCGCTCGTTCTTCATTATTTGAGTGTATCCGAGATCGACAGTATGATAATCCTTATTTGCTTACCTTAGAGACATAATGTGGCATGGAGGTGCCAAGCAGGTTACAGTCGGAGATGATGGAGTTTTGAGGATGCAAGGTCGTGCTTGTGTGCCTAATGTAGATGGACTTCGTGAGTTGATTTTAGAGGAGGCCCATAGTTCCCGGTATTCTATTCATCCGGACACCGCTAAGATGTATCAGGATTTGCGGCAACATTATTGGTGGAGGAGGATGAAGAAGGATATTGTTGTGTATGTAGCTAGGTATTTAAATTGTCAGCAGATAAAGTACAAGCATCAGAAACTTGGTGGTTTGTTTCAGAAGATTGAGATTCCTGAGTGGAAGTGGGAGCGTATCACTATGGATTTCGTTTTTGGACTTCCACAAACTCATAGGAAGTTCGATGCAATATAGGTTATTGTGGATAGGCTGACCAAGTCAGTGCATTTCATTCCTGTGGCAGTTTCCTATTCTTCTAAGCTATTGGCAGAGATTTACATCCGTGATATTGTTTGTCTTCATGGTGTACCCATATCTATCATTTCTAATCGGGTTACGCAATTTACCTCGCATTTCTGGAGGGCAGTGCAGCATGAGCTGGGTACGCGAGTCGATTTGAGCATAGCATTTCCTCCTCAAACGGATGGACAGTCTGAGTGTATCATTCAGATTTTGGAGGATATGCTTCAAGCATGTGTTATTCACTTTGGAGGTTTTTGGGATCAGTTCTTGCCATTAGCAAAGTTTACCTACAACAACAGTTACCAATTGAGCATCCAAATGGCCCCCTATGAGGCATTATATGGTAGGCGGTGTCGATCGCCGGTTTTTGAGCCGGAAGAGGCTCGGTTGTTGGGTATAGATTTAGTTCAGGATGCCTTGGATAAGGTTAAGATCATTCAGGATAGGCTTCGTACAGCTCAGCCCAGGCAGAAGAGTTATGTCGACCATAAGGTTCGTGATGTGGCATTCAAGGTCGGAGAGCGAGTGTTGCTTCAGGTGTCACCCATGAATGGCGTGATGAGATTTGGGAAGAAGGGCAAGCTAAGCCCGAGGTTCATCGGTCCTTTTGGGATCCTTGATAGGGTGGGAGAGGTGGCTTACAGACTTGCATTGCCGCCGAGTTTATCAGTTATGCACCTAGTGTTTCATGTGTCCATGCTTCAGAGGAGGAGCCGGTAGCTATTCTAGACCGGTAGGTTCGTCAGTTAAGATCAAAGAATTTCCCTTTAGTTCGTGTGCAGTGGAGGGGTCAGCCTGTTGAGGCAGCGACCTGGGAGTCCGAGTCCAATATGCGGAGCCGTTATCCTCATTTATTCCCCGACTCAGGTACTTTTCAATGTCTGTTCAAGGACAAACGGTTGTTTTAGAGGTGGAGAATGTGATGATCCAAAAGTCCATCACTTGTTTTAAAAATCAATTCTGTGTTTTGAGGCCTTAAAACCCTCCTTTTCTCTCACCTCGATTTGCGTGTGCAGTCCGGGTGTATATCCGAAAAGCCCTTGTGTGAAAAATTTGAGAAAATTCTAATTTTGCCTTTAAAATTAAATTTAAGTTGACTTCGGTCAATATTTTGGGTAAACGGACCCGGACCCATGATTTGACGGTCTTGGAGGGTCCATAGAAAAATATGGGACTTGGGCGTATGCCTAGAATTGAATTCCGAGGTCCCAAGACCGAGAAATAAATTTTTGAAAGAAATTGTTTAACTGAAATTATAAGAGTTTTTGGAAATTTAAAGATGTTTGAATTTAATGATATCGGTCCCGTATTTTGGTTCCGAGGCCCGGTATAGGTTTAATATGGTATTTAAGTTGTGCCTGTAAAATTTGGTAAAAAACAAAATTTATATGATGTGAATCGGACCTCGGTTGTGAAAATGGAACTTTAAGAGTTCTTGAGATTTTTCTTCGATTTTGATGCTAAATGTGTAGTTCTAGGTGTTATTTTGGCGATTTAATCACACGAGTAAGTATGTATGATATTTTTAGGTTTGTGTGCATGCTTGGTTTGGAGCCCCAAGGGCTCGGGTGAGTTTCGGATAGGTTTCGGGATGTTTTGAGACTTAGAGATTCTACTGTCTTAGTTGTTGCAGGTGCACAGGGGTTTTCTTCTTCGTGTTCACCAAGGAACTCTCGCGAACGTGAAGAGTAAAGTTTGTTTGAAGGAAATTCTTTCTACGCTAACGCGAGGCACAGGTCGCGAACGTGGAGCGTTGGGGGCGTTACCCTTCGCGAACGCGACCTGGCTATCGCGAATGCGAAGGCCATTATGGCAAGGACCTGGGGGAGGGGTGAAATACTCATCGCGAACGCGTCACTTGGATTGCGAATGCGGAAGCTGGGGGAGAATGCCTTCGCGAACGCGGTGGGTATCTCGCGAACACAAAGGCTTTTGGCTGCCGCGTCTCGCGAACGCAATAGGGTTCTCATGAGCGCGAAGAAGGCCTATCTAGCAATTTAAAAACAGAGGCAGAACAGGATTAAACCCAAAAATTCATATCTCCTTCCCTATAATCTGACCTTGGGCGATTTTTAAATGGGGATTTAATCACAAAACCATGGATATGTGTTCTTAGACTGCTTTCTTTCATTTTTCATCAACACCCATTAGATTTCCAGGCCTAAATCTTGTTCTTTTAGAGTAGAAATTAGGGATTTTAAGAGAATTGGGGATTTTACAAATTTGGCAATTTAGACCTCGATTTGGGGTCGGATTCCGAAGCTAATTGCATATTTGGGCTCATGGGTGAATGAGTATTCGAGTTTTGGTCCGAACCTCGAGTTTTGACCAAGCGGGCCCGGGGTTGATTTTTGGGTTTTTGGAAAAAATGTTGGAAAGCTATAATTAAGCATTGGGTATGAGTTCTTTAGCAATTATTGATGTAAATAAGTTAATATTGGCTAGATACAATTGAATTGGAAGTGGAATCAAAAGGGAGAGCGATAGTTGAGGCTTGATTCATGGTCGTGGAATCGAGGTAAGTGTTTGGTCTAACCTTAGCTTGAGGGAATAGGTGTTGTGCCTTATTTGCTATGTGCTACTGTAGTGTACGACGTATAGGTGTGGTGACAAGTATCTATACGTTGATGTCAAGCATTCCCATGAGTCTTAAATTGTAATCGTTGTGATTCTTGATAAGTACTATAAATGCCTAAATTGTTGATTACCCATGTTGAGTAAGACTTATGATCATTTTTCGTAGTATTTGTCTATTGTTGAGCATTGGCTCCAGTTGAGGTTCATTTGTAAAGTTAATTGTTGGAACAAGATAGGTTATAGTTGGTTCCCTTGCCGGGACATATTTAATTCTTATTGTTGATTCCCTTGCCGGGATGTGTTTATTCTTATTGTTGATTCCCTTGCCGGGATGTTGATTGTTACTATTGTTTGGGTGAGTAAAGAGTGATAAAGAACGAAGGGTGATGCCTTACACATTCATACTTATGTATATGGTGAGGAAAGAGTGATAAAGCACGAAAGGTGATGTTGTGCACATTTCTAATATTTATATGGTGAGGAAGAGAGATAAAGCATAAAGGGTGATGTCGTGCACATTTTCATTATTGATTGCATGGTGAGGATTGAGAGTGAAAGCACGAAGGGTGATGTCGTGCATTTATTGCCAGTTTGTTATGATTTCTTGTTGTTATCGGTTCAAGTGCCTTAATTGTTTTATTCCGTTATTTCTATGATTCTTTATGTTGGTATCCCCCATAGCATGTTACCCCTCCCCGTTACATTTGATTTGCTTCTATTACTGTTATTCTGTTAGATATTTTTTAACTGCAGGTTATGTTGTTTTCTGTGTCCTAGCCTCGTCACTACTTCGCCAAGGTTAGGCTCGACACTTACTTAGTACATGGGGTCGGTTGTACTGATACTACACTCTGCACTCTTTTGTGCAGATCCCGGTACTGGAGCATACGGACCATAGTTAGAGGTTGTTGCCTTCAGTCCAGTGGAGACCTGAGGTAGTCCTGCAAGCGTCTGCAGGCCTTGGCGTCCCCTTCTATCCTATTTCTTTCTGTTCTTTTCTATTTCAGAGACAGACATGTATTTTCTTTGTTCAGACACTATTTGTAGTATTTGTAGATAGTCCGTGAGATTATGATACCAGTTATGGGTGGAATATTGTTATGGATTTTGTATTGGTATTAGCTAAATTGTTAAATTATGTTCTTCCGCATTTCTAATTCCGTTGTATGCTTGCATTAATTTGGTAAATTGTTAAAGATAAAGGTAAAAAGGTTGAATAATCAATAACGTTGGCTTACCTTGCGGGTTCAATGTTATGCGCCATCACCGTTCCGATGGTGGGTAATTCATTTCGTGACAAGTACAGGGCCACCTGCTGATGCTACTGAAAAGATAAATGATGGACCAAAGGAAAACAACAAGGAACTGAATACTATGGAGGAAATTCATTAAACTCAAAGAATATGCAATGATAGGGGCAAGTAGAAGATGGATGAAAATAAGGATATCAGGTCAAGTTCTTCATTAGTAACTGAAGATGTTGAACAATTCCTACGCCAGAACAGATTCAGTGTGCTAAGGATACAACTTGAGAAAGCTAATACCAGCCTGGTAAAGGGGGTTAATTCTGTAAATAAAGATCCCCCATGATCATGTTCTCATGGAACATAAGAGGGCTGAACAAGCCCTACAAGCGAAAGGAATTGAAATACTTTTTGCTTAAAAATAAAGTGGTACTGGTGGGATGTCTAGAAACTTAAATAAAGCAGAACAGAGCAGAAAAAATAAAAAGAAAGTTAGGAGCTGAGTGGCTGATACATGAAGACTATATAGTCAGCCCTAAAGGTAGAATGTGGATTTGCTGGAAACCTCACAAGGTCTCAGTAACCATTTTGCTATCGCATATGCAACTGGTACACTATAAGGTTGAGGACAAGGAGTCACAATTTTCCTGCCACATGACCTTTATATATGGAAAGAATACATAAAATGAGAGGAAAGACTTATGGAGACAACTGCAGCATATTAGCACCCTGATGTCAGATCCCTATGTTGTCCTAGGTGACTTAAATACAATCCTCTCTGTGCAAGATAGGGTAAATGGACTGCCTATGAAACAATCAGAGATTGAAGATTTTCAAAACTGCATACAGGAGACTGGACTTGGTCAAATAAGTAGAAAGGGTTGTACGTACTCCTAGTGCAATAAGAGAGAGGTAAAGGATTGAATATACAGCTTCATTAATTGGGCATTTGGTAATGATCTATGGTTTATGAGGTATGAAAAACTAGAAGCATTCTACCATTATCCGGAATGCTCAGATCACTCACCAATCATTATTAAAATAGAGGTGGCCAAACAGAAACTGCCAAGGCCATTCAGACTTGTTAATTTACTACTAACTCAAAAGAATTTCAAGGAATCAATACACAAAGCTTGGTGACAACATATACAAGGACATACCATGTATGCAATCTGGAGGAAACTTAAGTTGATAAAGTTGGAGACCTCCTAGATATGTAACGACCCGACCAGTTGTTTTGAAAATTTATGCCCTGATCCCCTATTAACTACTTCCCCCGTATCTATTCCTACTATTGTGACTTTTCGGGATGATTCATTTTGAGTTTCGGAGTGTTTCGGGACACTTAGTCCCTAAATGAGAACTTAAGTCTTAGAATTTGGACTGTAGTTAGAACAGTGCAAAGAAGGCTCCGAAAGGGAGTTCCGTTGATTCTGTTAGCTCCGGTGGGTGATTTTGGTCTTAGGGGCATGTCCGGATTGTGTTTTGGAGGTATGTAGCTTAATTAGGCTTGAAATAGCGAAAGTTAAATTTTTAGAGTTTTGGGCCGGTAGTGGAATTTTTGATATCGGGGTCAGAATCTGATTCTAAAAGTTGGAATAGGTCTATAGTGTTGAATATGACTTTTGTGCAAAATTTGGGGTCAAATGGACGTGGTTTGGTTTATTTCGGCATCGGTTGTCGAATTTGGACGTTTCAAGTTCATTAAGTTTGGATTGGAGGGTGATTTGTGTTTCTAACGTTGTTGGATATGATTTGAGGGCTCGACTAAGTTTGTATGATATTTTAGGATTGGTTGGTATGTTTGGTTGAGGTTCCTCGAGTGAGTTTTGGGTGCTTAACGGATTGGTTTGAGACTTATGCAAATTGCTGAAGTTGTTGCACCTGGTGTTTTCGCACCTGCCCACTTTGGGCCGCAGGTGCAGAGCCGCAGAAGCAGCTATGGAACCGTAGAAGTGGAAATGGGAAGGAGGTCTGGGATCGCAGGTGCGAGGGGAGTTCCACATCTGTGATGCCCGCAGGTGCGAGAGAAGGAACCGTAGGAGCGGTCTGGGACCGCAGAAGCGGACAAGTGTCCGTAGGTGCGACCTCTTGATCGCAGATGCAGACGAGGTGCTTTAAGTGAAAAGTCACACCTGCAATGGAAATTTCCTAGGTGCGGGACCGCAGATGTGATCCTTGGCCCGCAGGTGCGATAATCACTGGGCAGAAAAAGGGCAGATTCGAGGGTTTGAAATTCATTTCACAAAATTCGATTTAGAGCTCGGAGGAAGGCGATTTTTCGAGAGTTTTTCAGAGGAAATCACTGGGTAACGATTCCTAATCCTATTTTGATCATGTTTCATTAATCTATAGTTGTTTTCTTCATTAAATTAATGAATTTGGATGAGGAAGTTGGAAAATTGAAGGAAAAGTTCCCCAACCAAAAATCTGAGATTTGAGTGAGATTTAGGCGTCGGATTAAGATGATTTTTGCACGAGTTATCTCATGAGTGAATGGGTGTTCCTATTTGGTAAATTTACCCTATTCCGAGACGTTGGCCCGGGGAGGCTTTTTGGGCCTTTTTCTATTTTCTTGTCTTAGCTTTGGTTTCATTAGCTAAATTAGTTGTTTGTAGCTATATTTACGTTATGTAATTGGTTTGTCTAGATTTGGGCCATCCGAAGCCGGATATTCGTGGAAAGAGCATTGTTTCGGATTGATTGCGCTTGGTTCGAGGTAAGTAGTTTGCCTAACCTTGTGTGGGGGAACTCCCCTTAGGATTTGGTACTGTTTGATATGTGAGCACCGTGTACGTGAGGTGGCGAGTTCTTACACGGGTTATTTTTGAAAAATCCTATTTTCATTAAGCAAGTATCTATTTTCCTTTCAATTGAGTAACACTAGTATATATAACTATCCTGTTTAGCTTAGGAAAGCATGCTTACGTGACTTAACTGCCTTAACCATCTATTTGAACACTGTGCAACATGTTTTAGTGAAATTTCATATTCTTCTTTGACTCGGACTTAGTCTAAATTGTGGTTTCTTACTGTACTGTTATCTCTGTTTTGGTTTAGCTGTATATTTACTTTGGGACTACGGAACGGTATTTCAGGAGATCACCCAATACTGCATATTTACTCTGGGACTATGGAACGGTATTCCGGGAGATCCTCCTGCACTGCATATTTACTTTGGGACTACGAAACAGTATTCCGGGAGATCCCCCTACACCTTTACGTTTGGGACTACGGGACGATATCCTGGGAGATCCCCCTGTTGCTATTACTGTGTTCTAAATTGTGGGTTTCCTTTGAGTTCTTTTCCTGTTAGATTTCCTTATTATTTCACTATAATATTCTTTGTCTTATTTCATTATATTATACTAGTAAGGCCCTGACCTGATCTCGTCACCACTCGACCGAGGTTAGGCTTGGCACTTACTGGGTACCATTGTGGTGTACTCATGCCCTTTCCCGCACATGTCTTTTTCCGTGTTTAGATCCAGGTACCTCACATCAGTTGCATTACAAGTGAGACGAGACAACTACAGAGACTTCAAGGTATATCCGACGCATCCGTAGACCTCGAAGTCCCTATCTATTCCACCCCATGTCAATCCTTCTTGTATTTTCTTCTTTTATTAGACTCTGGAGTATGGGAGTACTGTTTCTTTCTTTAGCTTGTGACTTATGACATTCTGGATTTTGGTAGAGTTTATGTACTGTTCGGAAGTGATTATTGTATATGTCGAGCGACATCTCATTTCCTTGTTTAAATTTACTTATCAGTTGATAGCTTTTATGTTTTGTTCCTTTATTCGCAAAATGTTAGGCTTACCTAGTCGCAAATACTAGTTTCTGTCACGACGGTTCACAGAGAGAGAACTAGGGTCATAACAAGTTGGTATTAGAGCTCTAGGTTCATCGGATTCATGAGTCATAAGCCGGTTTATTAGAGTCTCGTGGATCATTATGGAGACGTCTGCACTTATCGTTGGGAGGCTATGGAACTGTTAGGAAATTCCACTTCATTTGATTCCTTGTCGTGCGAGATTATTGACTTCAAAATTCTAATCTTCTGTCTTCTATTCTCTCATAGATGGTGAGGAAATGTGCTACTGGAGATAACCATGCACCTGCGCGCCCTGCTAGAGCAACCAAAGGTTGAGGTCGGGGTAGAGGCTGAGGACTCGCACGTGGTGCAGCTAGAGCACCCAGGCGAGCTGCTATAGAGAAGCCACCAGTAGCTCCAACCGGAATGTAGGCACCTAATATGCCTAACACTATTACTCCAGATCTTTAGGAGTCCCTTGCACAATTTATGAGCATGTACAGCACTCTAGCTCAGGCAGGGTTGATTCCGCTTACTGCAACCACATCTCAGGTCGGGGAAGGATCATAGACTCCTGCCGCCCGTACTCCAGAGCAGCGGGTTCAGGTTGATCAAATCCCAAAGGTTATACCGGTACCGCCTGTAGCCCTAGTTTATCCCGAGGGTAGGGCAACAACTTCAGAGGAAGAGCAGCGGAGGATTAAGAGGTACAAGAAGTACAACCCTCCTACATTCAGTGGTCTAACATCAGAAGATGCTCAGGGATTTCTGGAAGAGTGCCACCGTATCCTCCGCACTATGGGCATAGCAGAGTTGAGCAGAGTTTCTTTCACTGCCTTCCAACTTTGAGGGGCAGCTTATCAGTGGTGGAGTACTTATGAGTTGGAGAGTCTAGCTGGGGTAGCTTCCTTTACATGGACTTAGTTCTTAGACATGTTTTTGACAGAGTATGTTCCTTAGAGCCTCAGGGATGCATGGCGCGCGGAGTTTGAGCAAATGCGTTAGAGCACTATGACTGTTTCAGAGTATGCCGTCCGTTTTAGTGATTTGTCTAGGCATGCACGGCCTTGGTTTCTACAGTTCAAGAGAGAGTTTGCCGGTTTATTAAGGGGCTCATTCCCAGCATCAGGACTAGCATGGCCCGGGAGTTAGAAATGGATATTGCATATCCGCAAGTGGTGAGTATTGCTAGGAGAGTGGAGGGCATGCTTGCTCGGGATAGGGAGGAGAGAGAGGCCAAGAGGTCTCGAGAGTTGGGTCATTATTCTGGTGCTCGTGCCCCAACCGTAGTTCGTCATGGTAGGGGTTATGTGAGCGGCCCCGTTCATTCAGCTCTTCCAGTAGCCAGTGGTATTCCAGCTCCTCCTAGACCTCGGGAGCCTTACTATGCACCTCTAGTATCTAGTGTGCCTCCTACAAGGGGTGCTTTTAGTGGTCAGTCTAGCAGACTTGGTTCGAGTCAGCCACAGCCGCCATGCCCTCCTAGAGATTGTTTTGAGTGTGGCGACACTTGCCATATGTTGAAGGATTTCCCTATACTTAGGAGGGGTGTACCTCCACCGACTTCTAGGCCACAACATGCTCCATAGGGTTCCCAGGCTATGATTACAACACCAGCTGCCACTCCACCTGCTCAGCCAGCTAGAGGTGGAGATCGGGGAGGTAGAGGTCGTCCTAGAGGAGGAGGTTAGGCCAGATACTATGCCCTTCTTGCTCGAATAGAGGTTGTTGCTTCTGATTTTGTCATTATAGATATTGTTCTGGTATTCCATAGAGATGCATCGGTTCTATTCGATCCAGGCTCCACTTATTCCTGTGTGTCCTCTTATTTTTCCCCGCATTTGGGCGTATCTCGGGATGCTTTAAGTTCCCCTGTTTATGTGTCTACTCCTGTGAAAGATTCTCTTGTTGTGGACCGCGTTTATTAATCGTGTTTGATTGCTCTTAGTAGTTTTGAGACCAGAACTGATTTATTATTGCTCCACATGGTAGATTTTGATGTTATCTTGGGCATAGACTGGTTGTCGCCCCTTTATGCTATTCTTGATTGTCATGCCAAGACCATGACGCTGGCTATGCCAGGTTTACCGCGATTAGAGTTGAGGGGTACTTTAGATTACACTTCCAATAGAGTTATTTCATTTCTTAAAGCTCAGCGAATGGTTGAGAAGGGGTGTGATGCGTATCTAGCTTATGTGAGAGATGTCAGTATTGATACCCATACAGTTGATTTAGTCCCAGTAGTGAGGGTTTTCCCTTATGTGTTTCCAACTGTTCTTCCGGGCGTGTCGCTCGATAGAGATATTGATTTTGGCATTGATTTGTTGTCGGGCACTCAACCCATCTCTATTTCTCCTTATCGTATAGCCCCTCCTGAGTTGAAGGAGTTGAAGGAACAACTATAGGAATTGCTTGATAAGGGCTTTATTCGGACTAGTGTGTCACCTTGCTGTGCTTTTATCTTGTTTGTGAAGAAAAAAGATGGTACTATATGTATGTGCATTGATTATCGCCAGTTGAACAAATTTACAGTGAAGTACCGGTATTCTTTGCCTCGTATTGATGACCTATTTGATCAGTCACAGGGTGCTCGAGTGTTTTCCAAGATTGATTTGTGTTCAAGTTATCATCAGTTGAAGATTCGGGAGCCAAATATCACGAAAACTGCTTTCAGGACTCGGTATGGTCATTATGAGTTCCTTGTTATGTCATTTGGGCTGACCAATGCCCCAGCATCATTTATGCATTTGATGCACAGTGTATTCCGGCCTTATCTTGACTCGTTCGTCATTGTCTTTATTGATGACATTCTGGCGTACTCCTGGAGTTGGGAGGATCATGAGCAGCACCTGAGGATAGTGCTTCAGACCTTGAGAGAAAAGAAATTATATGCAAAGTTCTCAAAATATGAGTTCTTATTGGATTTTATGGCATTTTTGGGTCACGTAGTGTCGAGTGAAGGGATCAAGGTGAATCCGAAAAAGGTGGAGCAGTGCAGAGTTGGCCCAGGCCATCCTCAGCTACAGAGATTCGGAGTTTTCTTGGTTTGGCGAGTTATTACCATCTATTTGTTGAGGGATTCTCATCTATTGCAGCACCTATATCCAGGCTGACCCAGAAGGGTGTTCCGTTCAGGTGAACGAAAGAGTGCGAGGAGAGCTTTCAGAAGCTCAAGACAGCTTTGACTACAGCCCTAGTATTGGTATTGTCATCAGGTTCGAGGTCTTATACAGTTTATTATGATGTGTCGCGAGTTGGCCTTGACGTGGTGTTGATGCGGGATTATAAGGTGATTGCCTACACGTCCAGACAACTGAAGGTGTATGAAAAGAACTATCATGTCCACGATCTTGAGCTAGCAGCTATTGTTCATGCCTTGAAGATTTGGAGGCATTATTTGTACGGTGTTCCTTGTGAGATCTATACTGATCATCAGAGTTTGCAGCATCTATTCAAGCAGAAGGATCTTAATTTGCATTAGAGGAGGTGGTTAGAGCTGCTTAAGGATTATGATATTACTATCCGGGGAAGGCCAATGAGGTGGCCAATGCTTTGAGTCGTCGGGCAGAGAGTTTGGGGAGTTTATCTTATCTGCCAACAGCAAAGAGACCCATGACGATGGATGTTCAGGCACTAGCCAGCCAATTTGTGAGATTGGATATTTCTGAGCCGAGTCGAGTATTGGCTTGTGTGGTCTCCCAGTCTTCTCTTTATGATCGTATCAGGGAGCGTCAGTATGATGACCCCCATCTGCTTGTCCTTAAGGACACGGTTCAGCACGGTGATGCTAATGAGGTTACTATTAGGGACGATGGTGCATTGAGGATGCATGGCATGCTATGTGCGCCTAATGTGGATGGTTTGCGTGAGTTGATTCTTTATGAGGCTCATAGCTCATGGTACTCTATTCATCCGGGTGCCGCAAAGTTGTATCAGGACTTGAGGCAACATTATTGGTGGAGGAGGATGAAGAAGGACATAGTGAAATATGTTGCTCGGTGTCTAAACTGCCAGCAGGTGAAGTATGAGCATCAACGAACGGGTGGATTGCTTCAGAAGTTAGAGATTTCGGAGTGGAAATGGGAGCAGATCACTATGGATTTCGTTGTTGGACTCCTACTGACTCAGCGAAAGTTTGATGCAGTTTGGGTGATTGTAGATAGGCTGACCAAGTCAGCTCATTTCCTTCCTGTGATGACTACCTATTCTTTTGAGGAGCTGGCTCGAGTTTATATCCATGAGATTGTCAGACTTCATGGCATGCTAGTATCTATCATTTCTGACCGGGGTATGCAGTTTACATCACGGTTCTGGAGAGCTGTTCAGCATGAGTTGGGTACTCAAGTAGAGTTGAGCACGGTATTTCACCCTCAGATGGACGGATAGTCCGAGTGCACTATTCGGATTCTTGAGGATATGCTTTGTGCGTGTGTGATAGAGTTTGGAGGTTCTTGGGATCAGTTCTTGCCACTAGCGGAGTTTGCCTACAATAATAGTTATCAGTCCAGCATTCAGATGGCATCGTATGAGGCTCTATATGGTAGGCGGTATCGGTCCCTAGTGGGTTGGTTCGAGCCGGGCGAGGCTAGATTATTGGGCACAGACTTGGTTCAGGATTCTTTGGAGAATGTTAAGGTGATTCGCACAGCCTAGTCCAGACAGAAGAGTTATGAGGACCGGAAGGTTTGCGATATTTCATTTATAGTTGGAGAGCGGGTCTTGCTTCAGGTTTCTCCTATGAAGGGCGTTATGAGATTCGGTAAGAGGGGCAAGCTGAGCCCAAGGTTTTTGTCCCCTTTGAGGTGTTGCAGCATGTTGGGGAGTTTGTGTATGAGCTTGCCTTACCTCCCAGCCTAGTAAGAGTACATCCGATATTTCATGTTTTGATGCTCCGGAGGTATCACAGTGATCTGTCTCACGTGTTGGATTTTCAGTTCAATCTAGTTGGACAAGGATCTATTCTATGTTGAGGAGCCAGTGGCTATTGTGGACACAAAGGTTTGCAAGTTGAGGTCAAAGAACATTGCATCAATGAAGGTTCAGTAGCAGTGTCGGTCGGTCGAGGAGGCGACTTGGAAGATCGAACAGGATATCCGCAGCCTTTATCCTCATCTTTTCACCACTTCAGGTATGTCTCTATGCTCGTTTGAGGACGAAAGAATGTTTTAGGATGGGGAGGATGTAACGACCCGGCCAGTCATTTTGAGAATTTACGCCCTGATCCCCTATTAACTGCTTCCCTCGTATCTATTCCTGCTATTGTGACTTGCTGAGATAATTCGTTTTGAGTTTCGGAGTGTTTTGGAAAACTTAGTCCCTAAATGAGAGTTTAAGTCTTAGAATTTGTACCGTAGGTATAATAGTATGAAGATGGCTTAGGAATGGAGTTTCGTCGATTCCGTTAGCTCTGTTGGGTGATTTTGGGCTAAGGGGCGCGTCCGGATTATATTTTTGAGGTCCATAGCTTATTTAGGCTTGAAATGACAAAAGTCAAATTTTTGGAGTTTTGGGCCGGTAGTGGAATTTTTTATATCGGGGTCGAAATCCAATTCTGGAAGTTGAAATAGGTATATAGTGTTGAATATGACTTGTGTGCTGGGGTCAAACGGACGTGGTTTGGTTGATTTCGGCATCGGTTGTCGAATTTGGATGTTTCAAGTTCATTAAGTTTGGATTGGAGGGTAATTTATGTTTTTAGCATTGTTGCATGTGATTTGAGGGCTCGATTAAGTTTGTATGATGTTTTAGAATTGTTGGTATGTTTGGTTGAGGTCCCGGGGGCCTCGGGTGAGTTTTGGGGGCTTAACGGATTGGTTTGAAACTTATACAAATTGCTGAAGTTGCTGCACCTGGTGTTTTCGCACCTGTGTACTTTGGGCCGCAGTTGCGGAGCCATAGAAGCGGGTGTGGAACCGCAAAAGCGGAAATGGGAAGGAGGTCTAGGATCGCTGGTGTGAGGGGAGTTCCGCATCTGCGATGCCCGCAGGTGCGAGAGAAGGAACCGCAGGAGCAGTCTGGGACCGCAGAAGAAGACAAGGGTCCGCAGGTGCGCACGCGCAGGTGCGACCTATTGATCGCAGATGAGGACGAGGTGCTTTAAGTGAAAAGTCGCACCTGCGATGGAAATTCCGCAGGTGCGGGACTGCAAATGCGATCCTTGGCCCGCAGGTGCGATAATCGCCGGGCAAAAAAAAAGGGCAGATTCGAGGGTTCGAAATTCATTTCACAAAATTCGATTTAGAGCTTGGAGGAAGGCGATTTTTCAATAGTTTTCCGGAGGAAGTCATTGGGTAACGATTCCTAATCCTATTTTGATCATGTTTCATTAATCCATAGTTGTTTTCTTCATTAAATTAATGAATTTGAGTGAGGAAGTTGGGAATTTGGGGGAAAAGTTCCTCAACCAAAAATATGAGATTTGAGTGGGATTTAGGCATCGGATTTAGATGATTTTTGCACAAGTGATCTCATGAGTTAATGGGTATTCTTATTTGGTAAATTTTACCCGATTCCGAGACGTGGTCCCGGGGAGGCTTTTTGGGTTTTTTTCTATTTTCTTGCCTTAGCTTTGGTTTCATTAGCTAAATTAGTTGCTTGTAGCTATATTTACGTTATATAATTGATTTGGCTAGATTTGGGCCATCCGGAGCCGGATATTCATGGAAAGAGCATTGTTTCTAATTGATTGAGCTTGGTTCGATGTAAGTGGCTTACCTAACCTTGTGTGGGAGAACTCCTCTTAGGATTTGGTACTGTTTGATATGTAAGCATTGTGTTCGTGAGGTGATGAGTGCGTACACGGGTAATTGTTAAAAAATTCCGTTTTCATTAAGCAAATATTTGTTTTCCTTTAAATTGAGTAACACTAGTATATGTAACTATCTTGTTTAGCTTAGGAAAGCATGCTTACGTGCCTTAACTGCCTTAACCATCTGAACATTGTGCAACATGTTTTAGTGAAATTTCCTGTTATTCTTTGACTCAGACTTAGTCTAAATTGCGGTTTCTTGTTGTATTGTTATCTCTGTTTTGGTTGAGCTACATATTTACTTTGGGACTACTGAATGGTATTTCAGTAGATCCCCTGTACTGCATATTAACTTTGGGACTACGGAATGGTATTCCGGGAGATCCCCTAGCACTGCATATTTACTTTGGGACTACGGGACGGTATCCCGGGAGATCCCCCTGTTGCTATATTATTGTGTTCTGAGTTGTGGGTTTCCTTTGAGTTCTTTTCCTATTAGATTTCCTTATTATTTCACTATAATATTCTTTGTCTTATTTCATTATATTATACCAGTAGGGCCCTGACCTGATCTCATCACTACTCGATCGAGGTTAGGCTTGGCACTTACTGGTACCGTTGTGGTGTACTCATGCCCTTTCCTGCACATATATTTTTTTATGTGCAGATCCAGGTATCTCATATCAGTTGCATTACTAGTGAGGCGAGATGACTGTAGAGACTTCAATGTATATCTATCGCGTCCGCATACCTCGAAGTCCCTATCTATTCCAACCTATGCCAATCCTTCTTGTATTTTCTTCTTTTATTAGACTCTGGAGTATGGGAGTACTGTTTCTTTCTTTAGCTTGTGGCTTATGACATTCCAGGTTTTGGGAGAGTTCATGTACTATTCGGAAGTGATTATTGTATATGCCGAGCGGCATCGCATTTTCTTGTTTAAATTTACTTATCACTTGATAGCTTTTATATTTTGTTCATTTATCCGCAAAATGTTAGGCTTACCTAGTCGTAGAGACTAGGTGCTGTCATGACGGTTCACAGAGGGAGAACTAGGGTCGTGACATAGATGAATAGAGAAATGTCAACATTGGAGAGGGAACTGAATGAGCTGAAAGACAAACTACAATAAATACAATTGGAACTGAATGCAGATCTGTTCAATGAACAACTCAATACGACTGAAAAGGATACTCTGGTACAACTGAAAAAATGGACAACTATACATGAGAAAGTACTTCGACAGAAATCTAGAGCAACATGGCTAGCTTATGGAGACTCGAACACAATTTTTCCATGCAGCATTGAAAGCTAGGAAAGCTAGAAATAGAATCTCCTCTATTTGCATAGAACATGGAATACAACTGCATGAGCATGCTCTAATCCAAAAAGAATTTATAAGTTTCTTTCAGAACTTACTGGGAACAGCTGCAACAGAAATGCCATGCCTGGACCCAACCATAGCAAGAGATGGACCTTGTCTCACTAATGAACATCAACTAAACCTTATGCAGGAAGTAACATAAAACAGAAGCGCTTTAGGATTTGAAACACCTCCCAGCTGATAAAGCCCCTGGCATTGATGGATTCCTAGCTGAACTTTTCAAATAGCACTGGCATTTGATAGGAAATGAGGTAACAAAGGCTACAATGTAATTCTTTCAAACTGGTAAAACTACTTAAGGAAGTAAATTGCACTACTGTAACTTTAGTTCCAAAAGTAAAAACCCCACCTTTGTGAAGGAATTTAGACTCATAGCCTGTTGTACTACACTGTATAAACTAATAGCTAAAGTCATTACTGCTACGTTGAAATTAGTAGTTGACTATTTGTTAAGGCCCTCACAATCAACATTTATTGAGGGGAGAAACATTCTGGATAATATGATTATGGCACATGAAATGGTGAAGGGTTATACACAAAAAGGAGTATCTCCTAGATGCCTAGTAAAGGTGGACGTTAGAATAGCCTATGATACAGTTGAATGGGGCTTTCTCAGAATGGTCCTATTAGAATATGGGATGCCTGGGAAGTTTGTAAACCTAATTATGGAGTGTGTCAGCACAGTGAGCTATTCTTTGCTATTCAATGGTGGACTTACACCCAAATTTCAAGCTAAGAGAGGTCTAAGATAGGGAGATCCAATGTCTTCATACTTGTTTGTTTTGTGATGGAGTATTTGAATAGATCCCTCAAGTAGCTAAGACACAATCCAGACTTCAACTATCACCCAAGATGTAGCAAGTTGGAGATAATCCATATATGTTTTGCTGATGATTTAATTATGTGTTGCAAAGCCGATCCAATTTGTGTAAGAAGATCACAGTTCAACAATGCCTACCATTGGTTGAGAAAATAGTTGCAAGAATAAGTGTCGGTCCACTAAATTCTTATCATATAGTGGAAGGGTGAAACTTATTAAAAGTGTGTTATTTGAGATGCAAATCTACTGGGCTCGGGTGTTTCTAATTCCTAAGATGGTTATTCAACTCATAACTAGAGTTTGCAGAATATTCCTATGGACATGCAGTCATGAGAGCTCAAGGAAAGCTTTGGTTGCATGAGAGACATTATGTAAACTACATTCAGCAGGTGGTCTGAACTTCATAGAGTTCCATACATGGAATAGAGCATCTATCAATAAATTACTATGGAATGTAACAACCAAGAAAGATGCACTCTGGATAAAATAGATTTATACCTTCTATATCAAAGGGAAAGAAGTGCAGCAACTAAATACTCCTACACAGGCCTGTTGGCTGATAAGGAAAATATTGGATGCAATAAAATAGTTCCTGGACATGGACTATAATGTGACATTACAAAGTTGCTTTGATAAAAATAAGTTCAGCATTAAAAAAACTTACTTATTCTTTCTTCCATAGTTTCAGAAAGTTCAATGGAAAAGGGCTAGTGCTGGGACCAACTACTATACCAAAATACAAGTTTATCCTTTAGCTGGCACTACTTGACCGATTAGCCACTGTTGATCGATTGCAAAAATGGGGCATACATGTCCAAACTGATTATGTCTTATGTACTACTAGAGCTGAGAAAAACCTGCAGCATTTGTTCTTCCAGTGTCCTTACTCATCCCAAATTTGGAGTGCACTACTCAGGTGGCTAGAGGAGAATTAGCAACTGGGAGGAGGAGATTGATTGGATAAGCAGAAAAATGAGGAACAGCAGACCACGAGCAGAGATCATGAAGTTCCTATGTGATGCTACTATTTACCATGTATGGGGTGAAAGAAATGCAAGGAGATTCCAAGCTGAAAAGAAAGAAAGCCAACAGAGACTAAAAGAGATAGCCATATAGCTGCACACAAGAGGGCAACACTTCAATAAATGGGAGAGAGTCTTAGGGTCCTTGAATAGTTACCATGTGTAGAGGTAGTTGAGATATAAGAAAGAGAAACTTACCTTCACAAATAGGTAGTGAGATTATGGAGGACTAGTTATAGAGTCAAATGTAACTAGTTGATGTATATAATTATACTTAGTTGAAATAAAACTTTTAATTTTGACCCCAAAAAAATAGGTGATACTTCGATAAAATACTTCTAAATCTAATGGAGGTCTAGTACGAAATTTTGTTTCCTACTTGGATTTTTCTTTTTTGGTGTTTACTTCTTCAAATTTTGATTTTAATTTCTTAAATAATAGAAAAGTAACTTAAGTTACAATTGTATGCAATATGAAATATATGTTTAAAATATAAAAAATACAAACAACATTTCCGCAATGACCTTAGAGTATGCGCATTGCACGTGTACACTATATTAATGTGTTCAAAATTGTAAAACATCACATTATTATTAAAATGTATCTTATTTATAAAATATAAACAACAACAACAACGGCCTAGTATAATCCTACAAGTGGGGTCTAGGAAGAGTAATATGTACACAGACCTTACCCCTACCCCGAGGGGCAGAGAGGCTGTTTCCAAGAGACCCTCGGCTCAAGAAAGCAACAAGAGACGATATATTAGTATTATCAATAGACTCATAATAAAATAACATAAAACAACATAACATAACATAAAATAACAAAATAACAGCAATATAAGAAATATATGAAATACGAGAAAGATGGAAGGTATAATAATATCAGGCAGATAAAGCTCTGCATCAGTAGCTGACCAGTAGCATCCTAAGACTAACTTCCAACTGGCTAGTCTCACTCTAGTGTGCTGTAGAAATATTCACAACTTCCCCCTAACCTACAACCTTAATGCTTGACCTCCACAATTCCCTGTCAAGGGTCATGTCCTCAGTAATCCTAAGTCGCGCCATGTCCTGCCTAATCACCTCTCCCCAATACTTCTTAGGTCTCCCTCTACCTCTCCTCGTGCCCACCACAGCCAGTCGCTCACACCTCCTCACCGGTGCATCAATGTTCCTCCTCTGAATGTGCCCGAACCATCTGAGTCTTGCTTCCCGCATCTTGTCATCCATGGAGGCCACGCCCATCTTCTCTCGAATATCTTCATTCCTAATCTTATCCATTCTTGTATGCCCGCACATCCACCTCTCTGCTACTTTCATCTTCTGGATGTGTGAGTTCTTAACCGGCCAACACTCGGTCTCATACAACATGGCAGACCTAACCACTGCTCTATAAAACTTACCTTTTAGGAATGGTGGCACTTTCTTGTCACATAGGACTCCCGACGCTAACCTCTACTTCATCCACCACACCCCTATACGGTGTGTGATATCCTCGTCTATTTACAAAATAGAAAGTAATAATAAATTTATGTATGTTTTTAAAATCGATAAATGCCGAATCTCAATAGAGAAAAATTTCTACCCGTATTTTTCCTTATTCTACATATTAATATTATTGTATTTATTTTCTTCTTTTCTTAAAAATTAAGAAAAAAGAACTTTAAGACTACCCAATCCACGTGTTTATTTGATTGTGTCATAATCTATTTATCTATTAATCTTGTTCCATGAAAACAAAATTCAATTAAATTGAATGTTGCTATAATTAATTTTTAAAAGTAAAATTTTGAGAATCTAGATCTATTTAAAACAAAAAAGTAGCATCTAACATCTCTTTTTTTGGTCACTGCCTTGTTTGGGTTTCAAAAAGTTTATTATAAAAAATGGTTGACTGTTGTAAACCAAAAAAGATAGTTATTTGTAATATATTATAAACCATTGATTAATTAAGAGCCCAGTTGGACATAAGAATTTTTTTACTTTTTTCGAATTCTTTTCTTTTTTTCGTAATCAGTGTTTGGCCATAAAATTTTAAATTTTCACTTGAAGATGAATTTTGAAATTTTTTGAAAATTTGAAAACTCCAAAAAGCTGTTTTTCAAAATTTTCACTCAGACCACTCACAAAAATTCAAAAACAATCCAAAATTATATTCATGTCCAAACACAACTCTAGTTTTTAAATACCATTTTCACATAAAAAATTTTTTTAAAATTTTACAATTCTTATATCCAAACGACCACTAAATTTTCAAAAAGGATTCAAACTTTAGAAAATGCTTTAATCTCATTGTAGTGATACTTGAAAGACTTCTTCGTTTATCGTAAATCTAACAGATTCGTCCTTATATAATCAAAAGTATTGAATTTATTTCCTTTATCAAAGGTATGAAATTATCTTTCAATAAAAAATCAATTTTATTTGGCTTCAATAGAAATATCAGACATCAAGTAGAAAATCGTAAAAAAAAAAATGAGTAGCATACTTTTACTATTAGATTTATAATCTTTGTGAAAACTAACTTGAGTTACAAACATAAAGAATTTTGTTATATTGATTGCGCAAAATATTTTATAAGATTTATAATTTTTTGTGAAAGTTAACTTTAGTGACAAAGAATGTTGTTGTGTAGAATATTTTTATTAGATTTATAAATTATTATGGAAGTTAATGTATTTTCTAAACCTAAAAGGAGTTAAAAGCGCTCGAAATTTTGACCTAAAATACTTAAGCCTTGTGTTCTATAAATAAATAAATATATACCAATAATAGAATACTGATGTCTATCAAATTGAAATTGTGTTCTACCTATTGAAATTCCAAAGCGATGCCAATAATTACTTATAGAAAAGACCACTTTGAAGAATCTTCTTTCCTTTATAGAAAATAAAGAATCCAAAACTTTAAAGGTATTGAAGTGCTAAAACAGTTTGCCTAAAATATTTGGAAAGAATTAACCTTTCAATTTGTTATTATATTTCTTTTTAAAATATGTCATATTATCTAGTTCAAATAAGGAAAGATTTAGGGGTGTGTTTGGTATGAAGAAAAAAGTTTTTTCTAGAAAATATTTTCATGGAAAATGAGTAGTTTTATCACTTACTTTCCGTTGTTTGGTGGGTGAGTGGAAAACTTTTTTCAGAAAATATTTTCTAGTGTTTGGTTAGAGAGCAAAAATAGTTTTTTAGGAAAATATTTTTTTATGCTACTCTCCTCACCCTCCCCCCTTCCCCCCAAGTCTCTAAAAATCTCGCACGCCCCCCCCCCCCCAAATACCCAATATTTTTGTGACTCTATTTTCTTCAAGCATTTGACGATACTTCTAAATTCACACAAACCCAAAGGAACTAATGTGTTGCTTTATTTTTTTACACAAAAATAATGTTAAAATTTGTGCTCCATAACTAAATAGAAAATACGCATTTTATTGAAATAAAAAAAATACTTTTTCTACATCATGAAAAGAAAATACTCATTTTATTGAATAAAAAAATACTTTTTTTACATCATGAAAAAAAAATTTGGTTGAAATAAAAGAAAATACTTTTTCTAAGAAAAAACTAAGAAAAAGAAAGTACTTTTTTGTTGAAATGAAAAAAAAAACTTTTTTATATCATGTAAAAAAAACTCATTTGTTAAAATGCAAAAAAATATATATATCTATAACATGAAAAGAAAGTACTATTAATAATATTTTTATTTAGGATGGAGGTGGGGGTGAGGGGAGGGGTGGTTCTACAGAGTTGGGGTTGGGGTTGGGGTTGGGTGGGTGGGTGTGGGGATAGGGGATAGGGTGAGTGATGACCCGATAGGTCATCTTATGAATTAAAATCAAATTCTATATTCCGAGGCCTTAAAACCCTCATTTTATCCTTTGTCGATTTGCGTGTACAATCCGGACACGTTTCCGGAAAACTTTTATGTTGAAAGTTGATAAAAATAAGAAATTTTGCTTAAACCCTCATTTGAGTTGACTTCGGTCAACATTTTTGATAAACAGACCCGGACTCATATTTTGACAGTCCCGGTGGGTCCGTATCGAAATATGGGACCTGGGCGTATGCCCGGAATCGGATTCGGAGGTCCCTAGCCCAAGTTATGATTTTTTGTTGAAAATTAAAAATCTAGAAATTTATCTGTTTTTAAGAAATTATTGTTGTTTGATCTCGTTGGAATCAGGTCTGTATTTTTGTTACGGAGCCCGGTACAGGTCTAATATAATTTTTTGACTTATCTATGAAATTTGGTGGGAAACGCAGCCAGTTTGACGTGATTCGGACGTTCGGTGGTAAAAATAGAGATTTCAAAACTTTCTTGAAAATTTCATTTGATTTGGTGTTCAATTCGTAGTTCTAGGTGTTATTTTGGCAATTTGATCGCGCGAGCAAGTTTGTATGATGTTTTTAGACTGGTGTGCGCTTTTGGTTTGGAGTCCCGAGGGGCTTGGGTGTATTTTTGGATCTTTGGTTGAGTGACTAGTAAAGTTAAGAAATTTGAGAGTTTGACCATGGTCAATATTGGGTTAAGACGACCTCTTTTCAGTATTTTGAGTGCCTAGCAGGTCCGTAGCATGTTTTATGATTGAAATGCATATATGGTTTGTGTCTGGGAGGTTCCGAATGAGTTTCGGGGTGGTTTCAGATCATTTCGGAGAAGTTTGGATTTTGCTGGTTTCTGGTACGACACTGTTCATTCGCAATTGCGAACCTTTTATGGAAATTGCGAAAACATTGTTCATTCGCAAATGGGAAGTTTTGTTCGCAAATGCGATACCTGCAGCTGAACAAAAGATGACTTAGACGGGATTTTTAATTCATTTCCCAAATTTTCAAAACCTAAATCACAAGAAGCGATTTTCCAAAGAATATTTCTTCCCCAAATCATTGGTAAGTGATCTTAAACTAATTTCTATCAATCTTTCACTATTTTTTCATAAGATTCAACCAAAAATCTAAGGTTTTTATGGTGAAATTGGGGGTTTAGGTTAGAAAATAGAGATTTCGAAATTTGGCGATTTAGACCTTAAATTGAGGTCGAATTCCAAAACTAATTATATATCCGGGCTTGGGGTGAATGGTAATCGGGTTTTGGTTCGAATTTGGGGTTTGGACCAAGCGGACCCAGGTGTTGACTTTTTTAAAGGTGGCCTAAATTGAATTCTTTGCAATCGTGGGTTGATCCTAAGGCTTTATTTGAATTGTTTGGTTGGTAAATTGCTAGATTTTATCGGTCCGGAGGCTTGTATGAAGGGAAAAGCTGTGATTGAGCTGTGAGTTTGGTCGTTGGAGCGAGGTAAGTGTTGTGGTTAACCTTGGCATGAGGAATTATGTATTATTTGCCTATTTGCTACGTGTTTGGATGTTGAGTACAACGCATAGGTGAGGTGTTGAGTTGTTGTGGAGTCATACCATGTGAGTGAGTCTTATTCTTGTAACTGTTGTATTCTTTGATTATATTGTTCATGCTTAAACTAGCTATTCGTTATGTTGACAACTCTTATCATGTTTTACGGAATTTGGTAATGATTGAGTATTGACTCAAAGTTGAGGTTGGTATTGTGGAACTACATGTTAAAGTAAGACTTGTTCTTGATATTTTTATCTCTCTGTTGTTATTGTTCATTGTTTTGGTGAGGGAGAGTGTTAAAGCATAAAGGGTGATGCTGTGCAATGTTTTGTGAGTGAGAGTTAATGCACGAAGGGTGATGTCTTGCCATGATATGTGAGTTTTAATACACGAAGGATGATGTTGTGCCATTTCTTTTATTTATATGGTGAGGATGAGAGTTAATGCATGAAGGGTGATGCCGTGTCGTTTATGTTAATTATTATAGTGATGGTGAGAGTAAAAGCACGAAGGGTGATGTCGTGCACTTTTCTTTACTGTGTTTAATACTTTCATTGGTGCAAAGCATATTGTCTGTTGTGGTTTCTTTACTGTTACAGTTTTCTTTATCGTGTACTCCCCTCGGCATGTTTCCACTCCCGTTATTATTTGTTTAGCTTCTATTAGTTGTTATTGTGCTCGTATATTATTTAACTGCACAGGTTTATGAATGTGACTTGTCACTACTTTGCCGAGGTTAGACTCGACACTTACCAGTATATGGGGTTGATTGTACTGATACTGCACTCTGCACTTTCTGTACAGATTTTTGTACCATACCGAGTTGACCCTGAGTCTAGCTGCTGGCTTGATCTGTTTGAAGACTCAAGGTAGTCATGTTGGCGTATGCAGGCCCTGGCATCCCCTTCTATGCATTTCATTTACTATTTCATTTGTATAAAAAATAGTTGTATTTCCTTCAGACACCTTAGTTGTAGCTAAATCTTAGTAGTTCGTGGATTGTGACACCAGATTCTAGTTAGTTGTGTACAAGTATTAAAGTTGTTATGGATTTCCGCGCTTTTCTTTTTACCTTGTTATGGCTTATTTGATGTTTATCACTGAAAAACTTAATAGTTTTGCTTAATGATCTCTATCAATGGTTTCCCTAGAAAGTGAAATGTTAGGCGACATCACGGTCCCGACGGTGGAATTCCGGGTCGTGACAAGTTGGTATCAGAGCATTTGGTTGCCTAGGTCTTACAATTCACAAACAGGCTTAGTAGAGTATGGGGGATCGGTACGGAGACATCTGTACTTATCTCCTAGAGGCTACAGAGTTTAGAAACAATTTCACTTCTATTCTTTTTTGTCGTGCGATTTTGTTCTATCTGTGCCAATCGAACTCTTCTACTCTTGTCCTTCGCAGATGGCGAGAACACGTATCGCGTCTTCAGCTGAGTAGCAGCCAAAGCCCCCAGTGGCAGCTCCTACTAGGGGCAGAGGTCGATGTCGTGCCAGAGGCAGAAGTAGGGGCAGAGCTTAGCCCCGAGCTCGAGCAGCAGCACCAGTAGTGGGTCCTCAGGTTGAGTTTGACGAGGAGGTTCCAGCTCAGACTGTTCCAGCAGGACCAGCTCAGGTCCCGGAGGGGTTCATTGCCACCCTAGTGCTTCAGAAAGCCTTGGTCCGTTTAGTGGGACTTATGAAGTGTGTAGCCTAGACTGGCACACTCCCTATGGCACCAACCATCTCCCAGGCTGGGTGAGGAGCATGGACTACCGCTGCTCACACTCCAAAGCAGATGGCTCCCCAGTTTCAGACTCCAGCAACCCAGCCAGTTGGGGTAGTTCAGCCGGGTATTGTGGCACCGACCGGTGATAGATCAGCTATGTCTGTTGATGCTTTATGGAGGTTGGACAGGTTCACCAAGCTCTTTCTATTTCACTTCAGTGGTGCATCTTTAGAGGATCCCCATGATTATCTTGACAGCTGTCATGAGGTGTTACGAAATATGGGCATAGTGGAGACCAATGGGGTTGATTTTGCTGCATTCCGTTTGACGGGTTCCGCCAAGAGATGGTGGAGGGACTATATGTTGACCAGACCACCTGGGTCGCCTGCTCTTACCTGGGACCAGTTCTCTCAACTATTCCTCGAGAAGTTCCTTCCTATCACTCAGAGAGAGGACTATCGGAGGCAGTTCGAGCATCTTCAGTAGGGATCTATGTCTGATACTTAGTACGAGACTCAATTTGTGGACCTGGCCCGGCATGTTATTCTTCTGCTTCCTATCGAGAGAGAGAGAGAGAGAGGGGTGAGGAGGTTTATTGAGGGACTTGCTCAGCCTATCAAGTTGCAGATGGCTAAGGAGACTCGGAGTGAGATTTCTTTTCAGACGGCTGCCAATGTTGCCAGGCGAGTCGAGATGGTTTTAGCTCAAGGGAGTGGTCAGGGATCTAACAAGAGACCTCGTCATTCTGGTGGATTCAGTGGTGCCTCATTTGGAGGCAGGGGTACTTTTGGTAGAGGCCATCCTCCCAAACCATTTCATTCAGCACTCCAGGCTTCTCATGGTGTTTCAGGTGGTCGTGGCCCTTATATGCATTATTCCGATCAGCTAGCCTACAGTGCACCAGCTCCTATTAGTACACCTCCACTCTAGAGTTTTTAGGGTGGTCATTTAGGCCAACAGGGTCAGTTTTAGGGTCAGCAGTTTCAGCAACCGAGGTCTTATTATACTTGTGGCGATTCGAGGAACATTGCTAGATTTTGCCCTCGAGCATCAAGCAGTTCCCAACATCAGGGTTCTCGTGCCATAGTTCCGGCACCAGTTGCTTCACTGCCCACACAACCAGCTAGAGGTAGGGGTCAGACAGCTAGAGGTGGAGGTCAAGGCATTAGAGGTGGAGGTCAGGATGTTAGAGGTGGAGGCCAGCCAGCCAGGGCCCGTCCTCGAGATGTATTTAAGAGTGGTGGGGCCCAGCCCCGATGCTATGCTTTTCTAGCCAGGCCGGAGGCTGAGTCATTTGACACAGTTATCACAAGTATGGTTTCAGTTTGCAGTAGAGATACCTCAGTTCTATTTGATTTGGGTTCTGCTTATTCATACGTGTCATCCTATTTTGCTTCATATTTGGTTATGCCTCGTGATTCTTTGAGTGCTCCTGTGTATGTTTCCACACTCGTGGGTGATGCTATTGTCGTCGATCATGTTTATCATTCGTGTGTGGTAACCATTAGGAGTATTGAGACTCATGTAGATCTCCTACTTCTCGATATGGTCAACTTTGATGTCATTTTGGGTATGGATTGAATGTCACCTTATCAAGTTATATTGGATTTCCACGCCAAGATGGTGACCTTAGCCTTGACGGGGTTACCTCAATTAGAGTGGAGAGGGACTCCTGGCCATTCTTCCAGCAGGGTTATCTCTTATGTGAAGGCTTGGTATATGGTCGATAAGGGGTGTCTTGCTTATTTGGTTTATGTCCGCAATTCTAGTGCAGAGGTTCTTTCTATGGATTCTTTGCCCATAGTTTGTGAGTTTCCTGAGGTGTTTCTTGCAGATCTGTGAGGGATGCCACCGACAGAGATATTGACTTCTGTATCAATTTGGCTTTGGGCACTCAACCCATTTTTATTCCGTATACTGTATGGCCTCGCCAGAGTTGGAAGAATTAAAGGAGCAGTTGCAATATTTTCTTGATAAGGGCTTCATTAGACCGAGTGTCTAGCCTTGGGGTGCACCCGTGTTGTTTGTGAAAAAGAAGGATGGATCAATGATGATGTGCATAGATTACCGGCAATTGAACAAGGTCACCATCAAGAAAAAGTATCCATTGCCAAGGATTGATGACTTATTTGATCGGTTTCAGGGTACCAAGGTGTTTTCAAAGATTGAATTGAGTTCTGGCTACCATCAGTTGAGGATTAGGGCATCCGATGTCCCTAAGACGGCTTTTCAGACTTGGTATGGACAATATGAGTTTCTAGTGATGTCATTTGGGCTGACAAATGCCCCAGTGGCATTTATGGATTTGATGAACCGGGTGTTCAAACCCTTCTTGGATTCTTTTGTGATTGTGTTTATTAATGATATCTTGATCTACTCCCACAGCCGAGAGGAACATGAGCAACATCTTCGAACCGTTCTTCAAACTCTGAGAGATAGCCAGTTATGCACTAAGTTTTCAAAATGCAAGTTTTAGTTGATCTCAATCGCTTTCTTAGGGCACGTTGTGTCGGCAAAGGGTATTCAGGTGGATCTTAAGAAGATTGAGGCATTCAAGAACTGGCCTAGACCTACATCAGCTATAGAGATCCAGAGTTTCTTGGGATTGGCAGGTTATTACCATCGGTTTGTAGATGGGTTTTCATCTATATCAGCCCCATTGACCATTTGACCCAGAAGGGTGCCCCGTTCAGATGGTCAGACGAGTGTGAGGCGAGCTTTCAGAATCTCAAAACCGCTTTGACTACGACACCAATATTGTTGTTGCCCACAAATTTAGGGCTTTATACAGTATATTGTGATGCATCTCATATTGGATTTGGTATGGTATTGATGCATGGTGGCAAGGTAATTGCATATGCTTCACGGCAGCTGAAGATCCACGAGAAGAATTACCCTGTACATGATCTAGAGCTTCATGTGATGAAGATATGGAGGCACTATCTTTACGGCGAGTCATAGGAAGTGTTCACAGATCATCAGAGCTTGCAGCATTTGTTCAAGCAAAAGGAGCTTAATTCGAGGTAGAGGAGGTGGTTAGAGCTACTGAAAAACTATGATATCACCATCTTGTATCATCCCGGGAAGGCCAATGTGGTGGCTGACGCTTTGAGTAGAAAGTCAACTAGTATGGGCAGCCTTGCAAATATCCCAGTTGGTGAGAGACCGCTTGCATTGTACAGTTGCTCGGTCTTCCTTGTTTGAGCGCATCAGAGATCAGCAGTATGACGACCCTCATTTTCTTGTCCTTAGAGACACAGTGCGACATGGTGGTACCAAGCAGGTTACTGTTGGAGATGATGGAGTTTTGAGAATGCAGGGTCGTATTTGCATGCCTAATGTGATGGACTTCGTGAGTTGATTCTAGAGGAGGCCCATAATTCTCGGTATTCTATTCATTTGGGCTCCTCCAATATATATCAGGACTTGCGGTAGCATTATTGGTGGGAGAGGATGAAGAAGGATATAGTTGCATACGTAGCTCGGTGTCTAAATTGTCAGTAAGTAAAGTATGAGCATCAGAAACCTAGTGGTTTGCTTCAGAAGATAGAGATTCTTGAGTGGAAGTGGGAGCGTATCACTATGGATTTCATTGTTGGACTCCCACGAACTCAGAGGAAGTTCGATGCAATTTGGTTCGTTCTGGACAGGTTGACCAAGTCAGCGCATTTCATTCATGTGGTAGTTTCCTATTCTTCAGAGCGGTTGGCAGAGATTTATATCCGCGAGATCGTTCGTCTTCACGGTGTGCCCGTGTCTATCATTTCTGATCGAGATACGCAGTTCACCTCACATTTCTAGAGGGCAGTACAGCATGAGTTGGGAACGCAGGTAGAGTTGAGCACAACATTTCATCCTCAGACAGACGGACAGTCCGAGCGCACTATTCAGATATTGGAGGATATGCTCCGTGCCTGTGTTATTGACTTCGAAGGCTCTTGGGATCAGTTCTTGCCACCTTGCGGAGTTTTCCTACAACAACAACTACTAGTCTAGCATTCAAATGGCCCCCTATAAGGCATTATATGGTAGATGGTTTCAATCGCCTGTTGAACGGTTTGAGCCGGGAGAGGCTCGGTTATTGGGTGCAGATTTAGTATAGGATGCCTTGGATAAGGGTAAGATCATTCAGGATAGACTTTGCTCAGCTTAGTCCAGGCAGATGAGTTATGCCGACCATAAGGTTCGTGACGTTGCATTTATGGTCGGAGAGAAAGTGTTGCCCCGTGTGTCACCCATGAAGGGTGTAATGAGATTTGGGAAGAGGGGCAAGTTGAGCCCTAGGTATATTGGGCCTTTTGAGATTCTTTAGAGAGTGGGTGAAGTGGCTTACAAACTCACATTGCCACCCAGTTTATCAGTAATTCATCCGGTATTCCATGTGTCCATGCTCCGAAAATATCATGAAGATCCGTCTCATGTGTTAGACTTCAGCACGGTCCAGCTGGACAAGGATTTGACCTATGAGGAGGAGCCGGTAGCTATTCTAGACCGGCAGGTTCGTCAGTTGAGATCGAAGAGTTATCCTTCAGTTCGAGTGCGGTGGAAAGGTCAGCCTGTTAAGGCATCTACCTGGAGTTCGAGTCCGATATGAAACTTTTATGGTAATTGTGAAAACACTGTTCATGCAATTGTGAACCATTTATGGCAATTGCGAAAACACTATTCATTCGCAAATGCGATACCTGCAGCTGAATAAAAGATGACTTAGACGGGATTTTTGATTCATTTCCTAAATTTTCAAAACCTAAACTACAAGAGACGATTTTCTAAAGAACGTTTCTTCCTCAAATTATTGGTAAGTGATCTTAAACTAATTTCTTTTAATCTTTCACTACTTTTTCATAAGATTCAACAAAAAATCTAAGGTTATCATGGTAAAATTGGGGGCTTTGGGTAGAAACTAGGGATTTTGAAATTTGGGGATTTAGACCTCAAATTGAAGTTGAATTCTAAAGCCAATTATATATTCGGGCTCGGGGGTAAATGGGTAATCGAATTTTGGTCCAAATTCGGGTTTGGACCAAGCGGGTTCGGGTGTTAATTTTTGTTGAATTTTTCAAAAATGGCCTAAATTGAATTCTTTGCAATTGTGGGTAGATCCTAAGGCTTTATTTGAATCGTTTGGTTGGTAAATTTCTAGATTATATTGGTCCGGAGGCTTGTGTAAAGGGAAAAGCTGTGATTAAGCTGTGAGTTTGGCTGTTGAAGTGAGGTAAGTATCGTGGTTAACCTTGGCTTGAGGGATTATGTATTATTTACCTATTTGCTACGTGTTTGGATGTTGAGTACAATGTATAGGTGAGGTGACGAGCACATATGCATTGTTGTCGAGTCATAGCATGCGAGTGAGTCTTATTCTTGTAATTGTAGTATTATTTGATCATATTGTTCATGTTTAGACTAGCTATTCATTATGTTGAGCAACGCTTATCATGTTTTACGGAATTTGGTATTGATTGAGTATTGACTCAAAGTTGAGGTTGGTATTGTGGAACTATCGCGCCCCTTTTTTTTCCCTCCATGGAGAGAAGCCCGGGTGCCGACGTTCATGGGGTAATAACTCATTTCCGTTTGGGATTTGGGTATTTGAAAAGTCCCACCTAACGGATTATGGTGCGTTAGGGCACCTAGAGCAATTGCGTTAGGTCACCTAGAGCAATTAACTCCTAGACTAGTTTGCATTACCATAGATTTAGGGTAAGGGCTTGAAATAACCTTGAGGGGAAGGTGTTAGGCACCCCTCTCGGTCCACAACGGTGGATCCCAGCCGAACTTATACTTATGTGAATTAGTCTTTTTAACAAATAAATAGTCTAAACATATATCGGCAAATGAAGGCATGTTTTGGCATTCTAAGCACATGTATGATTCAAGTAATGAAATAAAAGAAAAGGTTTGAACAAGTTGCACATACATAAAGGAATATAAATTTATTTAAACAATGGGAATTGGGAAAGAGGGGTCCTAGGTTGATTAGCCTACAGGATCACCCCACACAATGCTCGGTAATCACTCCTTAATGAGGGGCTACACGTGACATTAGCGCGTAGTCATCATATCCTTACTACCTAATTCCCTCCCATTGGTCATAGCCTAAAGCGTTCTAATAACCTTGATAGATGTCCTATGCGTGCACTACCCATCCTTTCCTTGTGTCCTGGAGGTATTTTAGGAGTTCTAATGTTGTTAGTTCTAGAACTTCCTAAGGTATAAATGATAAAAGTCTAGGTGTCAATCAAAAACAATTAGGACTGCAATTAAAGAGAACAAATTACAGGCTCACAGTCACCTCCACAAATATAACAAGTAAGTGCACGTCTTCAAACAACAGTCAAGTATTTAAGAGAAAATCCTAGAACATGATATCTAGGTGAGCAGGGATTATACAACATTAAATTAGGACCAAGCGTCAAAGACCTATTTAGCTTGCCTACTGATTTTAGACCTGTTGGATGTGAGCAGTCTCAAATAACAAAGTGCAGTTTTATAGTTAGCAGGATTTTAATCGCCCTAGAGGCTTGCCTAAACGTATAACAGTGATGTCCTAAAAGCATGGTATCTAGATTGATTGGGAATGCAGTAAAACTGTAAAATAATTTTTTAAACGACAACTTGAGATCCTATAGGCATGCTTTCTAGCAGTATTAATTTAAGGCAGCGTTTGAAAACTTATTAAAGAAGCAACAAATTAATTAATTAAGCCGATTCAGAATATATAAACACAAATTTGAACTGATTTATTTAATTAAACTGGCTTAAGTCCTATAGACATGATTTCTAGTTAAGCAAGTTAAAAAACGAACATCATTCATTTAACCAAAGTGAAACCCCTATAGGCATGGTATCTATAGAGCTGATTTTTGAACTTATAGGCATGATTTCTAAAGAGATGAATTTGAATACATGTTGTAATGAAAACTGAACTTCAATTACTTCACACTCTATAGGCATGATATCTAATTATAAAGCTGATTTTAACCTTATAGGCATGATCCCTATTATTAAAGCCATTTTTAGGTCCTATAGGCATGGTTTCTAAGATTGTGGAAGTAAAGAAAACATAGCAAATACATTTGAATCAACATGACCCTATAGGCATGGTATCTACCCAATTTACCCAACATATATATAATTACCCACCCTTTTCACTAATAACCCCAATGTTTGTATACAAAAATTATTAAGAACCAATGAATTAAGATAAAAAATACATAAATAAACAGGAGTTAATCTATAGGGAGCCTATAGTAGGCCCAAATGACTTCCCAGCCTCCAATAGCGTCCAATGCCCAAAGTTCCATAGCCAATTTCATGTTTAGGTGTATCAGAGTTCCCTGAGGACCTCAGAGATCCCGGGCAGTGCTCACACCTAGACCTTTTCTCAAACCATAACTGATTTAGGTGCAGTGTGGAAAGGCTAGCTCTGACATGCCAGAGTTCAGAGAGATTGCAAGGATCTCAAGGCAGTACACATATCAGAGGGGCAGAACCTAGTATTCTAAGAGTGAAGTGAGAGTGCTTGACATAGTTTTGAAAATGTTTTGAAAATAGTACAAAGATGACTTTAGGAGTAAAAAGTTTTTCAGAAAATAGGAAATAGTTTGATAGTAAAAGACAGTTTGTGAAGAGTACCAAAACAACAGACAATCAATTGGTCATAAGAGACATCTAGATTTAGAAAAACTTGACAAACAAATCTCACATAAGAATCACATTAGGGTACATATACTCAACAAACTGCATAAAACACTTGGGGTCTTAGAGACTTAGTAGGCTAATCATGGACAGTAAGTAGTTAAGACATAGATCATAATTGTAATACAGGAAACCTGACATTCTTGAACAGGATTAAACATACAGTTTAGACATTCTAGGTAAAGAAGTAAGAAGGAAAGAGTGCAGAATATAAAACATACATTGAACAGGCAGAGTTTAGACATGCTAGGCAAAAAAGTAAACAGGAAAGAGTGCAGAATATAAAGCACACGATGAACAGGACAGAGTTTAGGCATGCTGAGCAAAGAAGTAATCAGGAATACAAGTTGAATTCATAACTGATGAACTAGTGCAGGAATGAAACATATAGGGTTTGGACTTCAAAACTTAACTAGAGACATACCAGTTGAAGAAAAGGGTGCGGAATATAAAGCAGGTGAATTTCCAATATCTAGCCTTAGCTTTCAGCCGGTTAGACCAATGAGTATCACAAGTAGCAGAAGAGAAAGAGAACTTTAGAGTGTAAGTGTGCTTTGTGAACTACTGTTTTGTTTTTTTGAAGTGAGAATAGGAGAGTGCTTATATAACAGTTTGAGGGTAGGGTTAATAAGGTAAAAGAATTAGAAATCAACAATTCAGGGCAATATAGAATCAAATCATATAAGAAGTTCAGAATAGACTCCTTTAATTAGGGGCAATTAGCTAAACGGTAGCAACAGGGGTTTAATTAAAGCAAAAAAGACCAAACAATACCAAATAAAGAATCAGTAAGAATACCAAAGTTATACGGGCAAGCAATTAAGGCAGAGATGACTAATTAAGGTTATAAACAAGGAAACAAATAAAGTCTATGCATACTAATATTTAACGAAGTAATCAATCAGCTAGAATCTCACAGTAACACTAATTTCTAGAAAGAATATATATCAATTCCCATAAATAGAAAATAAACTACGTAAAATTTACAGAAACATAGAACTTAGTCGAAAAATTAGGTTATAACACTAATAGGGCTTAGTTAGAGGGAAAATCACGAAAGAGTCAGCAAGTTTGGCAGATAAGGTAAGAAATGAATAGTCAGGATTTAACACATAATTTTAACGAAACAAATAGTTAAATCGACACTGATTCAAGGAGAAAGATATAGGTATTAACATGAATAGTTAGGATGAACGCAAGCATACAAAATCAGTGAAAGGTTGAACTAAGAAATTCAGTAGAGGCATATTAGGACAAGAAAATTACGAGGAATCACAAGAACCAAAGCAACAACACAATCAGTATACCAATACTTAGAAACCAGACGAAGAATATTAAAAATTAGGGCTTCTAGTACAAGTGAGTTAAGGTTTACAAAATGAATCAAAACACATAAGAAGCAGAAGATTAAATACTCAAAAATCATCAAACATTTTGTAAAAGAAATTTCCGAAAACCCTAGTTTAGAAAAAGATGAAAATCACTTGAAAATCATATGATTCTTGTAAAGAATCTCAAGGTTGTTGTAAAACTCATATGAAATAGGTTCAAGTCATCTCAGATCTGTACAGATCTAAGAGGTTCAGAAAAAGAAATTAGGGTTTCGAAAGAGAACAACATAGAGGTGAAGAAACATGCTTAGAAACCCATAGATCATAGTCAATATAGGATGATCTTACTCGAAATCACACTGGAACGGCCTGAAACAGGAAAGAAAGGGACCATAGATGCAAGCCAACTAACATTGGTCCCTTGAGGACCATGGAGATGGCGATATCAACGTGAGAGAAGCTAATAGAGGTCTGGGGGTGGTAAGAGACCACCAAAGATAGCCATAGATGAGTGACGATTAGGTTTGATTAGGGTTAGGTTTGAGAGCGTTTGAGAGAAAAGGAGGGTTTCAGGACGGCGGATGGTGTAGAATGAAAGGGTTTAGGGGCATTTGGTTTATTTTAGGAAGGGTCGTTTGTGGCCGTTGATCGTAGAGGTTGAAAGGGTTTTGGGTCTGGATCGAGTAGCAGGGTTTGGGCTGGTAATTTTGAATTAAAATTGGGCTGGTATTGGGTTGAAAATAGGGCTAAAATTGAAATAAAAATAGGCCATATTTTAAATAGCCACTTTTAATACCTACATAATTTATAAAAATAGTAAATGAGTTCCAAAAATTATTTTTGTCTAGTAACATGATTTAAAATAGTTGTTTATCATTTTAAAAATATAAAAGATCATTTTATGCATCAATAATGTAATTATGCATTAGTAGGGCTATTATTGCAAAGATGTGCAATTTAGCCTAAAAATGTAAATATAATTACAAAAAATGTACTAAAAATATTTAAACACTATTTTGGCATAAATAAAGAATTCAAATGACTAAATCATCACCGAAGTAATTTGAAAGATTATTATTGGATATTTTATAAATAAAAGAGAAGAAATAAATTGATTTGGAGCTTTTAAAATTATGGAAAAATTATAAAAATGTTTATGCATGCTTATACCTGCATATGTGCCATTTTGAAAGTATATATATGTATTAAAAATATATGAGGAAAAATTGGGTACCAACAGTTGCCTCTCTTTACTCGGGAAGGATGAAAGAGTTTTCGGGTAAAGAAATGATGGCCAATTTGACTGGTAGGGATGTTATGAAAGACAGAGGTTGGACTCTGGTCTTTGAGCTGCCTACATATCCCTGGCTTTACAGAAATCAGGCCACGTATAGTTCTGGATTCATTGGCGGAATATACCGATGAAGTCATTGCAAGAACGGACACGAGGCGCAAGAGCGGTCATAGTGAGCGGTTAAGTTTGAGACAGCGAACTGGAGTGAGGTCACTCCTGCTAGGATAGCAGTTACTTGTTGGTCACTTGCAAATAAAGAGATACTACAGATATATATTTGTGCGGAAATTTAAACATGATGGAGATTCCCTTTGGACTATGAAAGTTGTCTTTGGACGGTTAAGGATAATGTCATCGGACCATGTTGTCATGGACCATGAATTATTTAATAAGGAATTCGCAGGCCATGAAATGGTTTTCTCAAGCCATGCAGATGGTGCCTCCGAACCATGACGCATTTGAATAATGATGTGCAAATTTGAGAGATCCTCGGGCCATGACATGGTGTCTTCCGACTATGAGGATGATGCCTTTTAGACTATGAAGACCTTGGATAGATTGGCAATATTTCAGCCCATGATATGTAATAATATGACGTTAACAAGACAAGGCTTAGTCTTGTGAAATGGAGAGCAGAGCTTAGCCTAATTGAAAAGCAAATAGATAGTGCTAGAAATAGAGCAATATTTGTGCGAAGAGGGACAGTGCTTAGTCTCATGCAAATAGGGAGGCAAAGATTAGCCTCATGCAAATGGGAAGGCAAGGATTAGTCTCATGCAGGTATGGAGGCAAGGATTAGCCTCATGTAAGTGTGGAGGCAAGGATTAGCCTCATGCAAGATAGGGAGGCAAGGATTAGCCTCATGCAGATAGGGAGGCAGGGATTAGCCTCATGCAAGTGGGGAGGCAGGTATTAGCCTCATGAAGATATGAAGGCAGGAATTAGCCTCATGCAAGTAGGGAGGCAAGTATTAGCCTCATGCAGATATAGAGGCAGGTATTAGCCTCATGCAAATAGGGAGGCAGGGATTAGCCTCATGCAAGTGGGGAGGCAGGGATTAGCCTCATGCAAGTGGGGAGGCAGGGATTAGCCTCATGCAGATATGGAGGCAGGGATTAGCCTTATGCAAATAGGGAGGCAGGGGTTAGCCTCATGCATATATGGAGGCAAGGATTAGCCTCATGCAAATATGGAGGCAAGGATTAGCCTCGTGCAGATATAGAGGCAAGGATTAGCCTCGTGCAGATAGGGAGGCAAGGATTAGCCTCGTGCAGATATGGAGGCAAGGATTAGCCTCATGCAGATAGGGAGGCAAGGATTAGCCTCGTGCAGATATGTGGGATAGGGCTTAGTCTTATGCAAGGAGCAAGAAGAAAATAAGAGTAACATATGTCTTAGCTGGAGATACATTCGGTGTCTGATAGATTGATTGACAGTAATCTTGCTACGTGTATATATTTGCAAATGTTATCGTTACGTCAGATGTGCCTGCGTTCAAAGAAAAATTGTTTTTGTGAGGGGAGGTTGGTTCGTGCTTCTGTCCGCTGGCCTTGCTTTTCTCTGTTCTAGAGGCCTTTTCGAGTTTCCCTGGGTAACACCTAACCATTACGGAAATAGAGTTTTCGAAAATATACAATTATTGATAAAAATAAAGTCATTTTAGAAACATATTGATATATCGAGTGATTTTTAGATGAACTAGTGACTGTAACACATTTCAGAGACATTGCAGCTTTCTCATGTTAGAATTTTGAGGGTCCTCCTCAAAATTCTGCCCCAGTTTGGTGGATGATTCTTTGGCTATTTGCGGGTAATGAGCCGTGTTGGACCTTCTTCGGAATTTTGAGAAACCTTCTCAAACTTTTGCCCCAGTTTCTTAACCGATTTCTGACCGTCTGACATATGTTGGCGTTGGCTGGACTTGCTCCAGAATTTTGAGGGTCCTTCTCAAAATTCTACCCCAGTTTCTAATTTTGGGGGAAATAGGAATTTTATTATGATATGATCGAACGCATAAAGCTGCCTATGTATCCCCTCTTAAACGGGAATCAGGTCAAGCGTAGTTCAATTATATCAGATGAGGAAATGCAAATAATCTAAGCATAGTATCTTTTGACTGCGTCTGAGTTGATTGGTTTTGGCTAGATTTCTCCATCCATCTCTGCAAGGATGAGTGCTCCTCCTATCAGTACCATGTGAACCATGTACAAACCTTGCCAGTTGGGAGAGAATTTCCCTTTGGCTTCATCTTGATGTGGGAAGATCTTCTTCAATACTAATTGTCCTGGTGCGAACTGTCTTGGTTTGACCCTTTAGTTAAAAGCTCTAGACATTCTATTATGATAAAGTTGGCCGTGACACACTGAGTTCATCCTCTTTCCATCGATAAGGGCCAATTGTTCATAGCGACTCCTTATCCACTCTGCATCGCTGAGTTCAGCTTTCTGTATGATTCCTAAAGAAGGAATCTCTACCTCGGCTGGAATGACAGCTTCCGTACCATAGACCAACATGTAGGGAGTTCCCTCGGTTGATGTACGAACTGCAGTGCGGTATCCCAACAAAGCAAAGGGTAGCTTCTCATGCCATTATTTGTGGTTTTCTACCATCTTCCTTAGTATCTTCTTGATGTTTTTGTTAGCGGCTTCTACGGGTCCATTCATCTGAGGTCTATAGGTTGTGGAATTCTCGTGCTTGATGTTGAAAGTTTCACACATGGCTTTCATCAGATCACTGTTGAGATTGGCGGCATTATCAGTAACAATGGACTCGGGAACTCCAAACCGGCAAACAATACGATCTTTGACAAAGTCTGCGATGACTTTTTTGGTTACAGTTTTGAAGGATGCGGCCTCTACCCATTTTGTGAAGTAATCTATGGCTACCAAAATAAACATGTGTCCGTTTGAAGCAGTGGGCAATCGGACCAATGACATCCATTCCCTCGGCGGTGAATGGCCAAGGCAAGCTTGTTGCATTGAGCGCATTCGGCGGCACTTTTATCATATCGTCATGCACCTGGCATTGAAAGTATTTGTGGACATACTGGATACAATCTGTCTCCATGGTCATCCAAAAGTAACAGGCCCTAAGTATCTTCTTAGCCAAGACAACCATTCATGTACGGGCCACAGGTCCCGGCATGTACATCCTCAAGCAGTTTAGAAGCTTCTTTTGCGTTGACACATCTTAGCAATCCCAAGTCATGAGTTCTTCTGTACAGATTTCCTCCGCATTGGAAGAAGTGATTGGACAATCTCCGGAGGGTGCGTTTCTGAGTGTGGTTTGCATGCTCCGGATATTCTCCCTTTGACAAATACTCTTTGATGTCATGGAACCAAGGCTTTCCATCTGTTTCTTCTTCAACATGGGCACAATATGCCGGTTGATTGTGGATCCTCACCGGAATGGGATCAATATAATTCTTGTCTGGATGTTGTATCATAGATGACAAGGTGGCCAATGCATCGGCAAACTCATTCTGAATTCTGGGCACATTTCAGAATTCTATCTTTGTGAACCTCTTTCTCAATTCCTGCACATGGTGCAGATATGGCAATATCTTGGAATTCTTGGTGGTCCACTCTCCTTGTACCTGGTGCACAAGCAAATCTGAATCACCAATCACCAGCAGCTCCTGAATGTTCATGTCAATTGATATGTTAAGCCCTAGTATGTAGGCTTTATATTCCGCCGTGTTGTTGGTGAATGGAAATCTGAGTTTAGCAGATACCGGATAATGTTGACCCATTTCTGATACCAAAACTGCTCCAATGCCCACTCCTCTGAAATTTGCAGCTTCATCAAAGAACATCCTCCAACCGTCGTATGCTTCGGTAATGTCTTCTCCTACGAATGATACTTCTTCATTAGAAAAATATGTTTTCAAGTGTTCGTATTCTCCTTCCATCGGGTTTTCAGCAAGATGATCTGCAAATGCCTGTCCTTTGACCGCCTTTTAAGTTACATAGATGATGTCGAACTCACTCAACAGTATCTGCCACTTGGCTAACTTCCTAGTCGGTATGGGTTTCTGAAATATGTACTTCAAAGGGTCCATCCTGGATATGAGATAGGTGGTGTATGCACAGAAGTAATGCCTCAATTTTTGAGTTGTCCAGATGAAATCATAGCAAGTGCATTCTAGCAGAGAGTACCCTGCTTCATAAGGTGTGAACTTCTTACTCAAGTAACATATGGCTTGCTCCTTCTTCCCTATCTCATCATGTTGCCCTAGAACACATCTGAAGGCTCCGTCCAAAATAGATAGATAGAGTAACAAAGGTCATCCTAGTTCTAGCGGGACCAGAACTGGTGGTGTGGACAGGTACTCCTTGATCTTGTCAAAAGCTTTCTAACAATCCTCGGTCCAACTTGTTTCGTTATCTTTCCTTAGCATCTTGAAGATGGGTTCGCATATGACTGTGGACTGTGCTATGAATCGACTGATATAGTTAGATGCCGTAGGAAGCTCATCACGTCCTTTTTTCTCCTTGGTGGTGGTAACTCCTGAATAGCCGTGACTTTAGACGGGTCCAGCTTAATCCCTCGACGACGGACAATGAATCCCAGTAACTTTCCTGCGAGAACCCCGAATGCACACTTTGCGGGGTTCAGTTTCAAGTTGTACCTTCTTAGCCTGTCAAAGAACTTTCTCAAGTCCGCTATGTGATCTGCAGCCCTCTTGGATTTAATAATGACGTCGTCTACATACACCTCTATCTCCTTGTGTATCATATCATGGAAGATGGTTGTCATGGCTCTCATGTAAGTAGCCCCAGCATTCTTTAGACCAATGGCATCATCTTGTAGCAGTATACCCCCCAAGGTGTGATAAAAGCTATTTTCTCCGCGTCTTCTTCATCCATCCCGATTTGGTGATAACTCGCGAAGCAATCTACAAAGGATTATAGTTCATGCTTGGCGCAGTTGTTGATCAAAATATGTATGTTTGGCAGTGGAAAGTCGACCTTGGTACTTGCTCTGTTTAAATCTCGATAGTCAACACATACTATGACTTTCCCATCCTTCCTCGGAATTGGCACAATGTTAGCTAACCAGGTTGGGTACTCAACCACCCTGAGAACTTTGGCTTTGATCTGCTTGGTAACTTCCTCCTTGATTCTTAAGCTCATGTTGGGTTTGAACTTTCTGAGTTTCTTCTTCACTGGAGGACAAATAGGATTAGTAGGCAGCTTGTGAGCCACTATGGACGTGCTCAAACCGGTCATGTCATCATATGACCATGCGAAAATGTCCTCATATTCCTTTAGAAAATGGATGTATTCCTCTTTCTCTATTGGTGACAAGTGAATGTTGATGCGAGTCTCCTTGACGGTCTCGGCGTCCCCCAAGTTTACAACTTCGGTTTCGTCCAGATTGGACTTAGGCTTATTCTCAAAGTTTTCAACTTCCCTGACAACTTCCTCGGGTATCTCATCTTCTTCATCTGAATCACTATTCTTATGTTGCGTTGCCTCATTACATGTCACAGTCATCGGTTCATCAGGAAAAGTAATAATAACATTGTAGAAAGAAAAAGTGTAGAAAATAGTAATGAATAATAAAGAGCAAATGCATTTGATTAAAATTAAACAACATCCAGACAAGTGCAGCTCGATGAATCGAGCACTTATTTTAAAACAAGCAAGTCTTTAAATCAAAATTACTAAAAATCTTAAATGCCTAGAATGGCTATAGAAATAAAAACTGACAAGCTACCGAGGGACTCGGCGGGCCCGGGACGGTGTGGCGGTCCAATTCCTGAGAACAACTCCCTTTTTCATAGTCTGAATAGTGAGGCCTTCTCCCTCTTCCTCCTCAATTATGGAACTGCAGTCCATGTCTTCATCTTCCAAGAACAGATTCTTTAACCCAGCTAATGCTTCCTCTTCTGTAGTTCCCCTTATTGCATCAGCTTGGTGAAAAGCTTGATCTAGACATGGCACTGGTTGCTCGAGAGGGTAATACGATCTGTGCTATGGAGGTGGCCAATCATTGTATTCTTTCCATGTGTACTGATATCCGAGCCCAAAGGTGGTACCATGACCCTTCGGCCATATCGGTTTAGTGATACCTTGGAGGTTCTTCCCCAGCCCTTTGTCGAGCACATACCCAGACCATGCCAATATGCTTTCTATTTTACTACTCCACCATTTGTCCTTCTCAACGGCGTTGACACGCTCAATGTGATGATAGGTTTCCCCTCTTAGCCTTCTTCTATGTCCAATAGCCGTGATGGTTTGACTAGTGTAAATGGGGTTACTCCCATCTCCATGAATGATCACCTCCTGGTGATTCCATTCAAACTTCATGACTTGATGTAGTGTGGAAGGCATGACTCCAGCGACATGGATCCATGGTTGGCCCAATATAAGATTATATGAGGATGGTATGTCGAGCACCTAAAACTCGACATCGAACCAAGTTGGCCCTATCTGCAAGCAAAGGTTGATTTCCCCGATTATGGCCCTTTGAGACCTATCGAAAGCTTTCACGTTCATGCTTCCTACCCATATTTCATGAAAACCTTTGTCCAACCTTTTCAGAGTGTCTAACGGACAAATATTGAGGCGCGAACCTCCATCAACCAAAACCCTGGTGATAAATTTGTCTTCAAATTGCACTGTAATATGCAATGCTCGGTTGTGATTCAACCCTTCAGGTGGTAGCTCATCTTCGTGGAAGATGATCTTATGACTTTCCAGTACTTGCCCTACCATATTGGCCATTTCTCTGCTGGTGATGTTATTGGGTACATAATCTTCACTCAACACTTTCATTAAAGCGTTCTTATGCGCCTTTGAATTCTTCAACAGTGAAAGGATGGATATCTAAGCTGGGGTTTTGTTCAAATGGTCAATGACAGAATACTCCTTTGCTTGTACTCTCCTCCATAGATCATCTGGCCCTGTTTCAATGACAGGCTGCTTGGTAGTGGCATCCTTACTTGGTCCTCCCAAATGTTCAGGTGTGTAGACTCTTCCAGTCCTAGTCATTCCTTGTGCAGCATCAGATTCCTCCATTTTTGCCTTTCCCTTTCGCCGAGCTTCGGCAATGTAATCCCAGGGTATTGCTTTTGAGTCGAATGGAGGTGTGGTTGATACTATCACTGTGAAAGGTGTGACCACTTCTACTTCAAATGGAGCGGGGGTGGCCGCAAATGGAGCTACCTCTAGCTCAAATGGAGCTGGTGCAGCTACCTCGACCTCGATTGGTGACTAAGTCTATACCACAATAGTAGTATGTGACTGCAACTTTAAAGTCATCGCCTTCTCGAATAAGCCCAATCGACCCCTCAAGGTCCCATTCTTCGTTCGTCTTTATCACATGTACCCCAACACCCCTATGATCAAGGAGGGGGTTGTTGCGGATATTGGGTGTGGCTTTCTTTGCCTGTATGACCTTGTTGTCAATTAATGTCTGGATCTTATCCTTTAATGCTCGGCACTCATCAGTGGTGTGACCCTTTATACCGGAATGGTATGCACAAGTTTTGTTTGGATTGACCCATTGGGATGGATTCTCTAATGCCACAGCAGGAATGGGGGTGACATAACCAGCGGCTTTCAACCTTTCATACATTTGGTCGATGGGTTCAGCAATGGCGGTGTATTGTCTGGGTGGCTTGCGGTCGAAATTGGATCTTGGTCTTGGAAAGTTTTGGCGAGTTGGAGGTGATTGGAAATGGGATGGTTAGGAGTTATAGGTGTGATAGACAGTGGCTGGTTGGGAATATTTGGGAGATGAAGGATGATATGTAGGTGGTGATGCTTGGTATGTGGGTGGAGGTGTTTGATATGTGGGTGGAGGTGTTTGATAGGTAAGTGGAGATTTTGGGCCCTGGGCCAATATTACTGCCCCAACGTCTCTCTTCTTTGATATGTTGCCTGATTGCAATGCCTTGTTTGTGGCCTGTAATGCCTTAAAATTCTTTACCATCCCGTTTTTGATGTCTTCCTCAATTCTTTCCCCAAGCTTGATGATATTAGAGAACTTATGGTTTTCAATGACCATCAATCTTTCATAATATTGCGGATCCTGTGCTCTGACGAAGAACTTGTTCATCTGTTCCTCGTCCAAAGATGGCCTAACCTTGGCCGCTTCCGACCTCCAACGAGTAGCATACTCACGGAAGGTTTCGGTGGGTTTTGTTCTTAAGATTCTGGATGTATAAAATGTCTGGTGCATTCTTTGTATTGAACCTGAATTGGTCCATGAAATCGGACGCCATACTTACCCAATTGGACCACTTCTTGGGATCCTGGCCAATATACCAGGATAGAGCATCTCCCGTAAGACTCCTCATAAAGAGTTTCATCTAGATCTTTTCATCCTTTCCGACCCCGACAAGCTTGTCACAATAGGTCCTCAAATGAACCCTAGGATCACCTGCACCATCAAACATTTCGAACTTGGGAGGTTTGTACCCCTTTGGTAGTTCTACATCTGGCTGTATGGATAGGTCTTCATAGTTCAATCCTTCTATTCCCTTGTTGCCTTTGACACCCTGAACCCGGCTCGTCAATTTCTTGAGTTCTTCAGCCATGTTTTTAATGAGTAGGTCCTTCTCGGAGGATTCCGGTGTATAGAAGATTGGTTGGATAGAGTGAGGTATAGTTTCCACATATATAAGGTTGCTTTGATGGGTGCCAGGTACTTGGGTGTAATAATGGTCATTGGTTGAATTTTGAGGATTGGGAATGGGTTGTGGTGTGTTTTTGAGAGTATGGTAAGTGGTGGTTGGTGGCTACTGAATTGGTTTATGGTGATGTTGTGGCGGAGTTGGTACTGGTAAGGGATTGAGATTTTGGGGGGGGGTTGCATATTGATTCGGTGTAGGAGGATTTTGTGGGTGTTGGTTTTGTGTGTTTTGGGGAGGTGCTGGTTCTTTGTGTTTTGTTGGTTGATGTCGGGGACATTCAGGGTGAGTGATAAATTTGCCAAGTTATGGACCTGGTCAAGCTCTCCTTGTAGCTCCAATATCTTTTGTTCCAGTCTCAAGACTAGATCATTTGGTGCTGAAGTACTTCATCCATCTGAAGTTTCTGCGTTCTCAACATTCTCCTTTTGGATACCACTTAGGTCATCCATTTTTGCTTTTCCTCTGCCTTTTGTATTTCTTGGAGGAGGAGGAGGTGGAGGGCCTCTAGATCTGGTGTGATATGCTAATGAGGCCAGTATCAACGAACCAACCTTAGGGGATGGGAATAAAGAATAAAGAAAAAACAAAAAGGTAGACAAGTCAATGAGGATATTGAAATGTTTGCAGTATTTAAACATATATTGCGGGAATGTAAATTCATGTCCTAATTTGGGAGCCTCGTTGTGCCCGAGGTAGGCCTAGTGACAAGTAGATTTGGAGAACTTTAGATGCCAGTAAATACTTTATTTCATAATGTAAAAATAGATGAATCCCAAAACGACACTAAGACAATAGAAAAGCAAGTCATTATTGGCACTTGGCCTTATTACATTTAGGAAAGCAAATAAATCTAGCCTACTTGGTCCCAGAAGGACCTTCCCCAGATTCGATCTTCTTGAATCCATCGTACAGGTTCCCCAACTCGCGCAGACCCAGCAGCAGGTAGGCTCTGGCCACATGTCCTCCTTCACTTCCTTCAGCATTCTGGCAATCCTCAATCCTCTTTATGACTTTACCCTCCAACTCCATTAATCCTCGCTCTAGATATTCCAACTTTCTGTTGGAAATGATAGTCATCTCTTTCCACTCGTCGATTAATCTCATGTTTTTCTCGTGTATTTCCCGGTGCTCATTCTCAGAGTCGTGGACCCTCTTGCATAGCCTGTTGTATTTGACTTGAGAATCAGCTTCTTCGTCTATAATCCTATTCCCTCGACCAGTTCCTGGCATCACCATCCCCTTCAGATTGTCCTCTAACCATGCTAGGTAGAGAGGTTCACACCCCACATGATACATGTCTGGCTCAATGATGTTCTTTTCCACAATGATCTTGTTGTGCTACATGTGCTGAGCTTGGCACTTGTAAGGGACATCATCATCCTGAAAGTCTACTCTGAAATGGCTCATTTTTGCGATCCTAGGTACAACTTGTTTCCTCCTGCTTGCCTCATGACTCGAATAGGGACATAAGGGTATATCCCTCTCAACCCAATCAGCACCAAGTATGGAGCGTCCCTGGATCTGATGATGAATTCGTCTGTCGGGAACCATTCAAACATCCATTGCACCTGTTCCTCGGTCAGATTGTCGAAGAACTCTACCCACTTTTTGGCACTTTCTGGCTGAGCAAACCTGTCCGAATTCCAAAATTTAAGTTATCTTCTTGGGGTGATGGAAGGCAATATGGTCGTTCCAAGCCCTTCACGGAAATTCTTGGCGATAGTGACCTTTTTGAAGATGTTCTAATAACCACAATTGCAGCAATAGGTTGCATCCCTCAAAATGCTTGACCCCTCTTTGACAGCACTCCAGATCCCTGTAGATGTCGGCTATGATCATGGGGACTATAGTGTATGTTTTCCCATTGATCCCCTCCATCAAAGTCTTGGTGACCATGGCCAACCTAGTATGGATTCTTTCCCTTTTCATTGGGAACACTATCAGGCCCAAGAAAAACACAATGAACATGAACACTCTGTGATGGATGTGGACAAGAGAAGTGATAGAAAGCGCGTCATGGAAGGTATGGTAGGACTTTCTATGGCCATATCTCTCGTACAAGTACTCAAAGGCTATGTAGGACTTCTCCAGGCATCCTAAGTCAGCGTTTTTCTTCAACCCCGTCATCTTTAGGAACCCCTTACCATTATGGTTCTCCGGTACCAACAACTCAGGGCTATCCCAAGTCAATCCCCCAATTTCTTCTAGGAGTGGAGCCATCTCTATGTTGCCGAAATGGAACACAGCCCTTTCACTGTCCCAGAATAAAGTGGCCGCCTCGATCAACCTGTTGTTTGGCTGAATATCTAGCAGGGAAGGAAAGTTACCCAGGTACTTTCTTACATGTTTCTTATCACTTGAGGAAAGTTCCTCCCACCAATCTAGCAGCAATGGTGGAATGTTGCTAACCATACCGAATCTGGGGACCTCGTGTCTCATTTTCTGCAAAACAAAAAGGTTAGGCCCTTTTTCCCCCACCAAATTCGACTATTTATACATTCATGATTAGCATATTGGCATTTAGTTCTCCAAATTAATGCACAGAACATGGTTGTGTCCGTTGGGATTATGGAAACCCCGGTGGACTTTTGGATAAGGCTTGTCTTAAAGGACCATTATGTGGACAACATATTGATCCGACTAGGTTTGACCATGATGCATGCACAATTTCAATCAAAGTAAGGTTACTATGGGGGTCTAGACTGGTACCCTCAAGCGGACAACTTGAGGGGGAAAGGCACGGAACCGTCGACTGCACCGCTGATCGACTAGTTTTACCGCAAATAAGCCTTTCCAAATTTTAGTGTAATAGATAGGAAGAGTGCAACCACTCATCAAGCGTTGCTATAGGATTTAATACACACGAGTGGAATATGATGTTGAGTATCATTTATGCAGTAATAAAGAGCATGTTGTCAAGTATTTGCACGTAATAAAATAATAAATGTAGTATTTAAATAATTGAAGAGACAGTTACAGAAAAGAAAACAAGGAGACAAGTCAATTTCAGGAATAAAGAGATCATAAATGCTTGAAAAATAGACAATTAAATTCAAATAAGGGGAAAGGGTACATGGGATAGAGCATGCTTGGACTAATTCACAAAAGATAAGTTCGTTGTACCTAAAAATATCCCCAGCAGAGTCGCCATATTGTCGCGCCCCCTTTTTTCCCTCCGCGGAGAGAAGTCCAGGTTCCGACGTTCATGGGGGTAATAACTCGTTTCCTTTAGGGATTTGGGTAATTGAAGAATCGCCACCTAACGGATTATGGTGCATTAGGACACCTAGAGCAATTAACTCTTAGACTAGTTTGCATTACCAGAGATTTAGGGTAAGGGCTCGAAATAACTTTGAGGGGAAGGTGTTAGGCACCCCTCTCGGTCCACAACGGTGGGTCCCGCCTGGACTTATACTTATGTGAATTAGTCTTTGTAACAAATAAATAGTCTAAATACATACTCGCAAATGAAGGCATGTTTTAGCATTCTAAGCACATGTATGATTCAAGTAATGAAATAAAAGAAAAGGTTTGAACAAGTTGCACATACATAAAGGAAAGTAAATTTATTTAAACAATGAAAATTGGGAAAGAGGGGTCCTAGGTTGGTTAGCCTACAGGATCACCCCACACAATGCCTGGTAATCACTCCTCAATGAGGGGCTACACGTGACATTAGCGCGTAGTCATCATATCCTTACTACCCAATTCCCTCCCCTTGGTCATAGCCTAAAGCGTTCTAATAACCTTGATAGACGTCCTATGCGTGAACTACCAATCCCTTCTTTGTGGCCCTAGAGGTATTTTAGGACCTCTAATTTAGGTAGTTCTACCACTTCCTAAGGTTTAAAGGATAAAAGTCTAGGCGTCAATCAAAAACAATTAGGACTGCATTTAAAGAGAACAAATTACAGGCTCACAATCACCTCCACGAATATAACAAGTAAGTGCACATCTTCAAACAACAGTCAAGTATTTAAGAGAAAATCCTAGAACATGATATCTAGGTGAGCAGGGATTATACAACATTAAATTAGGACCAAGCGTCAAAGACCTATTTAGTTTGCCTACTGATTTTAGACCTGTTGGATGTGAGCAGTCTCAAATAACAAAGTGCAGTTTTATAGTTAGCATGATTTTAATCGCCCTAGAGGCTTGCCTAAACGTATAACAGTGATGTCCTAAAAGCATGGTATCTAGATTGATTGGGAATGCAGTAAAACTGTAAAATAATTTTTTAAACGACAACTTGAGACCTATAGGTATGCTTTCTAGCAGTATTAATTTAAGGTAGCCTTTGAAAACTTATTAAAGAAGCGACAGATTAATTAATTAAGCCGATTCAGAATATATAAACACGAATTTGAACTGATTTATTTAACTAAACTACCCTAAGTCCTATAGACATGATCTCTAGTTAAGCAAGGTAAAAAACGAACATCATTCATTTAACCAAAGTGAAACCCCTATAGGCATGGTATTTATAGAGCTGATTTTTGAACTTATAGGCATGATTTCTAAATAGACGAATTTGAATACATGTTGTAATGAAAACTGAACTTCAATTACTTCACACTTTATGGGCATGATATCTAATTATAAAGCTGATTTTAACCCTATAGGCATGATCCCTATTATTAAAGCCATTTTTAGGTCCTATAGGCATGGTTTCTAAGATTGTGGAAGTAAAGAAAACATAGCAAACACATTTGAATCAATACGACCTTATAGGCATGGTATCTACACAATTTACCCAACATATATATAATTAACCACCCTTTCTCACTAATAACCCCAATGTTTGTTTACAAAAACTATTAGAGACCAATGAATTACGATAAAAAAACATAAATAAACAGGAGTTAATCTATAGCCTACAGTAGGCCCAAATGACTTTCCAGCCTCTAATAGCCTCCAATGCCCAAAGTTCCATATCCAATTTCATGTCTAGGTGTGTCAGAGTTCCATGTGGACCTCAAGGATCCCGGGCAGTGCTCACACCTAGACCTTTTCTCAAATCGTAATTGGTTTAGGTGCAGTGTGGAAAGGCCGGCTCTAACATGCTAGAGTTTAGAGAGATCTCAAGGATCTCAAGGCAGTACACATATCAAGGGGCAGAACCTAGTATTCTAAGAGTGAAGTGAGAGTACTTGACATAGTTTTGAAAAGGTTTTGAAAATAGTACAGAGATGACTTTAGGAGTAAAAAGGTTTTCAGAAAACAGGAAATAGTTTGATAGTAAAAGACAGTTTGTGAAGAGTACCAAAATAGCAGATAATCAATTGGTCATAAGAGACATCCAGGTTCAGAAAAACTTAACAAACAGATCTCACATAAGAATCACATTGGGGTACATATAGTCAACAAACTGCATAAAACACTTGGGGTCTTAGAGACTCAGCAGGCTAATCATGGATAGTAAGTAGTTAAGACATAGATCATAATTGTAATACAGGAAACCCGACATGTCTTGAACAGGATTAAACATACAGTTTAGACATGCTAGGTAAAGAAGTAAGTAGGAAAGAGTGCAGAATATAAAACATACATTGAACAGGCAGAGTTTAGACATGCTAGGCAAAGAAGTAAACAGGAAAGAGTGCAGAATATAAAGCATACAATGAACAGGACAGAGTTTAGGCATGCTGGGCAAAGAAGAAATCAGGAATACAAGTAGAATTCATAACTGATGAACTAGTGCAGGAATGAAACATATAGGATTTGGACTTCAAAACTTAACTAGAGACATACCAGTTAAAGAAAAGTGTGCAGAATATAAAGCAGGTGAATTTCCAATATCTAGCCTTGGCTTTTAGCCGGTTAGATCAATGAGTATCACAAGTAGCATAAGAGAAAGAGAACTTTAGAGTGTAAGTGTGCTTTGTGAACTACTGTTTTGTTTTTTTGAAGTGAGAATAGGAGAGTGCTTATATAGCAGTTCGAGGGTAGGTTTAATAAGGTAAAAGAATCAGAAATTAGCAATTAAGGGCAAATTAGAATCAAATCATATAAGAAGTTCATAATAGACTCATTTAATTAAGGGCAATTAGCCAAACGGTAGCAATAGGGGTTTAATTAAGGAAAAAAAGACCAAACCATTCCGAATAAAGAATCAGTAAGAATCCCAAAATTATACGGGCAAGCAATTAAGGCAGAGATGACCAATTAAGGTTATAAACAAGGAAACAAATAAAGTCTATGCATACCAATCCTTAACGGAGTAATCAATCAACTAGAATGTCACAGTAACACTGATTTCTAGAAAGAATATATATCAATTCCCATAAATAGAAAATAAACTAAGTAAAATTTCACAGAAACATATAACTTAGTCAAAAAAACTAGGTTAGAACCCTAATAGGGCTCAGTTAGAGGGAAAATCACGAAAGAGTCAGCAAGTTTGGCAGATAAGGTAAGAAATAAATAGTCAGGATTCAACACGTAATTTTAACAAAACAAATAGTTAAATCGACATTGATTCAAGGAGAAAGATATAGGTCTTAACATGAATAGTCAGGATGAATACAAGCATATAGAATCAGTGAAAGGTTGAACTAAGAAATTCAGTAGGGGCATATTAGGACAAGAAAATTACGAGGAATCATAACAACCAAAGCAAGAACACAATCAGTATACCAATACTTAGAAACCAGACGAATAATGTTATAAATTAGAGATTCTAGTACAAGCGAGTTAAGGTTTACAAAATCAGTAAAACACATAAGAAGCAGAAGATTAAACACTCAAAAATCATCAAACATTTTGTAAAAGAAATTTCCGAAAACCCTAGTTTAGAAAAGGATGAAAATCACTTGAAAATCATACGATTCTTGTAAAGAATCCCAAGGTTGTTGTAAAACTCATATGAAACAGGTTCAAATCATCTCAGATATGTACAGATCTAAGAGGTTCAGAAAAAGAAATTAGGGTTTCGAAGAGAAGAACACAGAGGTGAAGAAACATGATTAGAAACCCATAGATCATAGTCAATATAGGACGATCTTACTCGGAATCACACTGGAATGGCCTGAAACAGGCGAGAAAGGGACCATAGATGCAAGCCAACTGACCCTGGTCCCTTGAGGACCATGGAGATGGCGATATCAACGTGAGAGAGGCTAATAGAGGCTTGGGGGGTGGTGAGAGACCACCAGAGATAGCCATAGATGAGTGATGACTATGTTTGATTAGGGTTAGCTTTGAGAGTGTTTGAGAGAAGAGAAGGGTTTCAGGGCGGCGGATGGTGTAGAATGAAAGGGTTTGGGGGGGGGGGGGGGTCATTTGGTTTATTTTAGGAAGGGTCATTTGTGGCCCTTGATCTCTATGACCAATGGCCGAGATTGAAGGGGTTTTGGGGCCGGATCGGGTAGCAGGGTTTGGGCTGGGTAATTTTGAATTAAAATTGGGCTGGTATCGAGTTTAAAATAGGGCTAAAATTGAAATAAAAATAGGCCAAATTTTAAATAGCCACTTTTAATAGCTACATAATTTATAAAAATTGTAAATGGGTTCCAAAAAATATTTTCATGTACTAAATTGATTTAAAATAGTTGTTTATCATTTTAAAAATATAAAAGACCATTTTATGCATCAATAATGTAATTATGCATTAGTAGGGCTATTATTGCAAAGATGTGTAATTTAGCCTAAAAATGTGAAAATAATTACAAAAAATGTACTAAAAATATTTAAACACTATTTTGGCATAAATAAAGAATTCAAATGACTAAATCATCACCAAAGTAATTTGAAGGATAATTATTGGATATTTTATAAATAAAAGAGACGAAATAAATTGATTTGGAGCTTTTAAAATTATGAAAAAATATAAAAGTATTTATGCATGCTTATAACTGCATATGTGCTATTCTGAAAGTATATATATCTATTAAAAATATATAAGGAAAAATTGGGTATCAACAAGAACTAAATGTTGAAATAAGACTGGTTCTTGATATTTCTATCTCTTTGTTGTTATTGTTCATTGTTTTGGTGAGTGGGAGTGTTAAAGCACGAAGGGTGATGTTGTGCAATATTTTGTGAGTGAAAGTTAATGCACGAAGGGTGATGTCGTGCCATGATATGTGAGTGTTAATGCACGAAGGGTGATTTCGTGCCATTTCTTTTGTTTATATGGTGAGGATGAGAGTTCATGCACGAAGGGTGATTCCATATCATTTCTGTTAATTATTATGGTGAGGTTGAGAGTAAAAGCACGAAGGGTGATGCCGTGCACTTGTCTTTACTGTGTTTAATACTTTCATTGGTGCAAAGCATATTGTCCGTTGTGGTTTCTTTACTGTTACAATTTTCTTTATCTTGTACTCCCCTCAGCATGTTTCCCATCATGTTATTATCTGTTCAACTTCTATTAGTTGTTATTTTACTCGTATATTGTTTAACTGTACAGGTTTATGAATGTGTCTTATCTTAGCCTCGTCACTACTTCGCCGAGGTTAGACTTGACACTTACCAGTACATGGGGTCGGTTGTACTGATACTGCACTCTGCACTTTCTATGCAGATTTTGGTACCGGACCGAGTTGACCCTAAGTCTAGCTGTTGGCTTGATCGGTTTGGAGACCCAAGGTAGTCCTGTTAGCATCCGCAGGCCCTGGCGTCCCCTTCTATGCATTTCCTTTACTGTTTAATTTGTATCGAAAACAATTGTATTTCCTTCAAACACCTTACTTGTAGCTAAATCTTAGTAGTTCGTGGATCGTGACACCAGATTCTGGGTAGTTGTGTATAAGTATTAAAGTTGTTGTGGATTTCCGCGCTTTTCTTTTACCTTGTTATGGCTTATTTGATGTTTATCACCGAAAAACTTAAGAATTTGGCTTAATGATCTCTATCGTTGGCTTGCCTAGCAAGTAAAATGTTAGGCGCCATCACGGTCCCGACGGTGGGAATTTCGGGTCATGATAGTGAGGAAGGTTGAGAAGGAGTTTTGAAAAATATTTTCCCTTCTTTTGATAGAGAAAATATTTTTCTCCAATTGGAGGAAAATGAGTTGATGAGAAAAATAGTTTCCAAAATATTTAAGCTAACCAAACATGGAAAAATTGAAAAATATTTTCTTTCATACCAAACACACCCTTAATATACAAAAATTTAGTTGAAGTTGAAGTTCTATATTAGAAAAATAGTTAAATGGTTATTTTGTTCAGTGCGAACTATACTTATTGAAGGGTAAAAAAATAAACAATATTTCGCGAAGGACCTTCGCGCTTTTAATGTAGTACATATACATATATGTATGTATGTATATATATATATATATATATATATATATATATACACACACATATATATACATGTACTTCCAATTTCCCCGGGGATTAGTTCTTAGTAGTGTCATTAGAATAGCTTTCATTCTTAAAAGGCAGAATGGCTAAATGACACCTATACTTGTGCCACTTTGTCATGCTGATCCCCAAACTCAACAATTTGTCGATTGAACAGTTACACTCCTTCAAATCGTGTATAATAAATGTTTATGACAGGAGACTGTCAATGCGTGTAACACAATCTCCTCCACGTTAGATGCCATGTCAAAAATAATAATGTGTAGATGCCATATCAAATGGTATATTAATAATAATTAAAATCAAAAATAAAATTCAAACATTAATCCCCTAATTCCCTCCCCCAAATGGTGTGACTGTGGACAGTAACACAACAACGACAGAATGGCCATTGTGCCGTCGTCCGATGGGGAAAAGCCATCGGACGAGCCCCAAAAGATGCGTCTCACCATTGCGCATAAACCCCACCTAGGCGCCCCTCTCAGTTCTTCCCAAGTTGCTTCAGATTTCAACAATGGTAGGTCGAGTACTATAGCAAAAAATTGTCGGGGAAAAATTGATATTTATCGTATCGGTTCTTGTTCAAATCGAGTGATTCCAAGCAGTGGAGATTGTTCTCCACTTCAATACCATCGACCCACCAAGTTTCAGACAATTTCAATGTCGGAATAGTCTCCTCCAACCAACTGAATATGGTCGCCGAACACCAATTAGTTGAGCATGGAGCTACAGGTGTCCAAATTGAACAAGACCAATGCCAATTGACTCCAACTGAGCAAGTGATTGATTCCAAACGATCAAACAACAACTATAATGAAACAATCATCGCAACAATTCAAAAAACAAAATCTTCAAAATTGCAGACACCAGGTGTTCAACGAAATGCTAAAGTAAGTTTTAACAAGTCTTGCCTTGTTTGATTCTTGAAATTGCGGGTTAAATTTTCTCAAAAAGCTCTAATCTTTTTAAAGGATTAATTAGTAAAAGATGTATAATTTGTGCTTCAAAATCCTTTATGGGTTAATTTTGAAGTGTGGTGATTTTTGAGGATTTTTCGATTGACCCTTTTTTTGGTTTGTTGGTATTTTGATAATTTGATGTGTTTTCCTTCTACAAAAAAGGCATATAATTGAATTTTAAAAGAGATCTGAATTATTGGCCAAAGGATTCTAAATTCATGATAAAGTTTCAGATTCGAGGGAAGAAACAAACAAAAAAGATAGGGGAGGGGAGAAAGAATTGGACAGAAAACGTTGAAGAGAGAGAGAGAAAGAAAAGAATTGGATAGAAAATTTTGGAGAGAACGAGAAAATCAAAGAAGAAAAGCTTACTTTTGTTCAACAATGGAGGATGAACAATCGGGAAGAAGATGACAGCCAAAAAATGGCTCTTGGTGCCTTTTTAATAGGCCTCACGCTCCTTAAATGAGTGTAGCACGCGCAGTTCAGTAAAAAATGCCACATAGGATGATTAGGGTTTAAAAAGCTCAGTTTTTAAGGGTAGAGAGGTTTGGTTGGCAAATTATTGAGTTTGTGGATCAGCATAACAAAGTGACACCACTAAAGGTGCCATTGAGGTCATTCTGCCTTCTTAAAACCAAAATTATCAAAAGTAATATTATTTTTTCCTGTTCTTCCCATCATTTCACTAAAAATATGTGGAGAAAAAAAGAATACTCCCATGACGAGAAAAAAATGTGCTAGATGTATGTGAGGCTTGATATGAATTGGCTAATATCTCCTTGAATTATTGGAGTGTCACAGTCGATAGGTCCACCGTCCACGGCAGTTGCCACTAAACCTACCAGTTAGTCACATCCGTGAGAAAAAGTATCCAAGTGGTCCTTAATATATGAGGGTGAGACTAATTTGGTATTAATATACTTTTTCAAATGTTCCTTAACTATAGGGCGAGACTTGTAATTTAATTCTTATTTCATATTGGAAACTGGAAAAAATTATAGGAAATTGTTCGATAACACCTTTCTGATAGTACACACTTACATAGGATCGACATCTAGTGAAAATAAAATTAACTATACTGGAGATTCTTTCGTTATGTGCATGCCATTGTCTCCTTTAGCTTAATTTCAAAGATTGTCAAGTTTGAACTTTAAAAGATCAGGAAGTTATGACGTATGCTCAAATATGTGAATGCTAAGAGCATATTGAGCCAGAATTCAAGTCCAGCTGTGGTTGTAGAGTCCAATTATCATACTTTTTCTAAATATCTTTGGTCCTAATTAGCTTTTTGTGTACAAGCAATCAAAAAGAAATTGGATCTTTCGTTTTAAGAGAATGTAGTATGGACTCTTTACTACGTGACTGTTACTAGAAATTAAATCGATGAATAAATGGCACGTGTATCAATTTTGTAACTTAATGATAGAAACTTCGAAAACTTGCGCTCGGATGTTCTAGATTTATTAAGGTATATAAACTTAATAGTCCTATTAATTGACCTAATTTTCTGTAAGGTAGAGTCATTTGGTGCGACATGTAAAATTTTACTCTCATTCTTCTCGGTAGTATTCCATTATTAAACATGTCAGTATGTATTATTTCCGTGTTGGTTCTTTCTAAAAGCATTGTTTGAAATTCAGGAATTTAATGATAATCAAACTAAGGCTATACTATGCAGATTTCAGATTGTGTTATTAACAGCTCTTAAACGTTTTGGCCAAGACACTCCCTAATTGGCTTCCTATGACGCATATCTGAATTAGTAGGACGAGAGAATTTCAGATATTAATTGGATGGTTAATTCACATTTCTTTGATATGAAGGACATATGGTACTTGAAGTTGTGGTCTAGAAAAAGAGCAGCCAGAGATGTTAAGATTGAGAAGAAATATCTAAGATATTACCAGAACCAGTTTCGGGCGGTGCTAACATCTAGGGGGCCAAATGGCAAATGAGGCATTCAAATGTCATTTCTAACTTTAATCGAATCCACTTCCTTCCATTAAAATTTAACAGTATAGGCAAAGGTTTTCATGGCTTTGACGTCTTCTTTTTCTTTTTCTTTTTTTTTTTAAATAAAAAATAAAAAACTAACTTCATTAGAGCTTTTTACTTTGCTCTCTGTGATTGAAACTTACTATCTTAAAATTAGAGGTGAATGGTACTTATCACTTGAGCAATCTGTCTTTCCATGTTTAATTTTTAATTTTTACCTTTGTGCATGTAATGAGAAGCCAACCGACCTAACAAAATTGCTAAAACTAGAAAATATCGTTGCCTTTGCATTATGATTTCTCTCTTTTCTCCTATTTTAGGTCAAAAGTAGGAGGAATAAAAGCTAAGTTTTAACAATAATTGTATTTTTTTGGAATTTGTCTCAAGCATATTAGCTTAATTGTTTTCATGGAAAGTAAATTTGGTGGGTCTATGTGAACAACGTTTTATATGGAAAGTAAAAAACAAAAACGAGCTATTTACAAGTTGTTTGATATTATTAATAATGTGAGACCTATTCTTTGGAAAAGATGTGCGAGCTTGACTTAAAGTGGATAATATCATATTATGTTAAGTGTATATTTAAGTTTAGTTAGCGGAGTAGTAAGAATATCTTTGGACTGGCTTAACGGACAGATGGGAGAATGATATTTTTATTTCTTGTTGAAATACTTTGAAGGTTAGATTCTAAACTTTTGACCAGAAGATTTAAAGAACAAAAGCTTCTTAAATCAACCCGTGTTTGAAAATATTTTTGAGAACTATTATATTTTTAAAATCGGAAAGAAATCTAAGCCAAAATTTTAATGTTAACTTAGTAAAGTGTATTTGGATCTATTATTATCATCTAGACCAAGTCTTTTGATAACGTCCAATAAGGTTAATGTGGTTTATCCCCTTATTTTTCTTAGTTATAAGGATAATAAGGTAGACACTATTTATAGGACTCTTGAACTTTTATTCTTTTGATGAAAAGTCTAAATTTTAATTTTAGGAAAATAATTTAAACTGTGACAAACCTAATCTTGATTTAAATATTTTGGGTTAAAAAGACTGAAATTATAAATTTGAATTAATATACCCAGATAACTTATACACACAAACCAAATTAGAACAATAAGCTTAAATAATATACCTAATAGACTTTGTTTACCTCGAAAAATGTGAGAAACAATTAAAGATAATTTGTGGTTTTAAAGATAAGTGATTTATTCTAATACTAGTGAATATACAAGTAATATTAGGCTTAAGTAAGAAGAATTGATGAACCAAACCAGTGTTGTTAGAGCAGCGGGGACCTCGAGCTCGATTATCTCGAGGGCCTGGAGGTGAGCTACGAGCCAATAAAGTATGAACAATAAAGTAAAAATAATAAAGTTGTAGAATAATTGTTGAATACGGAAAAAGCAAAGTAGAATGTTATGCTGCAGTCAATGAAATGTCTTTTACAAAGATTGGGGTCCCCTTTATATAGAAGGGGAAAACCCTAATATGGTACATTTCCAATTATGGCAAAGAATTCTATCGGTACAGTTGTATAACAACCCAGTACGGACTTGTACTATTTCGTACAGATCTTATCCCTTAATTTATACCCTAACCCACGTGTTCTTGAGAAATTCCCGCTCTTTCTTGAGTGTCATCGTAAATGTACTGCCCTCGAGGCAGATTATGGCGGGTCTTCGATTTGCTCCCCCGAGGTAAGCATTTTCCAGCCAGATCTGGTTTTTACTTCGTGCTACCCCGAACCCGAGCTTGGGGTTCTGTTCGGTCCTCGAAATCAAGCTCTCCGATCTCGACCGTATACAGATAGTCCCCGTTTTTCTTAGAATGAAATGATATGAAACGTTTGAATTCCCGAAGGCCTTTATGATGGCATCACTCTTATGACATAAGGGTTGAAATGACTGAATCGTCCCGTCGGTTCTCTTCCCCAAAAGAATTAAATGCACGGCAAAGTCGGTCGACCATCAATATTAATGAACTGTTGTCGCTTTCCCCTATATATACTTATTTTCTCTTCTCATTAAGGACCTTTCCACCTTACAACACCTATTCTCTTCTATACGTTTCCTTTCCACCTCCAGTTCCTCCGCCGCATTGGCTCAAAACCTCGCTGGTTTATTCGTTTCTATCTTCTTCTTCTAGAGAACCGATGGCCAAAACTTCCAAGCCCATTCCTCAGAAAGAAGGAAACTCCACTTCTACTTCACGTCTGGCCAGTGGTAAGCCGCCGGCTCTTCACGAGATTGTACCGAGAAAATTTTCCTTAAAAAGGGACTTTATAGTTGAGAACCCTCTCGACGTCACCGGCCGTCGAAAGCATGCATCGAGGTACATAATGTCAATTGAGGAAAATCACCTTGATGATGTGAGGAGGGAGTGTAAATGGGGAGAGAAGGTCGTTCTGCAAATACCTTCTCGAGGGGAGGACATCACAACTTACTTATAGGGGTTCCTAAGTGTATATACATACCCCTTTACGTTGGGTCCCCTCGACCCACTCGTGCTCGAATTCTGTTGAAGATATCAAGTAACCCTGGGCCAGATTCATCCGTCCTTTTGGCAAATCATAATAATGATGAGGTTCTTCAGCGAAAAGGCCAGGCTCGAGTTCACCCTTAGCCACCTCATCCGATTATATCGACCTCAACATTTCCGAGTTTAATCAAACTCCAATATTGATCAACCAAGTCCTTCTTCGCTAGTAACGGCGAAGGCAAGGTGTAAGCACGTGATTTTTGCCCTATATGAGAATTACTCCCAAAAATCCAAAAATAAAATGATTTTTCTTTGGTGTGCAATTTTGTGATATTTTGAATAATTATTTGTATTTGTTTGTGCGTGTTTATTTGATAAATTAATAAAAAATATAAATATATGTCGCATTTTGCATGTAGGATTTAATTCTATAGTTGTTAGTAATTAAATTTGTTTTACAAAAATTAAAAAATTACAAAAATAAGCATCGTTTGCATTTTTAGCATTTAATGTCCAAATATACAATTTTATGCTTAATTAATACTTAATTGTGCGTTAATTGTTATTGGGAGTTAATTTGCGCTTTTATAACTTAATTTAGTTCTTAATAATAGTTTAAGTATTTTTATAATTTAGTTTTAGATAAATAAAAGAAGAAAAAAGAGCGAAAATATAAAGAAAGTCGGAATTGGGCCTTTTCTTCAATTTCAAGCCACAGGCCCAAATAATGGCCCAATCTTCCCTACGACCCAGTCCATTTCGAACTGGGTCAACCCGGTCCATAACCCAACACCCTATAATCTTGCATTTTAAAAAAAAAAAACAAAGAAAAACAAAAATAAAAAAAAATTTAGAAAACCCTAAGAAATGCCTAACTCACCCCCCCCCCCTTTTCTATCTTTCTTCTTCTTCTTCTTCCTTAAGCAAAGCTCCATCAATGGCTACTTCACCATCTCCACTACAACCACCCCTTCACCACATAACCATGGTTGCCTTCAAGCTTCACCATTGTCGTTTTTGTTTTTGCGCCATGGCTGCCCGCGTTTGCTTTCATCTTCTTCGTCGAGCTCAAGCTTGAGCTCGACATCCATGGACGACCACTGTTTCTCTAGCAGCCATGGCTGCGTTCCTCGTCATCGAACCCCAGCCAGCGCGACCATAGTCACGAGCTCCGACCACAGTCGCGAACACCAACGGCGAACAAACAACCTGCCTGCGCCACGCCGCTACTATCGCGGCTTCTTCTTCAACTCCTTTTGCTCGCCGCAGCTGCTTCCTCCTCGCGTCCGAGCTGCTGCTGCGTCCATTTCAAATCTCCGATGTCCAGCAGTAGCGGATGCTACTGCTTCAGTCCATATCGAGCTCGCAAACCTCGATGGCTATGGCTTCTTCATCATCAGTTGCTTCCGTTTCGTCTTCATCATTCAGTCCAGTCGAGTTCGCATACATGAAGTAGTTTTGGTCGATGTCGTCGATCACTGTCCGAGTTCGTCGTTGGTGGGTCGTTGTTCGTCGTTTCATTTCCGGTTAGTGGTTTTTTTTTGGATCTCATTTATCGTCCATATTTTTTGTTTGGTATTTTTCGGATCCAAAATCGATAAATGATTCAATTCTTGTTTTGTTTGTTCATCATTGAAATAATTTTTTTTAGTTTGTTTATATGTTTGGTTGGTTTAATTTTCAGAGTCAAATGAAAATTTAATTAATTGATTTTTAGTTTATTTCATGTTAATTTAATTTTTGCAAAAAAAGGAATTGTTAGTTTAGGTTTAATATTGTTAGATTTAGTTTAAATCGCTTGAATCCGTTGTTTGTTTAATATAGATTTCATTCATGATCATGTATCTTTGTTATATTTTTTTTGTTGGATTTAATTAAGAAAGATTAATTGATTATTTGAAGATTAGTGATTTGAATATGTTTATTTGTTTTGTTTAAGTTCAATTCGAAATTTGAATAAAGTTTGTTATTGTGGTTGAATCTTTTCATTCATGTTCATATTATGTTTGTTTGATTTTGAATCCGAAATGTGTATAGTTTGATTTCTTGTTTACCATTTGTGATTATTTCTTGAATTAGTCTCATAATCTTGTTTAAAAGAATTGTTTGTTATAATATTGTTAGAGTTGATTTTAAGTTCAATATTATTGAATTTAAGAATCTAAATATACTTGTTTGATTGTTGTTGTTGTTTAAATCCGAAAAATAGGTTTGTTGTTGCCAAAAATATTGTTCAATCAAATTTTGGTTGTTCTTGGTTGTTCAATTTGTGTTCATGTGATTTGTTGTTGAAATGTTGTTAAAATCATGTTCATGTGATATTGTTGTTATGATGTTCATCCATGTTCATATTGTTGTTTGAACATTGTTAGAAATTGATCATATTGTCTATATTTTGGTTAAGTTTGATTAATTGATGTGTTATAGCTGATGGGTAGTTTGGTAAATTTGTAATACGTTCAGGGGTAGTTTGGTAATTTCAGTAAGGTCGGAAGGGGTAGTTTAGGAATTGTACATTTTTGTAATTGTTTATTTGAAGCATGGGGGACAAAATGAAATGGGGTGGTTTGTGATATTATTATTTAATATAAAGGGGGGACAAGATTTAATTTAAAGGGGAATCTTGCATTATTTTAAAAGAAGCATGGGGGACAAAATGAAATGGGGTGGTGTGATATGTTTATTTAATGTAATGGGGATGAGTGGGAAGATAATGGGTTTGGTAGAGAAAGGGATTGATTTTAATTGATTAAAGGGTGGGGATTATATATAGAGGTCTGAAAAATGATAGAAGGAGAAGATATACAGACAGGAAAAAAAAAAGATTGAAAAAAAAAGCTGAACATTTATTCCGAAAAAAAAATTGAAACTCTCAAGAAAAGAAAAACATACAAAGAAAAAAAAATTGAAAATTAGAAGAGAAAGTAGTACACACCTGATAAATATTCTGGTATACAGGTGTAGAAATTAAGGGTTGAAGATTAACTAGCCTTTCAAAAATCTGAAAATTTCCCTTGGTTTCTGTCCGTTATTTTCGGCATTCCTGGATTTTATTTTGAATTTTTCAAAGCTGTCACTGGGATTTTCGTTGACTGGTTATTGCTGGTTATTGTTGCTGTTGCTGTGTTACGTATTACGTTGCTGACTTTCTTCTTCTTATATTGACAATATCAGGTACACAACTGTAATTTTGGCATTTTGTAAGCTGAAATGAAGAATGGAGTGTTAAATTTTTAATTTAGTTTAATTTAATTTTTTGTATTGTATTTAGGTTATTCATGTATTATTATTCCGTAAATCACTGTCATCGGCATAACTAGGCATATTATAGCGACATATTAAATAACGTCTTTACCAGATTATTAGGAAATATATTTAAACCTGATTATTAATTAAAATTGTTTAAATAAAAAAAATAGAAGAAATAACGTAAAAATGGCGTTATTGAATCAGTTTGGCAAAAATTAACTAAGTTCCTTATTCATAAGGTTTTTCGTCAACGATAAGTTAATCCGAATCATGTAGTCAATTTCAGTTATAACATGAATTAGTTTGCAAACAAGTATTAGGACATGATGAATTAAAACAAAGTTAGTTAATGTTAAATTGTTTAAATTTTTAGAAATATGATTTAGTACTCAAGTTTTTATTTTTATTTCTTTCAATTTTCAGTATTTGTAAATAATTAGTTTCAATAAGCTTAAGTCTTACTAATAATTTGAATTTTAATCCAACTATGGGATAATTAGTTTTTTTTTTTTTTTACTTTTCGATAATTCCATGTTGTATTTATGATTATAATTTTATTACTTTCTGTTAATATTTGTTTTTCTCTTCTATTTAATATGTCATTTTCAAGAATGTAGATATTGATTTTATATTTATAAAAAACTTAGTAATAATAAAAAGGTTGCCATTAAAGGATATTCTTAAAGGATTTCGCTAAAAATAAATAGATGTAAATAATACAAATGTATAGGATTCTCCAATCTCATTTATTTATTTAATTATTTTAAAAAAAATTACTTAGAATTTGGGATGGATTGTTTAGTGAATTTCACTTCCTTCCCAAAAGATAATGACGCGTTAGACTCTTTAGGCGCGATTTAATTAATTTTACCTTCTTAAACTCGGATGCGCATTTCATGCGACCCAAATCTAAATCCTAAAACATCAAATAAAATATGTTTCGTATTGTGGGTGCATTTCATGTGACACAATCCAAAGATATGTTTTAAGCGATGTTCACATTCCTAAAAAATAATAATTATAATAATAAAGCGGTAAAAGATAAAATTTGCACATGGTTCATAATTGTATTAAAAATCAGATAAATAAGCCGAATATAACAGTTGAGCGACCGTGCTAGAACCACGGAACTCGGGAATGCCTAACACCTTCTCCCGGGTTAACAGAATTCCTTATCCGGATTTCTGGTACGCAGACTGTAATATAGAGTCATTCTTTTCCTCGATTCGGGATTAAAATTGGTGACTTGGGACACCCTAAATCTCCCAAGTGGCGACTCTGAAATAATTAAACCAATCCCGTTTCGACTGTCCTTTAATTGGAAAAAACTCCCTACGCACCTCGCGGTGCCGGAAAAAGGAGGTGTGACAGCTCTGGCGACTCTGCTGGGGAACTCTTAACCCAGAACCAGTGGTTCAGGGTTAGAAATTCGAGCTCATATAAATTGTTATATTTGGTTTTATCTGATTTTTACATGTTTGAGCCTAATGTGCTAAATGTTGCTTTTACCGCTTTGATATTACATGAACTGTGTATAAACTGTGCCGAAACCCATCTCCTCTCTGAGTCTTCTAAATCATGAAGAAGGGTGTACTTCGTACGACTTCTTTTCTGTATAGTGTAAAATCCCAATTTAGAACGAGGTTCGGACAAGTTGCTAAGCCGGTGAAGCTTCTGTATTCCCGGTACGCTACCCCCCCTCGGCTCGAGCTGTCCGCTCGGGTAAGCCAGGTCTAGAACAAACACCCAGGTTCTGAACCTAGTATAACAAAACCACATGTCGGATCCCTAGTAGGAACGTTTGTTTGCATCACGTGCATCTGACTTTGGAGGCTCAACACAGGGGTTGGGTCTGTCTAGGACAGGTGCACCAAAAATGAAAATGACCATCCTGATGCATCTTACTTGTTACTACTTGCGCATTAATTTGATTCGGACTTGTGTGTTGACTGACTTGTGAATATCAGGAATAATATTTTGAAATTGAAAAAAAAGAAATAGCGGTTAGGGAATTGATTGTTTATTTTGAAAAGAAAACAAATGCCCAAATACTGTCAAAACTCTGCCGAAATTTTTTTTAAAAAAAAAACATATATATTTTTACTTTTAGAATTGTTGGTTTGCCTAGAAAGCAGAAAGTGTGTAGGAATAAGTCTTTTATTTTAATTTGCTTTATTTAAAAAAAAATGAAAAAGGAAAATAGTTTTTTTTTGATATAAAAGAAAAAGGAAAAATTTGTTTGTTTTCAAAAAAAATTAGTTAGTTTATAGCCTGAACTACGCGGGTATGATTCTCACCGGATGTGAGATCAGAGGCAAACCTCTTTGGTTTCGGCTCACCATATTCAAAAAAAAAATCCAAAAATATTTAACATTACTCACTTCTTTAGAAAGTTTTTCTTTTAGACCTCAAATTTTTTTAAAAAAAAAATATATTTCCTTTTAATCTCAAAATCCCAATTATTTGTTTAAAAGATATTCAAAATAAAATTCAAAAATATTTTTTCTGTAGTATTTCTTTCATAAATTCAGAATATTGGTTCAAAAATATTTCCTTTCTCCTTAAAAGTTTTTTTTCAAGAAAAAAAATTATTAAAATCCAAAAAATATTTCTTTAGAATATAGATAGTTTTTAAGTCAAATAAAAGTTTTTCCTTCTTTAATCACTATAATAAATGTGCAGGATGAGCACAAGTCAAAATGAACCATTCTCAGTGTGTAGCGAGGTCCCTTCGCAACTCCACATGTGGTGGAATGATATGGGAAAGGATAGTATAAAGATAGTGGAAAGAGTTTTGGGAGGTTTTGTCGATCTGTTGAATATCAAGCCAAGGACAGATATCATCGAGGCTCTAATACCGTTCTGGGACCCAACACGCAACGTGTTTCGTTTTGCTGACTTTGAACTTTCACCTACACTAGAGGAAGTCGCCGGATATGCGGGGTTGAATGGGAAACTAAGAGGGCAGTATTTACTTTCACCAAGACCAGTATCTCCGCACGCGTTCTTGGATTTGCTAAGCATTAGTCGGAAGGTACAGAATGATGATTTGTCGAAGGGATGTTGTACTCTCCAATTCTTGTATCAACGGTACGGAATTCCTCAGGGTTTGGAAGAACCAAACCTCGGATTAATTCACACTGGGAACAGAATCAAGTGGGAAGCAAGACGTACTTTGGCATTTATCACAGCATTTCTGGGAGTTGTGGTCTGTCCCCGCAAAGATAAAAAAATAGAGATAGGCCTTGTAGGGATGGCCGATGTTGCAATCAAAAGAACCGACAGTACTGTGGTTCCTTTGATTTTGTCTGAAATCTACCGAGCTTTAACTATATGCCGAGAAGGAGGCAAGTTCTTTCAGGGATGCAATCTGTTACTCCAGCTGTGGATGCAAGAACACCTCCATCACCGAGTGGGATACATGAACCACGGGTTGACTGAGAAAAACTGCATTAGCGGCTTTGAGAAACGAATGACAGGCGTCATATTTCCCGAAGGCGTCGAAGCATGGCTTGCACAATTGAGGTCAACAACAGCCGACCAAGTTGAATGGGCATTTGGGTGGTTGAATGATACTGAGGTAATATACATGGCGGCCGAGGAATGTCATGTTCTTTTGATGGGACTTCGTAGCATCCAACCATATGCTCCTCATCGGGTACTGCGCCAACTAGGAAGATTTCAGGTAATTCCCACTGATGAGGATCTAAGCAAGCACGCCATTGAGTTGAGTCCAGGAGTCGTGTTCCCCGAAGGAAAAATTAGAAAGTTGTGGCACGAATGTAGATTCCTTGAACCCAAGACTATGGTTCGAGAGCTGGCTAAGGGTGAGGTAGACCCAAAATACGATGTTTGGTTCGGGAAAAGGTTCCAGATTCGTCAGAGGCCTGCCAAAAGAGCTCACGTCCAACAATTTACGGATGATTCGCAGGAACAGTGGGGCTGGTTAGTGAGAGAGGAAGGCTACCGGGTTGAAATCGGGAAGCTGAAGCGACAAATTGAAAGGCTTATGTTTGAAAACAACGTTCAAGTAGCCTCAGAGCAGGGTGAGAAGAACAAATTAGCCAAAGAAAACCAGGCACTGAAAGCCCGAATTCGCCAAGTCAGTAAGAGTGATAGCGACCGACAGAAACGTCGCTCTGATGAAAGGTTGATAGCGGAATTGAGAAATCAAGTCAGCCAAAGCCGAGAAGACTTGGAGAGATCCCAGGCTTGTATAACAAGAATGCGGGTCAGGTGGGCTACAGTTACAACATCACGGAGAGAGCACCTATGGCAAGTAAAAAGGGACTACGAAATGAGTGTTGCGACATTGAGAGAGATAAACTCCATTCTCAATAATCGGGTCCTCAAACAAGCCCAGGATGCTAGAACATATAGAGAACACTACCATGAGTCGATAGCCCGGATGGAAGAACAAATGGAGAGGTTCCAAGAGCAGCTCATTGACAATACTCGAATATTGGGACTAAAGAATCAACGGATAGAACAGCTGTGCATAGAGAGGGATAGAATCAGGGGTAGGATCAATGATATAGGGCGCTATATCACCACAAAGTGCCTAACATGTGAAGAGATGCCTCGTGATGTCCTATTTGCCTCAATCATGGGTTATGTCCATCAGATCATGGAGGAACTAAAAAGCTTGCAAAGAAGCCTGGCCCCCAAGCCCGCGGAAAGGCCGAATGATGCCTCGCGGGCACCAAAATTCAAAGCTTTAATGTATCCCTAGTTCAATCTTGCACTTGTTTGTTTTTCGAGTCTGTTGTCTACCCATATGTTTTTTTTCCTTTTCTTCAAACATTCTCAAAATATATATATATATATATATATATATATATATATATATATATATATATATATATAAAGTCTGTATTTTTGTTTTTTTTGTGATGGCTTGTAATAGCATTATTTTGAGTAATAAAAAAAATATTTGGTCTTATGGCACGAACTACGCTTGGTCTGATTCGTGCGGGGTCACGATACGTAGGCAATCTATAGGATTCGACCGTAAAAAGAATATATATTTGTCAGAGCAAAAAAGAATAAAAAAAAAAGAATATATATTTGTCAGAGCAAAAAATAAGCCGGGATGATGCATGCGGTCAGAGCAAAAGCATGTTAGAAATGATTAACTGCCTAGGAGCATTGCATCCCCCTAACGTGCAATTACAATATCTGTTAAGACTCTAACACTGACAAGTTTGTTGTTTTTCCAATCAATATCAGTTAGTTGTTAGAGCGTACTGGCACCGTACCATTATCAGACAAGATCAAAAGGTCCTATACCAGAAAGCATGACTGGGTCAGACAACAGCGTTGAGTCAGAAAAAACGGCCAATCAGATGCTGAAGGAAGCCCTGGAGAAAATGGAAAAAATGAGGCTAGAAATGAATGAAATGCAGATAGCCTTAGCTAGAGCCCAGAAGGGGCAAGAACTACCCGTTACTCCTACCCTCCAACCAACACACACGCCGGAATACCCCTCTCCCGGTCCTTCAACAAGTTTCCCAAGCCATCACTATTATCAGGGAAGAGAGGCTTATGATTCCCAAGCTCCACCACCCACTCAAAACCCTCCTCCACCAAATGTTCCCGTCTTTGTGGCACCTCCCCCAGCCCCATTGCACAGATCATCTAGTGAGCCACTGTTTCAGGCTCACGATACACAATACTACCCCCCTGAACTCACATTCAAAGCACCCGAGCCACATACCTATAATCCCCACTTTGAGGTCCCGGCGGAGATTGAAAAGCCGGCTAAGAGCCCAGAGCAGGACGAGGTGATGCGGAAATTTAAAAGCCTGGAGCAATCCTTCAGGAACATACACGGGTTAGGTAACCAAGTCAGCGTGGCTTACAAGGATCTATGCCCTTTCCCTGACGTTCAATTACCAGCAGGGTTCAAAATGCCCAAGTTCGATTTATACGAAGGGCATGGTGATCCTATGGCACATCTACGAGGTTTTTGTAGCAAAATGAGGGGAGCAGGGGGCAAAGATGAGCTATTAATAGCTTACTTTGGCCAGAGTTTGAGCGGGTCGGCGTTAGAGTGGTATACAAGACAAGATCCGAGCAGGTGGTACACCTGGGATGACTTGGCACAGGCTTTCGCAGGACATTTCCAATACAACCTTGAGATAGTCCCAGACCGTCTCACATTGCTAAAGCTCGAGAAGAAACCCGGAGAGAGCTTCCGGGAATTTGGGTTCCGATGGAGAGAACAGGCAGCCAGAGTTGATCCCCCAATGAGAGAAGGAGAAATGGTGGATTACTTCTTACAAACTCTCGAGCCAACTTACTTTGGTCACTTGGTGACGTCAGTTGGCAAATCATTTAATGAAGTTGTGAAAATGGGAGGTATGATAGAAGAGGGACTTAAGTCCAATAAGATCCTGAGTTATTCGGCAATTAAGGCAACAACTCAGGCCATTCAGAGCGGCACGGGAGGTGCGCTAGGGAAGAAAAGGAGAGAGGAGGTCACGACATTAGAGGCCGACAATTGGTCCAGATCTAGAGGTCCTTCCCCTCATTACCAACCCAGACCCCATCGTCTAAACTACCCACACATTCCAAATTACCCTCCACAACCCTACTACCAACCACAAGAACAACATTTCACCGTCCATCAAGCCCAGACATACACCCAACCTCCGGTTCGCCCACAATGGCGCGCGCCGGTTCCCCACAATACATACCCACCTCCACATAACACATACCCACCACCACAAAACACCTATCCACCACCAAGAGCCTACAGGAACCCTCCAGGGATGGGTTTCAGGGGAAATCCGGCCGCCAGAAATGAAAGATTGCAGAGGCAAAGAACTTTTACTGAGTTGGGGGAAACTTATATTGCCTTGTTCCACAAATTGAGGCAGTTGGGTTTATTAAATCCTGTTGAGCCTAGATTACCAAATCCCTTACCCCAAAATATGGATCACTCGGTAAGATGTGAATATTGTTCGGGAGCTCCCGGACATGATACCGAGAAATGTTGGAGGCTGAAACATGCAATACAAGATCTTATTGATACCAACAAGATCGAGGTACAGGCACCGGAGGCACCCAACATTAACCAGAACCCATTGCCAAAGCACCCTGAAGCCCACATGATCGAACTTGTGCACGAAGGAGGGGAGCCGAAGAAACCCTCACAGACAGTGATGATGATCCGTGCCACTCCGAAAGAAAAATCGATCGATGAGGAAGCAGGGGTACAGTTGAAGGGGGAAGATGTCAAGCCAGTGGTGATATTGGGGAAGAATCCATCTGCCGCTACAAGGAAACCAGAACCAGCCAAGTTGGTAATAACGGGAGCATCATCTGCACCCGTGGTTGTTGTGAAGGGGGTCTGCAGGGAACCGGTCATCATAAAACCAGTAGTCCAAACACCAGTGATTGATAGCAAGGCTGTGCCTTGGAAGTATGAGAAGGCAGTGGTGATGTACAAGGGACAACAAGTGGAGGAGAATAGTTGTGAGGCGCAGGGACTGACTCGATCAGGACGGTGTTTTGCTCCGGCGGAGTTGAGAAGACCCAATCCAGCTGCAATAAAGAAACCTGTGTCAGAAGAAGAAGCTGAGGATTTCTTAAAGAAGATGAAAGTGCAGGATTACTCCGTGGTCGAACAGTTGAAGAAAACACCGGCCCAGATCTCACTGCTATCATTATTAATCCATTCGGATGAACATCGTCGGGCCCTGATGAAGATACTGAATGAAGCTCATGTGCCCAATGAAATTTCTGTAAATCACCTGGAAACGATTGCCAACAAAATTTTCGAGGTGAATAGGGTAACATTTTCAGATGATGATCTGCCAGTGGAGGGCACGGAGCATAATAAAGCTCTCTACCTAACTGTCAAATGTGAAGATTCGGCAGTTACTCGGGCATTAGTGGATAACGGCTCAAGTGCCAATATTTGTCCATTATCCACCCTGAACCAATTGAAGATCGACCACGGAAGAATCCAAAAGAATAGCATTTGCGTCCGAGGATTTGACGGAAATGGAACAGCCACCATGGGGGATATTGTACTTGAGTTGACCATCGGTCCAGTCCAGTTTACCATGGAATTCCAGGTATTAGATGCTACGGTATCTTATAACTTTCTGTTGGGACGTCCGTGGATCCATGCAGCCAAAGCAGTGCCATCCACCTTGCATCAGATGGTCAAGTTCGAGTGGGATAGACAAGAGGTCGTATTGCACGGCGAGGACACTGCGTGCACCGTAGGAGGCGCCATTGTACCCTTCATAGAGACCAATGATGACAAAGGTCCCTGGGTCTACCAGATTTTTGATGCAGTGTCGGCAAACAAGATCCCCGAGGGTGAAATCATTCAGCATCCTAGGATAGCTTCCGCAACGGTTATGATGGTTTCAGAAATGCTGGGTAATGGGTTTATGCCAGGAAAAGGCTTGGGAGCTGAACTTCAGGGAATTGTTCAACCTGTTTCCTTGCCCAAGAATTTGGAGACCTTTGGGTTGGGGTTCAAACCGACTGCGGCAGATGTAAAACGAGCTCGGAAAATGAAGAAGAAAGTTTGGTTTCTTCCCAAACCTGTGCCACGTCTCTCAAGATCTTTTGTTAGAGCAAGCGCCAAGGGGTCACCAGTCCCGAAAGTTCTCGGGCGATTGATTGGGATTGACGGGGATCTGAATCAGAGTTTCGAAAGATTGTTCACTAATGTCAATATGGTAGAAGTCGGAGAGGGTTCCAGTGGAACAGACATACAGTTTATGGGGCCTGAAGCCAAAACCAACAATTGGACGGTTACTCCTCTTCCTACTCGGGGAGAGTCCTGGTAGTAGGCTTTGATTTTTGCTTTTTTATTTTTCGGATTATTCAGGGTGTAATCCAAATCTCATTTTATCTTGTAAAAGTGTGAACCCTGTTATCCCGCATTTTAATAAAATTCTTTTCTTGTCTCATTTTAATTTTGTTTTATTCTTTTCTCTTTCTGAACAGTTCTCTTTTTACCGGTTCTAATGACATGGCATGCACGACGGATCTTCGACCTAGTCTAATAAATCAATCTGACTCTGATTTAATGATACAAGAGATCGATTATGAGTCTGAATATGATGAGGATAAAGCCTTCGAAGAAATAAACCGAGAACTATGCCAATTTGAAGAGAAACCCAAGCCTAATCTGAATGACACCGAGGCTGTAAATCTAGGGGATGCGGATAATGTCCGAGAAACCAAAATCAGCATCCACATTGAGCCTGGCATCAGGGAAGAATTAATCAAAGCACTCATTGAGTTTAAAGATATTTTTGCATGGTCATATGACGACATGCCGGGTTTAAGCACCAAGCTAGTGGTTCACAAATTGCCCATTGACCCGGCCTGTCTTCCTGTCAAGCAGAAACTGAGGAAGTTCAAGACAGATATGAGTGTGAAGATTAAAGAAGAAGTAACCAAGCAGCTGCAAGCAAAGGTTATTCGGGTCTCTCGATATCCTGATTGGTTGGCTAATGTAGTGCCAGTACCAAAGAAAGATGGGAAGATCAGGGTATGCGTCGACTACCGTAATCTGAACAGGGCAAGCCCAAAGGATAACTTTCCATTGCCCAATATCCATATCTTGATCGACAATTGCGCCGGGCGAGAAATCGGCTCCTTTGTGGATTGCTACGCTGGGTATCATCAGATTTTGATGGATGAAGAAGATGCAGAGAAAACAGCTTTCATTACGCCATGGGGGACTTATTGTTATCGGGTAATGCCATTCGGTTTGAAGAACGCTGGGGCAACGTACATGAGAGCAATGACTACTGTGTTCCATGATATGATACACAAAGAGATCGAAGTGTACGTAGATGATGTGATCATCAAATCCAAGCGTCAGGAAGACCACGTAGCAGACCTTAGGAAGTTTTTCCAAAGACTTCGAAGGTACGACATTAAGCTCAACCCAGCCAAATGTGCATTTGGTGTTCCATCTGGAAAGCTGTTAGGATTTATCGTCAGTCGGCGAGGCATTGAGTTGGATCCGTCAAAGATCAAATCCATCCAGGAATTGCCGCCACCGAGGAACAAAACAGAAGTAATGAGTCTGTTGGGAAGGTTGAACTATATCAGCAGATTCATCGCTCAGCTCACAACAACTTGTGAACCCATCTTTCGATTGCTGAGGAAAGATGTCGCGATAGAATGGACGGCAGAATGTCAGGAGGCATTTGACCAGATCAAAGGTTATTTATCCAATCCACCTGTATTGGTTCCACCTGAGTCGGGGAGACCATTAATCCTTTATCTAACGGTCCTGGATCATTCGTTTGGTTGCGTGTTGGGTCAACACGACATCACAGGAAGAAAAGAGCAAGCCATCTATTATCTCAGCAAGAAGTTTACAGTCTATGAGAATAAGTACACCCAACTTGAGAAGACATGTTGTGCTCTAACTTGGGTAGCACAGAAGTTTAAGCATTATCTATCGTCACATACTACATACCTTATTTCACGTCTGGATCCATTAAAGTATATTTTCCAGAAGCCTATGCCCACAGGAAGATTGGCAAAATGGCAGATATTACTCACAGAGTTCGACATTGTCTATGTGACGAGGACGGCCATGAAAGCTCAAGCATTGGCCGATCACTTGGCTGAGAATCCTATTGATGAAGAATACGAGCCTTTGAGGACGTATTTTCCTGATGAAGAAGTGATACATATAGAGGAGTTAGAACTGAATGAGGAACCAGGGTGGAAGCTTTTCTTTGACGGGGCTGCTAATGCAAAAGGAGTTGGAGTAGGAGCAGTACTTATTTCAGAAACAGGACATCACTATCCTGTTACAGCTCAGCTACGTTTCTATTGTACCAACAACATGGCTGAATATGAGGCATGTATTTTGGGCCTACGATTGGCTGCAGACATGGATGTTCAGGACGTCTTGGTCTTGGGAGACTCGGACCTCCTAGTACATCAGATCCAGGGTGAATGGGAAACACGGGATTTGAAGCTTATACCATATCGACAATGTTTGCACGATCTGAGCAAGCGATTTCGATCAGTGGAGTTCAGACACATCCCGAGAGTTCACAATGAGGTTGCCGATGCTTTGGCCACTTTAGCATCGATGTTGCACCATCCAGACAAAATCCATGTTGACCCATTGTATATTCAGGTTCGTGATCAGCATGCCTACTGCAACATAATAGAAGAAGAAATGGATGGCGAGCCATGGTTTTATGATATCAAGGAATACCTCAGGATGGGGATATACCCGGAGCAGGCAACCGGAGATCAAAAGAGAGCCATTCGACGACTGGCAAATGGATTTTTCCTCAGTGGAGGAATGTTGTACAAAAGAACCCCAGATCTGGGATTGCTGAGATGTATTGATGCAGGTCAAGCCACGATAGTGATGACAGAGGTACATGCTGGAGTCTGTGGGCCCCATATGAGCGGATATGTGTTGGCAAAGAAGATTCTGCGAGCGGGATATTATTGGCTCACTATGGAGCATGATTGTATCAGTTTCGTACGAAAATGCCATCAGTGTCAGATACACGGAGATCTGATTCATTCTCCACCAACGGAATTGCACACAATGTCCGCACCATGGCCATTTGTAGCATGGGGCATGGATGTCATTGGGCCTATCGAGCCGGCAGCTTCGAACGGTCACAGGTTCATTCTGGTAGCCATCGATTATTTCACTAAGTGGGTTGAAGCCAAAACTTTTAAGTCTGTAACCAAGAAGGCAGTGGTGGATTTCGTCCATTCCCATATCATTTGTAGATTTGGGATCCCAAATATAATAATCACGGACAATGGTGCTAATCTTAACAGCAACTTGATGAGAGAAGTATGTGAACAGTTTAAGATTACACACCGTAATTCCACCCCGTATCGGCCCAAGGCGAATGGAGCAGTTGAGGCAGCCAACAAAAATATAAAGAAGATATTGAGGAAAATGATTGAAGGATCCAGACAATGGCATGAAAAGCTACCATTTGCGTTGTTAGGATACCGCACTACTGTTCGTACTTCAATAGGTGCGACTCCTTATTTGTTGGTATACGGAACCGAAGCAGTAATACCAGCGGAAGTTGAAATTCCTTCCCTTCGAATTATCGCTGAGGCCGGGATTGACGATGATGAATGGGTCAAAACCCGACTAGAGCAGCTGAGTTTAATGGATGAAAAAAGATTGGCAGCAGTATGTCATGGCCAGTTGTATCAAAAGAGAATGGCAAGAGCATACAATAAGAAGGTGCGCCCCAGAAAATTTGAAGTAGGGCAACAAGTATTGAAACGGATCCTCCCACATCAGATTGAGGCAAAAGGCAAGTTCGCCCCGAATTGGCAAGGGCCGTATATTGTGACCAGAGTATTATCCAATGGCGCTTTACGTCTGACGGATGTTGAAGGAAGATGCGTCGACATGGCTATCAATTCTGATGCAGTCAAAAGATATTATGTGTAATTTCTTTTGTTGTTTATTTGTTTGTTTGTACTTAGTGCTTATCGGATAATGAAATGACGGAGGCAATTCTTTCTTCTATCCAAACACTTTTAACCTTTGTTTTACCCCTTTGAGCCATACTTATCTTTTTATACCCCTCTCTTGGAATAATTAATGAAAAAATGTATGAAAAAAAAAAATTTGAAGGTCGCGAGAAAACAAAGGAGTCAGTGAACTACGTTCGACCTGATTCCTCAAAAAGGATACGTAGGCGCCTCACGGCTCGGTCATAAGGTAATAAAAAAAATCAAAAGAAAAATCCCCAAGTAAGAAAACTGGGGCAGAAATTATGTTTCTAAATTTTGAAAAAAAAAAAAAAGAGTTTGATTCCAAGAGTTGTAATACTTTACCCATCAAAGTTATTTTGAATTTTATATCCTTTTCTTCTAAAACCTATATTGATATCCAAAAAAGACCTCCCGATCAGTATCCGAGAGGTGTTAAGATAGGCAAATGAAAACCAAGAATAAAACGTCGGTCCCTGACTGAATGAGGATCATGAATTGAAAGAATTTATAGCCAAAAGAATTCCCGGCAGAGATAAATCTTATCGGCAACACTCCAATCCCAAGCTGAGAAAATAAGATGAGAGAGTCTTATCGGCGAAAACCTTCACAGGCGCCATAAGGCGACGTAAGCTGAGAAATACAAAATGAGAGAGTCTTATCGGTGAAAACCTTCACAGGCACCATAAGGCGACGGGAGTTGTGAGAAATGAGAGAGCCTTGTTAGTGAAAACCCCGCGAAGGGCACTATAAGGCGACAAGATAGATTGACGGAAAAGATCCGTATTTTGCGAAGAATTGGGCACCTATTTATCCCCAGCAAGTGAAGACATCAGAAAGTTTGATCGACACAAATAGACTGGGTTGATTAATCCGGAATGCACAACATGATCATTGGAATCGGTTGTATCACCCAGATAAGTTCATTTTTTTTGTTCAGAAAGATTTTCTCATTTTTCTATCTTTTCATTTCGTTGTTTAAAAGAATTTTTCTAGAAATTTATGTTTTAAGGAAGGTCTTTCAGAGCTTACTACCAGTTGCCAAAATGGTACAACATAAAAAGTGAAAAGGGCAGGCAAGAGACAAGGCAATAAGGCAAAAGACGTTGGTTGCTAGGCCGAATAATACTGTCCTAAAATGGCAAGGAAAGTACGGGGAAGAGCCGGAAAAAAAAACATGTTGAGGAAATTGTAAGCCAAGTTCCAAGACGATCCCCAGAGTACTCCGACCGAATATCGACCAAGCTACGAGGTGGTCGGACAACACAGAAGGGGAAGGGAAGAAAGGAAAATTCATCTTCGGCAAAATAACCTCCAGAAATTTTTGAGATACAAAATGGTGAAGGGATAAATGGAAAAACCATCCCCAGCAGAATGTTATCCCCAGCAAATAACATCATCCCCAACAAGTTTTGAGAACGCCGAACAAGAATAAGGGAAAGGGAACAATCATCCCCATCAGGAGTGACATGACCATTCGCCATATTTCAAAAAAAAAAAAAAAAAAAACTAACTAAATTTTCTTTGATTTGAACAGGAAAATAAAGTGTTGATGATGGCCTAAAGATACGCCATAAGAAAGATCGCCAGAATTGGGGCATAAAATTTTCTGCCACAAGTGGAAATTTTCTCGGAGAATCGAGGAAACAAATTCAAATTATTCTTTACCAATTAGGCGCCCACCAGTATAATGCGGGAATACATTTCTGTCTTTTCATTTCATGTTCTAGGTCACCCACCAGTAAAATGCGGGAATACATTTAAGTTCTAGGTCGCCCACCAGTAAAATGCGGGAATACATTTAAGTTCTAGGTCACCCACCAGTAAAATGCGGGAATACATTTAAGTTCTAGGTCGCCCACCAGTAAAATGCGGGAATACATTTAAGTTCTAGGTCGCCCACCAGTAAAATGCGGGAATACATTTAAGTTCTAGGTCACCCACCAGTAAAATGCGGGAATACATTTAAGTTCTAGGTCGCCCACCAGTAAAATGCGGGAATACATTTAAGTTCTAGGTCGCCCACCAGTAAAATGCGAGAATACATTTAAGTTCTAGGTCGCCCACCAGTATAATGCGGGAATACTTTTAAGTTCTAGGTCGCCCACCAGTATAATGCGGAATATATTTAAGTTCTAGGTCGCCCACCAGTATAATGCGGGAATACATTTAAGTTCTAGGTCGCCCACCAGTATAATGCGGGAATACATTTCAGTTCTAGGTCGCCCACTAGTATAATGAGGGAATACATTTTGTCTGTTCATTCCATATTCTAGGTCGCCCACCAGTATAATGCGGGCATACATTTCAGTTTTCCATTTCTAGGTCACCCACCAGTATAATGCGGGTATACATTTATGTTTTCATTTCATGTTCTAGGTCGCCCACAAGTATAATACGGGTATGCATTTCATGTTCTAGGTCACCCACCAGTAAAATGCGGGAATACATTTAAGTTCTAGGTCGCCCACCAGTAAAATGCGGGAATACATTTAAGTTCTAGGTCACCCACCAGTAAAATGCGGGAATACATTTAAGTTCTAGGTCGCCCACCAGTAAAATGCGGGAATACATTTAAGTTCTAGGTCGCCCACCAGTAAAATGCGGGAATACATTTAAGTTCTAGGTCGCCCACCAGTAAAATGCGGGAATACATTTAAGTTCTAGGTCGCCCACCAGTATAATGCGGGAATACTTTATGTTCTAGGTCGCCCACCAGTAAAATGCGGGAATACTTTTAAGTTCTAGGTCGCCCACCAGTATAATGCGGGAATACATTTCAGTTCTAGGTCGCCCACCAGTATAATGCGGGAATACATTCCAGTTCTAGGTCGCCCACTAGTATAATGAGGGAATACATTTTGTCTGTTCATTCCATATTCTAGGTCGCCCACCAGTATAATGCGGGCATACATTTCAGTTTTCCATTTCCAGGTCGCCCACCAGTATAATGCGGGCATACATTTCATTTTTCCATTTCCAAGCACCCACCTGTATAACGAGAGGAATACTTTTCAGTCTTATACTGCAGATTTTGAAGTCAGTAACCCCACCGGAAGGCAAAGGTTACAACAAGAATCCCCAGCAGGAAACAATAAAATCCCAACACCAGAAGGCAGAAGGTGGCAACAAGAAGTCCCAGCGCAAATTCAAGCGCATGAGTCAAAAGAAAGAAAAGACGCGTCTTGATGAATCTGATGAAGATAATCGTGTCCCCCGAGGAACCGCCAAAAAGCTTAATGAAGAAAGTCATGTCCCCAGCGGACCGAACAAAATGAAGAAAACTGGTATTAAAAAAAAAAGCCAAGGGCCAGAAGTCTTGGTAAAAAGGCACCAGAGGAAACACAAACCGACAAAAAGCAAGGCAACCGGAGCAAGGGGGAAAACAGATAAGATTCTGTAATTTCTAGCTTAGTCTAGCTTCTTATTTTTTAAGCATGGTGTAATAAGGAGGTCAGCAAACAGTAAAAGTAGCATGCAACAGCAGTAACATTGCAGTCCCATGGTAGTCCCAGCTACCAAGACTTCCCGAACTACATTGACCTGATTCCTGTTTAGCCCAGGATATGTAGGAAACCTTTGAAGCAAAGGTTCGGTCAAATCTTTTTCAAAAAATGCTTCACACGGAGTACTCGGATGGGCAAAAATCGCTCGCTTTATCTTTGCACGAAAACCCTTCGTGTATCCGGGCAAAGAGGGGCAGCTGTAAGCACGTGATTTTTGCCCTATATGAGAATTACTCCCAAAAATCCAAAAATAAAATGATTTTTCTTTGGTGTGCAATTTTGTGATATTTTGTGATATTTTGAATAATTATTTGTATTTGTTTGTGCGTGTTTATTTGATAAATTAATAAAAAATACAAAAATATGTCGCATTTTGCATGTAGGATTTAATTCTATAGTTGTTAGTAATTAAATTTGTTTTACAAAAATTAAAAAATTACAAAAATAAGCATCGTTTGCATTTTTAGCATTTAATGTCCAAATATACAATTTTATGCTTAATTAATACTTAATTGTGCGTTAATTGTTATTGGGAGTTAATTTGCGCTTTTATAACTTAATTTAGTTCTTAATAATAGTTTAAGTATTTTTATAATTTAGTTTTAGATAAATAAAAGAAGAAAAAAGAGCGAAAATATAAAGAAAGTCGGAATTGGGCCTTTTCTTCAATTTCAAGCCACAGGCCCAAATAATGGCCCAATCTTCCCTACGACCCAGTCCATTTCGAACTGGGTCAACCCGGTCCATAACCCAACACCCTATAATCTTGCATTTTAAAAAAAAAAACAAAGAAAAACAAAAATAAAAAAAAAATTAGAAAACCCTAAGAAATGCCTAACTCACCCCCCCCCCCCCCCTTTTCTATCTTTCTTCTTCTTCTTCTTCCTTAAGCAAAGCTCCATCAATGGCTACTTCACCATCTCCACTACAACCACCCCTTCACCACATAGCCATGGTTGCCTTCAAGCTTCACCATTGTCGTTTTTGTTTTTGCGCCATGGCTGCCCGCGTTTGCTTTCATCTTCTTCGTCGAGCTCAAGCTTGAGCTCGACATCCATGGACGACCACTGTTTCTCTAGCAGCCATGGCTGCGTTCCTCGTCATCGAACCCCAGCCAGCGCGACCATAGTCACGAGCTCCGACCACAGTCGCGAACACCAACGGCGAACAAACAACCTGCCTGCGCCACGCCGCTACTATCGCGGCTTCTTCTTCAACTCCTTTTGCTCGCCGCAGCTGCTTCCTCCTCGCGTCCGAGCTGCTGCTGCGTCCATTTCAAATCTCCGATGTCCAGCAGTAGCGGATGCTACTGCTTCAGTCCATATCGAGCTCGCAAACCTCGATGGCTATGGCTTCTTCATCATCAGTTGCTTCCGTTTCGTCTTCATCATTCAGTCCAGTCGAGTTCGCATACATGAAGTAGTTTTGGTCGATGTCGTCGATCACTGTCCGAGTTCGTCGTTGGTGGGTCGTTGTTCGTCGTTTCATTTCCGGTTAGTGGTTTTTTTTTGGATCTCATTTATCGTCCATATTTTTTGTTTGGTATTTTTCGGATCCAAAATCGATAAATGATTCAATTCTTGTTTTGTTTGTTCATCATTGAAATAATTTTTTTTAGTTTGTTTATATGTTTGGTTGGTTTAATTTTCAGAGTCAAATGAAAATTTAATTAATTGATTTTTAGTTTATTTCATGTTAATTTAATTTTTGCAAAAAAAGGAATTGTTAGTTTAGGTTTAATATTGTTAGATTTAGTTTAAATCGCTTGAATCCGTTGTTTGTTTAATATAGATTTCATTCATGATCATGTATCTTTGTTATATTTTTTTTGTTGGATTTAATTAAGAAAGATTAATTGATTATTTGAAGATTAGTGATTTGAATATGTTTATTTGTTTTGTTTAAGTTCAATTCGAAATTTGAATAAAGTTTGTTATTGTGGTTGAATCTTTTCATTCATGTTCATATTATGTTTGTTTGATTTTGAATCCGAAATGTGTATAGTTTGATTTCTTGTTTACCATTTGTGATTATTTCTTGAATTAGTCTCATAATCTTGTTTAAAAGAATTGTTTGTTATAATATTGTTAGAGTTGATTTTAAGTTCAATATTATTGAATTTAAGAATCTAAATATACTTGTTTGATTGTTGTTGTTGTTTAAATCCGAAAAATAGGTTTGTTGTTGCCAAAAATATTGTTCAATCAAATTTTGGTTGTTCTTGGTTGTTCAATTTGTGTTCATGTGATTTGTTGTTGAAATGTTGTTAAAATCATGTTCATGTGATATTGTTGTTATGATGTTCATCCATGTTCATATTGTTGTTTGAACATTGTTAGAAATTGATCATATTGTCTATATTTTGGTTAAGTTTGATTAATTGATGTGTTATAGCTGATGGGTAGTTTGGTAAATTTGTAATACGTTCAGGGGTAGTTTGGTAATTTCAGTAAGGTCGGAAGGGGTAGTTTAGGAATTGTACATTTTTGTAATTGTTTATTTGAAGCATGGGGGACAAAATGAAATGGGGTGGTTTGTGATATTATTATTTAATATAAAGGGGGGACAAGATTTAATTTAAAGGGGAATCTTGCATTATTTTAAAAGAAGCATGGGGGACAAAATGAAATGGGGTGGTGTGATATGTTTATTTAATGTAATGGGGATGAGTGGGAAGATAATGGGTTTGGTAGAGAAAGGGATTGATTTTAATTGATTAAAGGGTGGGGATTATATATAGAGGTCTGAAAAATGATAGAAGGAGAAGATATACAGACAGGAAAAAAAAGAGATTGAAAAAAAAGCTGAACATTTATTCCGAAAAAAAAATTGAAACTCTCAAGAAAAGAAAAACATACAAAGAAAAAAAATTGAAAATTAGAAGAGAAAGTAGTACACACCTGATAAATATTCTGGTATACAGGTGTAGAAATTAAGGGTTGAAGATTAACTAGCCTTTCAAAAATCTGAAAATTTCCCTTGGTTTCTGTCCGTTATTTTCGGCATTCCTGGATTTTATTTTGAATTTTTCAAAGCTGTCACTGGGATTTTCGTTGACTGGTTATTGCTGGTTATTGTTGTTGTTGCTGTGTTACGTATTACGTTGCTGACTTTCTTCTTCTTATATTGACAATATCAGGTACACAACTGTAATTTTGGCATTTTGTAAGCTGAAATGAAGAATGGAGTGTTAAATTTTTAATTTAGTTTAATTTAATTTTTTGTATTGTATTTAGGTTATTCATGTATTATTATTCCGTAAATCACTGTCATCGGCATAACTAGGCATATTATAGCGACATATTAAATAACGTCTTTACCAGATTATTAGGAAATATATTTAAACCTGATTATTAATTAAAATTGTTTAAATAAAAAAAATAGAAGAAATAACGTAAAAATGGCGTTATTGAATCAGTTTGGCAAAAATTAACTAAGTTCCTTATTCATAAGGTTTTTCGTCAACGATAAGTTAATCCGAATCATGTAGTCAATTTCAGTTATAACATGAATTAGTTTGCAAACAAGTATTAGGACATGATGAATTAAAACAAAGTTAGTTAATGTTAAATTGTTTAAATTTTTAGAAATATGATTTAGTACTCAAGTTTTTATTTTTATTTCTTTCAATTTTCAGTATTTGTAAATAATTAGTTTCAATAAGCTTAAGTCTTACTAATAATTTGAATTTTAATCCAACTATGGGATAATTAGTTTTTTTTTATTTTTTTACTTTTCGATAATTCCATGTTGTATTTATGATTATAATTTTATTACTTTCTGTTAATATTTGTTTTTCTCTTCTATTTAATATGTCATTTTCAAGAATGTAGATATTGATTTTATATTTATAAAAAACTTAGTAATAATAAAAAGGTTGCCATTAAAGGATATTCTTAAAGGATTTCGCTAAAAATAAATAGATGTAAATAATACAAATGTATAGGATTCTCCAATCTCATTTATTTATTTAATTATTTTAAAAAAAATTACTTAGAATTTGGGATGGATTGTTTAGTGAATTTCACTTCCTTCCCAAAAGATAATGACGCGTTAGACTCTTTAGGCGCGATTTAATTAATTTTACCTTCTTAAACTCGGATGCGCATTTCATGCGACCCAAATCTAAATCCTAAAACATCAAATAAAATATGTTTCGTATTGTGGGTGCATTTCATGTGACACAATCCAAAGATATGTTTTAAGCGATGTTCACATTCCTAAAAAATAATAATTATAATAATAAAGCGGTAAAAGATAAAATTTGCACATGGTTCATAATTGTATTAAAAATCAGATAAATAAGCCGAATATAACAGTTGAGCGACCGTGCTAGAACCACGGAACTCGGGAATGCCTAACACCTTCTCCCGGGTTAACAGAATTCCTTATCCGGATTTCTGGTACGCAGACTGTAATATAGAGTCATTCTTTTCCTCGATTCGGGATTAAAATTGGTGACTTGGGACACCCTAAATCTCCCAAGTGGCGACTCTGAAATAATTAAACCAATCCCGTTTCGACTGTCCTTTAATTGGAAAAAACTCCCTACGCACCTCGCGGTGCCGGAAAAAGGAGGTGTGACACAAGGATCGAGGTTGGATGAGCCGGTTCATCCGGGTGAGGACTATCGATATTATTCCCGAGGAGTTCCTGTCGTTCCCCGAGGAATGGAATTTCGAACGTGAGTGGAATTCTTTTAGTTCTTTTCCATAAACTTTGCATAATTACTCATTTCCCCTCTCTGCAGCAGTTCCATGGATGCCTAATGCAATCCTCGACCTCGAGTACTAGGTTCGCAAACTAGCTGCTACTTCACCATACAACAAACGCAAATGGCGGGACTTGTCGAAGGGCAAGTGGGAAGCGAAACATCACGGTACGTGCCATAATATTTCTTTCCTCATTAAGAATGTCTTTCTTCATGTGACATGATTCCTCTATCGTAGGTATTGGTGAGTTCTTTGAGATGAGGCGTCCCTTCCGGGGAGGAAGTAGGATCTTCGGCTCCAAAGCCAAAGGAGGATAACAAGAGAAAGAGGTCCTCGAAGAGAGAGGACACCCAAAGCCAAGCAGAGCCCGTTCGAAGGCATAGGAGAAGCGTCGTCATCAGTGTGGATGTTGACTCGGCCCACCAGCTCATGGATGGTTATGGTGACGAGATGGAGGGTTTGACGCTGGTGACTCGAACCAAGAAATCTTCCGAGGCTATCAAGCCCGAGGAAGGAACGTTAAAAGAAAAGGGGAATGAAGGTCCTACATCATCTGATGCAGCAACTTCTTCTCAGACTTCTAGAAATACTCCAAAAAGAGCGAGCTACGAAGCTCCTCTACCTGAATAGAGAGCCTCGGGTGATCTCCCCGAGGCCATGACAACAGGTCAACCTTCGTCGTTTTTGGCCTTCTCCGAGGATACCATCAGGGATGCTCAGAAAGTGAAGACGTCCGAGCTCGATGGAGTCCCGAGTGAAAACGAACCCTTCCATGGTTATTTTGCCGAGGTCGATGAGGTCGACCCAGCAGATGCAAGCTCAATCTTTGAGGAGGCTCAACGTCTTTGCTTAATTGTAAGTTTTCAGTTGCATTGATATTTCTCCAATGCCATACTTTTCCTCTTTTGTCTAATCGATCATTCCTTTCCTTTGTGTATGCCTTCGACAAATTGAAGACTGAATTGCGCCATTGTGAAGTTGAATTGCATAGGGCTTCAAATGAAAAGAAAACCCTTAGGCTTCTCCTTGACAAAAAGGAGGAAGAACTGAAGCATCTTCGATCGGAGTTGACCAAAGCTCGTGAATACGAGAGTGAATTAGAAAAGCAGGTAACCTCTATTATGAAAAAATATGGTCTACCTCTCCCATCTTCGGAGGCTAATACTTCAATGTCTCAGCCGCAGCAAAAGCTAGATATGATTGGGCAGCTCCGGGGCGAAGTCGACCAAGTCCGAGCCGAGTGCAATGAATGGAAAGTGAAGATGGACGCCCTCGTTGTGGCTAAAAATGATGCACTAGCAAAGTTATTAGCCCTCGAGGTTCAACTTCGGAATGCTCAAGGGAGCAACTTGGTTCAAGTTGGCAGAATAGCCAAGCTCGAGGCTAGTCTTGTGAAGGCCAAGGCCGAAGTTGTGGAAGCCAGGGCCGAGGCCAGCGTAATACAAGGCAAGGCCGATAGGACGGTGGCCATCTATTTGAAGGATGCTACCGATGCTCAGATGGAGTTGAGGGAGGCTTCTGATCAAGAGAAAAGAAGCAATGATTATGTCCGGCATCGATCCGAAGGGAGACCCTCAAAGAGATACACGCTAAGGGATTTGATCTTTCCAAGGAGATAAAGCAAGCTAAGCTAGAGGAGGCTGATGCCAAATTTGTCCTTTCCTCCGACGGTGATGATGACGTCGAAGATGATGAAGAGGAGGGGGCTGCTGAAGAAGTTACCCCCGGGGAAGAGGCTGGCCCAAGGGAAGCGACAGGTCCGGGGGAGATTGCCCCTCTGGAGTAGATAGAATTTTTTCTATCTTTTTGTAATTTTTTGCTTTGTAGGACTCCCGTGTAATATCTTTTTGTATATATAAAAAGGAGTTTCCTTGATCGTTTGCCTTCAATTTTTTTTCAATGTTTGTTTAATTTTTGATGCTCTAACATCTGAGCGTTGGATCAAATTTGAGGTAGAGTAGACCCTCAAATTTTGTATTTTGATCAATGATCGATAATAGGTTACCACTTAAGGTTCGATCTTCGAGCTAAGTTTTAGCTCGGGACTTTTGAGTCCGAGCTGGGTAAGGTCTTCGAGCATGGTGTGTTTCGGCCTTAAGCTCTTTAAATATTGTCCCTTAAGCTCTTTTAGGTTGGCCCTTAGGCTCTTAGGTGGGGCCAATTCGGCCTCTAAAATGGCTATAAACTTTTCCCTCTTTTCGGCTAAAAGACTTAGTGAAAAGTTTGTATGCCTTAGCATGTGTTTTTTGTACCCGTTTGGGTTTTTTGAAAATTTGATTGATTGGAACCTCATTTGTAATTTGATATGCAACATTTAATCGAATACCTCTTGAGGTTTTTCGAATGCTGATATTATCGAAGCCTTCGCATTATTCGAGTGTTGATTATATCGAAGCCCCTTATAATTTGCTTTTGCCGAGGTATGAAGGCCTTTTAGTTTTATGGCGGAAGTCGGACGTCTCCGAGCCGCATTATTTCGGCTATAGCCTTTTATATGACCGTAGTCTTTTATATGGCCGTAGCCTCTAGTCCCTGAGAGTGATGGCCTTGGCCTTAATATCAGGGAATGCCTCTTTGAGGTCTTGTGAGCTCGAATGTGCCTCTTTTAGGTCTTATAAGTTCAAGTGTGCCTCTTTGAGGTCTTATAAGTTTGAGTGTTCGATGACTCGATGCGTCGATTGTCGATGACAGTCCCCGAGTATTCGGGGTTTTGGCCCTTGGGCCGTTAAATGTGAAAATAGTAGACTTTTTGAGGCATAAAGTATTTTGATATAATAAGAATGCTTCTTCAAATAATTGATACATGCATACATGTTTTGCCGTTAGGAGCTCGACTATTCTACATGGACACGGTTCATTTGACCGTTTGGCCCATTACAACATTCCCCTATCGAGGCCCTCCTTGGCATGAATTTCTTTCTTCGAGAATGCGTCCTCTGAGGGTGATGCCCCCCAGTGTTCGAGGTTGATTAAAAAAGCCTTGAATACTTGTTGAATATTCCTTAGGTAGCATATAGGAGTTGCCTCATTAAAAACTTTTCCGGTAAAACCCACTTGGGATAAAACCCAATCTAAAGGAAAAAGAGTGCAACGCATACTTTAAAACCCAAGGTCTTTGAGCTGAAAGGCGCCTCAATGTTTCCATCGAACATATGCAAGGAGTTAGTTTTTAAATACAAATGGAAAAAGGGAGAAGGTCATACCTCAGCAGTAATATCGTTTGAGCAACGATACATTCCAATTGCTTGGTAGTTGCTCGCCTTCCATTGTGCTAAGTTTGTAGGATCCTTTCCCTACGACTCCGAGGACACGGTACGGTCCTTCCCAATTGGGGCCTAGTTTCCCTTTGTTTGGGTCTCGAGTATTGAGAGTGACTTTCCTTAGGACTAAGTCCCCGACTCTGAAATATCGAAGGTTCGTCCTTCTATTGTAATATCTTTCGAGACTTTGTTTTTGCACGACCATTCAAATTAATGCGGCCTCATGCCTTTCATATAGTAGTTCGAGAGAAGTGTTCATAGCTTTGGGATTTGAGTGGCATGCTGAAATTTGATGCTAGGTTCCCCGACTTCGACTGGGATCAATGCTTTGGACCTGTACACCAAAGAAAATAGGGTCTCCCCTGTGCTTGACTTTGACGTTGTTCGGTATGCCCATAACACCTCGGGCAATACTTCTCTCCATTTTCCCTTTGCATCATCTAACCTTTTCTTTAAGTTTCGAATGATGGTTTTGTTTGTGGACTCAGCCTGGCCATTTGCTCTTGGGTGGTAAGGCACTAATAGAATCCTTTTGATTTTATGGTCCTCAAGGAATTTTGTTACTTTGCTGCCGATGAACTTTTTCCCATTGTCACATGCTATTTCGAGGGGTATCCCAAACCGATATATGATGTGGTCCCATATAAAGTCAATGACTTCTTTTTCTCTTATCTTCTCGAAAGCCTGCGCTTCAACCCATTTTCAGAAATAGTTAGTCATAAATAAAATAAATTTAGCTTTACCTGGCGCCGTTGGTAGGGGGCCGATGATGTCCATCCCCCATTTCATGAATGTCCACGGGGATAGGACCAAATGGAGTTCTCCATCGAGTTGATCGATCATCGGTGCAAATATTTGGCATTTATCATACTTTCAAACGAATTCCTTAGTGTCCTTTTCTATGCTATCCAATAATACCCCGCTCAGATCGCTTTGCGAACTAGAGAGTCCGCACCAGAATGGTTCCCACAAGTGCCCTCGTGGATTTCTCGTAATACATAATCGGTGTCCCCGGGTCCCAAGCACACTGCCAGTGGCCCATCGAAGGTTCTTCTATACAACGTTCCATTTTCGTCGAGTAAGAATCGAGCTACTTTGGCTCGAAGTGTTCTTGATTCTCTTGGGTCCGCGGGGAGCTTCTTATGCTTCAAGTAGTCGATGTACTTATTCCTCCAATCCCACGTTAAACTTGTTGAATTAATCTTTGCATAGCCTTCTTCGACCACCGACCTCGATAATTGGATGACAATCCCGGGGACAATATCATCTTCTTCAACCGATGACCTCAAGTTTGCAAGTGCATCGGCCTCGCTATTCTATTCTCGAGGTACAAGGTCCAGGGTCCATTCCTTGAAGCGATGCAATGCCACTTGAAGTTTGTCTAAGTACCTCTGCATTCGATCGTCTCGAACCTCGAAGCTCCCGTTTACTTGATTCACTACCAAAAGAGAGTCACACTTTGCCTCGATGACCTCCGCTCCAAGGCCCATGGCTAGTTCGAGACCTCCAATCATGGCCTCATACTCGGCCTCATTGTTAGTCAATTTAGAAGTTTTGATAGGTTGCCTAATGACACTGCCCGTAGGCAGTTTTAAAACGATGCCGAGCCTGGATCCTTTCACATTCGAGGCACCATCAGTGAAGACGGTCCATACCCCCAAAGACATACCTGTTTTTAGCAAGAGTTCCTTTTCTACTTCTGGTACGAGGGCAGGCACGAAATCGGCCACGAAGTCTGCCAAAATTTGAGACTTGATAGCCGTTCGAGGCTGATATTCAATATCATACCCTCCAAGTTCGATGGACCACTTGGCCAATCTGCCCGATGTTGATACCCAATTTTTCCCTATGTATTTCTTTTACATGCAAATACTTTCAAATATCATATACCTACATATATAAGTATGCCCAAGTGTTTTAGTATTTTTCCAATTTTTTAAAAGATTTTTAAATTGATTTATTACTCAATAATTATTCCCAAAATTATCACTTTGGTGAATAACTTATTTTATTCTCATATTTATACTAAAATATAGGTAGGTTAATTTTCATATATTTTTACAAATTAATTTGGTATTTTAAAAGCTAAATTGCATATAATTGCAATTTTAGCCTGCTTTAAGATTTAATATCATTTAATAATTATGAAACTGGTTCCAATATTTTTTAATTAATATTTATATACTATTAATGGATCCAGTGCTTTTAATTTGCTTTAAAAATCATTTTTTACTATTTTTATAAAATAAAAAGGGAAAACTGGCTATTTAAATTTTGGCCTCAGTTTGTTTCAATTGTAGCCCTATTACATTTCGATTTTAGCCTAAAATTGACCCAATTTCAAACTCAAATTCGGACCATCCCAATTACCACTCTAACCCGACCCAGCACCTATTCAACCGACCCAGCCCATAACCCTTTTTAATCCCGGCCGTTGATCATTTAGATCAACGGCCACCGTTGCTTCTTACCTTTTTTAATCCAAACGACCCTAAATCCTAACTCATTCTTTCAGAGACGCCGCCTTTGAATCCCTTCTTTCTCTCAACTCACCTCAAACCCTAGTCGACGCCTCTCACTGAAACCCTAATCCATGGCTTCCCAGGCTCATCGGAGGCCTATACCAGCCTCTCATGGCTTCTATGTGCTCGTTTCTAAGGTCCTATGACCAGATCTTGAAAGGTTTCGACCAAGCCTTTGCTTGATGACTGTTCTCTGGTCGTCTTCAACCTTTGTCCGTCCAGCCATGGCTATCTGAGTTCGACCTTCGACTCTCCTACTTAGATCGATGGTTTTCAAAGCCTTCCTCATCACCTGGGTTTCTTACGAAACCCACTCTAAGGTTCCTCTGATTTTATTTCAGATTTGCTCCGGATCTATGTGTATTTTGAACTTGCTAAGCATTTTTTCTCGAAGTTTCTTTAATTTTGCTTTCAAAACTCTTTATTCTTCAACTAGGGTTTCATGTTAAGTTATTTCGAATCTCTTCTCTGATTCTCGACATGTTTTGCTTGTGTTGTTTTTCTATTTGAGTTAGCATGTTGAAAACCCTAATATTTGGAATTTTGTTTGAGTTTCTTAGTCTGTTTGTTTGTATTAGTTTGATTTACCTTGTTTACACCTGATTAGCGTTGAAAACCCTAATTTTTGGGGTTTATTTGAGATTTTGAATTCGCTTGTTTGTTTCACTTGTTTATTGCCTCTAAACTCAACTAATTTTCGAAAACCCAAGTTCTTTGGGGCCTATTCGAGTCCCATGAGTTTATTCGTGCAATTCGTCTGTCTGAAGTTGCTCAGCCTGATTCTTTTTGTTTCAGCATCTCTCTTCCTTATGTGATTCCTTTTTGTTCTGAGTTCCGACTATCTGTCAAACTCGACTGTGTTTTCAGAAAGGTTTTTACTTGATTCTTCGCATGCTTCTGATCTTTTCCTCTACTACTAAATCACTGAAACCTGACCTACGTGACTATCATGCTATGAATGCTTGCTCTATGCTATTACTGTATGTTGTTCCTTCTCGCCATAGCTTGGCCTCACATGCTTATTACTTGTGCACTTCATTTATATACTGAGTCCCTTCTCGTGATTGATTTTCAAAACTTTTCCTTATGAAATTCTGATTTTTTACTCGCCCGTTAGGGGTTAATTGATTCTCTCTCTTTGTTTGGCCTTACCGAATCCTTTCCAAAATAAGTACATTCCTGTATTTAGACTTAATCCCTTACTATATGGTTTTACTACTACTTTTATGGTAATAATTATTCTGCTTACAAATTGATCTTCTTTCCTTATATTAATCCTGTTAGTGTCCGTTTGAGCAGTAATCCCTTGATTAAAGGGGAATACCTGTGTTAATTGATTCTGACTGTGTTTATTTCCATGTTTGTGTTGAAACCTTATTTGTTACCTTATTCTCTACTCGTTTTCAAAACTATAAATACCTGTACCTCTTCTCTTTCAAAAAACAAGTTCGAATACATAGCATAAGTCACCACTTCTTCTCTCAAATACACTTAGGTTTTCTAAAAAAGCATTCGAGTTTTCTCTGAACTCATAAGCTCTCTTCTTTGATTGTGTTTTGGCTGCAAGTATCCTGCTTTTCTTTGTACTTACTTTTCTGCAACTGGTATGTCTCTTCTTGTTTAAATTCTGCCCCCTCTCTTATGTGTTATACTTCAGTCTTTTCTTTGTTTATTTTACTGCTTTCTGCAAGCTTGTTATTCCTGATCCTATATGAATCCCCATCCCTGAACCCTTTGTCTGCTGAGTTATGGTTCAGAAAACATGACAACCCTTGACATTGTTGTTCATGTATATGGACTGGACTCCCTGAGTCCTAAACTCTTTCAATTCCCATTCCTTTTCCCTCTTATATGTATTCTAAGCTTGAGACCTTGGTCTGGCAGTGTCCTAATCACTTCCCAGACCATAGTGTGACCTTCAATAGGTCCGTGCTCTTATTTGTTGGCTAAACAGGCTTGGTCAGGGGTGTGCTAGCCTACCTCGTGGCTAGGCATGACCACCAGTCTGCCATGGCATTCCCCAACCCCTCTCTTGCACTTACACTCATTCTTAGAACCTAAGTTTTGCCCCTCTCTTGTGAGCCTTGCTTTGGGATCCATGAGCTCCCTCTGAACTTGGACACCCAAGGGTTGGCTCTTCCACACTGCACTGTAACTCTTAACATCTTGGGTTTAAGCACTGCCTGGAGTTCCTGAAACTCTTTGGATCTCTGAAACACCCTAGATAAGAGAAGGCTTTGGAAATCTGGATCTCGGAAGTGGTTCAATCTCATATTGTTAGATACTAAGTCTGAGTCAGGATGCTCGGATGTAGCTGTAATTTCTGACGTATTTTTTTATTTCTGTCTTATTTTTTACTGGTCTGTAATAATTTGTATAAACTCATGGGATTTTAGTAAAAATGGGAGGGGGGTTACTTTTCATGCACCAAAAGGGTAGAAATCATGTCTATAGGTTTAATTTCTACACTGCGCAATTTCACACGTAGAGACCATGCCTATAGGATTTAACTTCTAAACTTTCTGCAACTATGCATATAGATACCGTGCACATAGGGGTTTACATTTCTTCACATAATGATACCATTAGGCAAACTGTAGGCTTAATTATAAAGTTGTATATAGATACCATGTTTGTAAGACTCCTGTTAAAAAGTGTTAAAATCAGTTAACGTATAGAAAGCATGCCTATAGGAACTTCGAGTCGGAACTGTCTCATTTGTTCAAAACAGCACCAACCGTTTAAATTAATATATACTTTGGTAAAACTGACAGTCTTCTGTGATTTTCTGAACCTCGTAAGTTAACAAACATTTTCTAAACCAAACTGGCATTTTCTGAAACTCACTTTTTTCTGATAAGGTTCGTGAAACTCTTTTTTTTCAATTAGTCTTTATGTCTTCTGAAGCTCCTTTCTTTTCTTTTAAATCTTTTTCAAAAAATAGTACATTATTTTTTCTGAAACTCATTTCACTCTGATAAAAAACTAGTAACTCTTCATAACCAGTTCGCATTTCGAAATCGTTAGTTCTATCCAACACAGAGGTGAAAGTAGACTAGTCCTTAAAAACTGCATTCGAGCGAGCCTAATGCGGACTTCCTGTCTAAAAGTATGTGTTGAACTAGTCCGCTTATCGCTTTAATTTTAAAGACCAAACCAATACATGCAAGACATGCTAAACTCTATGGCTTATCTAATTTAAGGAGGTTTACTTGAGCCTTACTTGCTTATCTGCTTCCCCTTTTACTTGCATTATGTATTTTGATTGACGCCTAGTGTTTTGTCCTTTGAAAGCTCTCAAAAGGCCCCAAATCCCTTTCCCTTTAGGATTAGTAGTCCTAAATGCCTCTGAGACTGATAGGATTGGGACGGGTACTAGCATGCAATAAGTAACGAAACTTTCCTCGCTTTAATACCTTAACAGGGTAGGATGGGTAGAATATGGAGATGATGATCGATGCGCTAATATCACGTGCAACCCCTCTTTTTTGAGGAGTGATTGCTGGGTATTGCATTGAAGTGATCCATATTAATCGTAAACCTAGGACCCCCCTACCCTTATTTGCTTTCATCTTTTCTCATGGGTCCATTCAAATCTTTTTTTCATAAATTTCTGTCCTCTCTACTTACCTTCAAAAGTTTTCAACCTATTGCAATTTTGTATGCAAGTCCTTATTTGAGCCTTGATTGTTTACTTGTAAAGTCACAATTGTAACATGGCTGGGACCACACTAGTGGATCTTGAGGGGCGCCTAACATCTTTCCCTTGAGATAATTTCTAGCCCTTACCTGAACTCTGGTTTTTCCAACTCAAACCTTTCTTAAAGTGTCCTAATGCACTATAATCATTAGGTGGAGACTCTTCAAAATTCCAAAACCCAATTCTCGAAAGGGAATAGAGTTGTCCTCCCAAATGTCGTATACCCGATTTTGACCCGTAGAAAAAGGGGGCGTCGACAGCATGGCAACTCTACTGGGGATTCTTTAGGCTTTTACCACTGCATGCTGCTTGTGACTCTATTATCTCATTAATTGCTTTATTTACTGTCTTTTATTCTTTCACTACGAAACTGACTTGGCTCTTCATGTCTTTTCTTTCCTTTAACTGCTTTCCTTTACTGCTTTATTTTAATACTGTTGTGATTACTGCAATTACTGTAATCATTTATCTTATGAATGTGGAAATACATGTCAATTTATTTCATTTTTGTAAACTGCATCTTCAACATCATATTCCACTCGTACCAAATAAATACCATAGCAACGCTTATAATGAGTGGTTGCGCTCTTCCAATATTATCACCCTTTAAATTCAGCAAAGGCGTATTTGCAGTAAAACCAGTCGATCTGCGGTGCAGTCGACGGTTCCGTGCCTTTCCCTTTTGAGTTGTCCGCTCAAGGGTACTTGTCTAATACCCCAATAGAAACCTTACTTTGTTCAATTGTACATGCATCATGGTCAAACCTAGCCGAGTCAGTTATGTTGTCCGCATAATGACTCATTAAGATAGCCTTGTCCAAAGTCTATCGGGTTTCCCTGAAACCCAAATGGACACCTACATGTTCTATGCATTTATTTGGAGAACTAAATGCTTTTTATGCTGATTGTTGGTATTAAATAGTCGAGTCCGGTGGGGGTGAGGTCTTAACCCTTTTGTTTTGCAGAAAAAATGAATGACAAAGTTCCTGACTTCTGTATGGTAAACATACTTTCACTCTTGTAGACTTGGTGGAGAAACCTCCCATCGAGCAACCAAATCAATGAATAGAAAGAGAGAGTCACCAAGGCTAGTGAGAATCTAGAATACCTGGAGTACAGCTTGCTGGAATTGGAAGGGAAAGTGAGGAAAAGAGTCATCGACTGTCAAAATGTTGAGGAAGGCAAAGGAGAACGTCTGGCGATAGCATTTTTATTGGAAAATCTGCGCGAGCTGGAGGACTTGATCAACGAGAACATTCAACCTGAAGAAGGTCCTTCTGGGACCAAGTAGTTAGGAGTCTTTCTTTTCGCTTTTAATGTAATAAGGCCAATGGCCATTAGTGACATTTTTACTTTCCGCTATTTTAGTGTCGTTTTGGGATTCGTCTTATTTTTGTCAATAAAATGAGGCATTTAGCATTATAAGTTCTCCAAATTAATTTATCGTTAGGCCTACCTCAGGCACAATAAGGCACCCAAATTAGGACGCGATTTATATTCTTGCACAATGTATTTAAATACTGCAACATTTTTTCTCATAATTCGCGCTAACTTGTTACCTTTTTGTTTTTCTTTTATTTTTATTCCCCTCCCCAAAGGTTAGTTCGTGCATTCTGGCACCATCATCATACAGTACGAGATCCAAGGGCCCTCCACCTCCTCCTCCTCCGAGTCCTATCCGGAACAAGAACAAAGGTAGAATGGGAGATTCAAGCGCCAGAAAGGAAAGAACTGAGATTTCTCAGGGTACCCCGATTGCTAAGGAAACTGCTGCCCAACTTGAGCAGAAATTATTGAAGTTCCAAGAAGAACTGGATCAAGTTCGGAACTTGGCAAATTTATCATTCTCTCTCACCGCTCCTGATGTCAACTTTCCAAATGCTCAAAATCCCGCACCTCCACAGAACACCCCACAACCACAGATGCAATCCACTCATGCTCAACACTGCAACACATGCCACACTCCAAACAACACTCCACTACTCATTCTTGAACCACTGAACACCACAAACGACCACCTCCACAACACTCCCATCTACGTAGATACCGTACCCCACTACACTCAACCAATCTCAAGTGAACCTGAGTCTAATGACAAGAACTCTCTTATCAGAAACTTGGCAGCAGAACTCAAGAAGTTGACCAACCGAGTCCAGGGTATGGAAGGAAACAAAGGTATAGAGGGGCTGAATTATAAGGACCTCTACATTTAGCCAGATGTTGAACTTCCGGAGGGGTACAAACCTCCCAAGTTCGAAATGTTCGATGGCACGGGAGATCCCAGAGTCCATTTGAGGACATATTATGATAAGTTGGTCGGAGTCGGAAGGAATGAGAAAATCCGTATGAAACTCTTCATGAGAAGTCTGAAGGGGGATGCTTTATCCTGGTACATCAGCCAAGACCCCAAGAAATGGACAAGCTAGGTAGGTATGGCATCAGATTTCATAGATAGGTTCCGATTTAATACAGAGAATGCACCGGATGTATTCTACATCCAGAATTTGAAGAAGAAGCCTACCGAGACATTCCGCGAGTATGCTACTCGTTGGAGATCAGAGGCTGCTAAGGTCAGGCCGGCCTTAGAAGAGGAACAGATGAACAGATTCTTCGTCCGGGCTCAAGATCCACAATATTATGAGAGGTTGATGCTGATCGAGGGCCAAAAATTCTCCGATATCATCAAGCTGGGAGAAAGAATTGAGGAAGGCATTAATAATGGTATGGTTACTAATCTTGAAGCATTACAGGCCACCAACAAGGCTTTACAGTCTGGTGGCACGTCCAAGAAGAAGGATGTCAGTTCCGTGATGGTCACATAGGGAGCCAAATCACCACTAAAATACCCACACTTACCCGTCACCTCCACTTACATATCAGCCTATCCCGAATTACCAAGCACCTGTACCCTCTTACCAAAATCCACCACCCGTTTACCAATCATCTCCACCTCCCACATATCAACCCACTTCACCCAGATACTCTCAACCTGCACCTGTTTACCAAGCTTATAATGCCCAAACCTCTCACTACCAATCACCTCCCACTCGCAAAAATTTCCCTAGACCTAGACCAAATTTTGACCGCAGACCTCCCAGATAATATACAGCCATTGCTGAGCCAATTAACCAGCTGTATGAGAAACTTAAAGTTGTTGGTTACGTCTCCCATATCCTTGCCATAACTTTAGAAAATCCTTCCCAGTGGGTCAACCTTAATAAGACTTGTGCGTACCACTCCGGCATGAAGGGACATACCATTGACGAGTGCCACTCGTTGAAGGACAAGATTCAAACTCTGAGCGACAATAAGGTTATCGTAGCAAAAGAGCCTGCTCCTAATGTCCACAACAACCCTCTGCCTGATCACAAAGGTGGAGACATTCACATGATCGAGATCGAAGATGACTGGGACCCCAAGGGGTTGATAGGATTGATTGTTGAGGGCGATGAGCCAAAGAAACCGCCGGTCACACTTAACCCAATTGTTGTGCAGAATCAGCCCTCCAAGGGCGATGAAGTAAATATGTCTGTACCTCTCGAATTTGAAGCACCTTCTTCTGTAAAGGTGCCCGGACAAATTAAGGTTGAGTCTAGAGTCTCGAAGGCACTTGCACCTTTTGAAGTTGTTGTGTTACCACTAATGGTACCTATTCCTATAGTAATGTCAGACATAACACCGTTCCACTCAAATGCCATACCATGGGATTACACAGCTGAAGCAAGGAGGAAAGGGAAGACCAAGACGAGAGAAGCAATTGTTGCGCATGGTATGACCAGAACAGGCAGGGTTTACACTCCAGAGCACCTAGCTGAGTCCAGTAAGCAAGCATCTGGATGGACTACTGAAACTGGGCCTGATGATCTTTGGAGGAAAATACTAGCTAAGGAGTATTCGATCATTGAGCAGTTGAACAAAACGCCAACGCAGATCTCCATCCTAGCTTTTCTGCAGAGTTCTGACGCACACAAAAATGCCTTGATGAAGACATTGAGCGAAGCTTATATGCCCAGCAACATAACTGGAGGCGAAATGGCAAATATGGTAGGGCAAATACTGGAAAGCCACAAAATCACCTTCCACGAAGATGAGCTGCCACCGGAAGGACTGAGTCACAACAAGGCCCTACACATCACCGTGCAATGTGCGGATTACTTCATCACTAGAGTCCTGATCGACAGAGTATCCAGCCTCAACATCTGTCTGCTGATCACTCCCAAAACATTGGGAAAGAGCCTGCACGAGATCAAAGATGGAGCCATCAATGTCAAAGCCTTCGATGGGTCCCAAAGGTCTACTATTGGAGAGATTAGCCTATGCCTGCAAATGGGACCAACTTGGTTCGACGTTGACTTTTAAGTGATAGATGTCCCTATTGGGACGACCATGGATCCACGCCGCTGGAGCTATAGCATCGACCCTACATCAGGCAGTGAAGTTCGAATGGAATCACCAAGAGGTGATTAATCATGGCGATAGTAGCAACCCCATATATAGTCGCCAGACCATCCCGATGATTGGAGGCAGAAGGAGAATAGGCGGAGAAACATACCACCACATTGAAAGGGTCAACACTGTAGACAAGGATAAATGGTGGGATAACAAGATTGAAAGTATCTTGAATTGGTATAGGTACGAACCTGGAAAGGGACTCGGCAAAAACCTCCAGGGAATCACCAAACCTATCAAGCTGAAGAAACTTGGTACTATATTTGGTTTGGGGTGTGAATACACTTGGAAGGAGTTCAATGACTGGTCGCCACCATGGCGCGGTCCCTACTATCCAATGGAGCATCCGATACCTCGCCTGGAGCAGACTTTCCAGCCGGCAGACATCATATATGGATCAGAGGAAGATGAAGCATTGGCAGCCATGAAGAATCTGTTTCTGGAAGAGGATATGGACTGTTGTGTTATTTTCGAGGAGGAAGGGGAGGAAGACCCTTCTATACAAGCTGTGAACCGAGGAGAATGCCTCAACAATTGGTCAATCAGAACCACCAGGGCCCGGAAAGCTTCGGGGTAGCAAGGCTAAATAAAAGCACCATGCATCACATTTTTACTTTTTACTAGCTGATTTTATTTCCGCATTGTCTTTAATTTTGAAAAGAGCTCCGATATTCAAAACAATTATGAATTCAATCGAAGCATTTCAGTTTATTATATATCTCGCTCTTATTATTTTTTTCTATCATTCACTTTATTTTACACAGCATTACTATTACTTGCCTTGACGATGAACCAACGATTGTAACTTGCAATGAGACAACGCAACAAACGGATATGGATTCAGAAGAGGATGATATACCAGAAGAGGTCGTCAGAGAGGTTGAGAATTTTGAGAATAGGCCTAAGTCTAACTTGGACAAAACTGAGGTCGTTAATCTGGGAGATACAGAGAATGTCAAAGAAACGCGCATCAGTGTTCACCTATCACCATCAGAAAAGAAAGAGTACATGGAATTCCTAAAGGAATATGAAGACATATTCGCCTGGTCGTATGATGATATGACTGGTCTCAGTACATCCATTGTAGCTCACAAACTGCCAACAGATCCAACATGTCCGCCGGTAAAGCAAAAGGTCAGGAAATTCAAACCCGACATGAGTTTGAAAATCAAAAAAGAGGTTACCAAGCAAGTCAAAGCCAAGGTTCTCAAGGTAGTAGAGTATTCGACATGGTTAGCCAACATCGTGCCAGTGCCAAAAAAGGATGGGAAAGTTAGAGTTTGTGTTGACTACAGGGATCTTAACCGGGCCAGTCCTAAAGACGACTTCCCCTTGCCGAACCTACACATTCTAATTGACAACTGCTCCAAGCATGAGTTATAGTCTTTCATTGATTATTTCGCTGGGTATCATCAGATATGGATGGACGAGGAAGATGTAGAGAAAATGGCTTTCATCACGCCATGGGGAATGTACTGTTACAAAATGATGCCATTCAGTTTGAAGAATGCTGGTGCCACCTACATGAGAGCCATGACTACCATCTTTCATGACATGATACACAAGGAGATCGAGGTATATATGGATGACGTCATCATCAAATCCAAGAAAGCTAGGGATCACATGGAAGACCTAAGAAAGTTCTTCAACAGACTGAGGAGGTACAATCTGAAACTGAATCCCGCCAAGTGTGCATTCGGGGTTCTTGCTGGTAAATTATTGGGTTTCATCGTGAGTCGTCGAGGAATAGAATTGGATCCGTCAAAGGTCAAAGCTATCCAAGAATTGACGCCGCCAAAGAACAAGAAGGACGTGATGAGCTTCCTAGGGAGACTCAACTATATCAGCCGGTTCATAGCTCAGTCCACGGTCATTTGTGAACCTATCTTTAAAATGTTGAAAAAGGATGATTGTCAGAAAGCTTTTGACAGAATTAAGGAATATCTATCAACACCGCCGGTCTTGGTTCTGTCTGAGCTAGGAAGACCCCTATTGCTTTACCTTGCGGTATTGGATGGAGCATTCGGTTGTGTTCTAGGACAATATGATGAAACAGGGAGAAAGGAGCAAGCCATCTACTATCTCAGTAAGAAGTTCACACCGTATGAGGCCCTGTATTCTCTTTTAGAACGCACTTGTTGTGCTCTGACTTGGGTCGCGCAGAAGTTGAGGCATTACTTCTGTGCTTACACTACTTATCTCATATCCAGAATGGACCCTTTGAAGTATATCTTCCAGAAACTCATGCCCACTGGCAAGCTCGCCAAGTGGCAAATCCTGCTAAGTGAATTTGACATTGTTTATGTGATCCAGAAAGCAATCAAAGGGCAAGACTTGGCGGATCATCTCGCCGAGAATCCCGTGAACGGAGAATACGAGCCCCTAAAAACGTATTTTCCCGATGAAGAGGTATCTTTCATAGGAGAAGATATTGCAGAATTCTATGATGGTTGGAGGTTGTTTTTCGACAGAGCTGCAAATTTCAAAGGAGTTGCATAGGAGCAGTCCTAGTATCAGAAACCGGCCAGCACTACCCGGTATCCACAAAGCTCAGGTTCCCTTGCACCAATAATATGGCCGAATATGAAGCCTGCATCTTGGGGCTCAAAATGGCCATTGACATGAACGTTCAAGAGTTGCTAGTGATTGGGGATTCAAACTTGCTCATACATCAGGTTCGAGAAGAGTGGGCAACCAAGAACTCTAAGATACTTCCCTACTTGCATCACATACAGGAGTTGAGGAAAAGGTTCACAAAGACAGAATTTCAGCACGTCCCTAGAGTCCAGAACGAGTTTGCTGATGCATTAGCTACTTTATCGTCCATGATCCAGCATCCAGATACAAATTTCATTAATTCCATCCCAGTAAAGATTCATGATCAGCTAGCTTATTGCGCCCACGTTGAGGAAGAAGCGGATGGAAAACCATGGTTCCATGACATCAAGGAGTACCTGACAACAGGGGAATATCCATAACTTGCCAATGCTACTCAGAAGCGCACACTTCGTAGGTTATCCAACAACTTCTTTCACAGTGGAGGAATCATGTACAGGAGGACTCCCGATTTGGGTTTACTAAGGTGTGTCGAAGCAAAAGAAGCATCCAGGCTATTGGACGAAGTGCATGCAGGGACCTGCGGGCCGCACATGAATGGTTTTGTCTTAGCAAAGAAGATACTCCGAGCAGGGTATTTTTGGATGACTATGGAAACAGACTGTATCCGGTATGTTCGCAAATGCCATCATTGTTAGATACATGCAGATATGATAAAGATGCCTCCAAATGAGCTTACTGCAACAAGCTCACCATGGCCATTCGCCGCTTAGGGAATGGATATTATCGGACCTATCGAGCATGCCGCATCAAATGGGAACAGGTTCATCTTAGTGGCAATCAATTATTTTACCAAATGGATCAAAGCAGCATCATACAAGGCGGTCACTAAGAAGGTTGTGGCAGATTTTTTCCGCGACCGCATTGTTTGTCGGTTCGAAATTTCGGAATCAATCATCATCGATAATGGTTCCAATCTCAATAGCGACTTGATGAAAGCAATGTGTGAAACATTCAAGATCAAACACAATAACTCTACAACTTACAGGCCTCAGATGAACGGAGCTGTGGAGGCATACAACAAGAATATCAAGAAGATACTAAGGAAGATGGTCGAAAGGCACAAACAATGGCATGAGAAATTGTCATTCGCCTTATTGGGATACCGCACCACAGTCCGCACATCGACCGGAGAAACTCCTTACATGCTGGTTTATGGTACAGAGGCGGTCATCCCCGCCGAGGTAGAAATTCCCTCCTTAAGGATCATATAATAAGCAGAGTTGGATGATGCAGAATGGGTAAAAGGACGCTACGAGCAGTTAGCCCTTATAGATGGGAAAAGGATGAATGTAGTTTGCCACGGTCAATTGTATTAGAACAGAAGGTCCAAAGCCTTCAACAAAAGAGTTAAGCCAAGGAAGTTTACACCGGGGCAGCTGGTGTTGAAGAAAATATTCCCACATCAAGATGAAGCCAAGGGGAAGTTCTCTCCCAATTGGCAGGGTTCGTACATGGTTCACCGGATTCTAACTGGAGGAGCCCTTATTCTTACAGAAATGGACGAAGAAGTCTGGCCAAAGCCGATCAATTCAGATGCAGTAAAACGATATTATGTGTAACCACTTATGATTCCCTCTATGATGATCTGAAATACGCCTGACCTGATTCCCGTTTAAGAGGGGATACGTAGGCAGCCCTATGGGTTCGGTCACAATTTAATAAAAATTCCATTTTTCCCCGCTATTGGAACTGGGGCAGAATTTTGAGGAGAACCCTCAAAATTCCGAAGTTGATTTTAGTCCATGCATGGCCAGAAGCGCCAGCCCAGTAAACTGGGGCGGAATTTTGAAGAGGACCCTCAAAATTCCGAAGACGATTTTTTTTAGTCATTCAGCACAGCCGTCAGAAATGTCCGCTTAGCAAACTGGGGCAGAATTTTGAGGAGGACCCTCAAAATTCCGGAGCGAAAGAGGTTGCAATGTCTTGAACCACGTCGCAGTCATTGGTTCAACTAAAGAAAACTATTTTCGATTATATACTTACGTTATATTTACTAAATCATGCATAACTATTATCCGAATTGTTGTTGTTTAGCGACGCTACCCCAATGACACACAACGTCAAGAGCCTGGGGAAGACGAACTAACATTTTCCCTTTACAGAACTCACGATTTTTCTTTGGATGCAGGCACTCGACTTGCAGTATCGTTAAGTATATTTATGTACGCATACTTTCCCAAGAATGCAACTTCTCAGAACCATCACTTGCCCGCAATCGCTATCCGTACACAATCTCCCCAGCAGTCATATTGTCGTAATCGGCTATCAGCTAAGAGATCTTACCACTAATCGTCCTTTTACATTCTTGCACTGCATAAGGCTACTTATCTGCCTTTCGAGACTAAGCTCTGTCTCCATCTGCATTTTGCATAAGGCTACTTTTCTGCCTTCCGGGGTTAAGCTCTACCTTCATCATCATCTGCATAAGGCTACTTATCTGCCTTTCGAGACTAAGCTCTACCTCCATCATCCTCTGCATAAGGCTACTTTTCTGCCTTCCGAGGTTAAGCTCTACCTCCATCATCATCTGCATAAGGCTACTCTTCTGCCTTTCGAGACTAAGCCCTGTCTCCATCTGTATAAGGCTACTCTATCTGCCTTTCGAGACTAAGCATTGTCTTCATCCTGCATGGCTAAAATATCGCCTCTTTACTTTTCTCGCACGGCTGCAACATCGCCACCTTCATTTAAATTTTGTACCGGCTGAAAGATCGCCACCTTTTGCATTTCATGGGCTGAAAGATCGCCAACCTATTCAAAGGCATCATAGTTTGGAGGCACCATCTACATGGCCCGAGAACATCATTTCATGGCCTGCGAATTTTTATTTACGCTCTTCATAGCCCGGGACGTCATGGTCCAAGGACGCCATCCTAACCGTCCAAAGACAGCATTCATGGTCCAATGGGAACTTGCATCACGTTTAAATTTATGTACAATCTATGCTGTATTGCCCACTTGCAGGTACACCGGATAGCAAATGGCCATCTCAATAGTAGTGATCCCACCCCGGTTCTCGCAGTCTATCAAACTTCAACTATCCTTCTCAACTTAGGCATCGCGTCCGTTTCTTTCAATAACTCTATCGGCATATTTTGCCGATGGATCCTGAACTACATATGGCCGAATTCCTGTAAGACTAGGGATATGTAGACAGCTCAAGAGCTAGAGCTCGGTCAGAATTCTTTGCATATCGTCTCTTTCGGTCAAAATTGGTCATTATATCTTTACCCGACAACTCTTTCATCCTTCCCGGGTAAAGAGGGGCAGTTGTTGATACCTAATTTTTTCCTATGTATTTCTTTTACATGCAAATACTTTCAAATATCATATACCTACATATATAAGTATGCCCAAGTGTTTTAGTATTTTTCCAATTTTTTAAAAGATTTTTAAATTGATTTATTGCTCAATAATTATTCCCAAAATTATCACTTTGGTGAATAACTTATTTTATTCTCATATTTATACCAAAATATAGGTAGGTTACTTTTCATATATTTTTACAAATTAATTTGGTATTTTAAAAGCTAAATTGCATATAATTGCAATTTTAGCCTGCTTTAAGATTTAATAGCATTTTATAATTATGAAACTGGTTCCAATATTTTTTAATTAATATTTATATACTATTAACGGATCCAGTGCTTTTAATTTGCTTTCAAAATCGTTTTTTACTATTTTTATAAAATAAAAAGGGAAAATTGGCTATTTAAATTTTGGCCTCAGTTCGTTTCAATTGTAGCCCCATTACATATCGATTTTAGCCTAAAATTGACCCAATTTCAAACTCAAATTCGGACCAGCCCAATTACCACTCTAACCCGACCCAACACTTATTCAACCGACCCAGCCCATAACCCCTTTTAATCCCGGTCATTGATCATTTAGATCAACGGCCACCGTTGCTTCTTACCTTTTTTAATCCAAACGACCCTAAACCCTACCTCATTCTTTCAGAGACGTCACCTTTGAATCCCTTCTTTCTCTCAACTCACCTCAAACCCTAGCCGCCGCCTCTCGCTGAAACCCTAATCCATGGCTTCCCAAGCTCATCGGGGGCCTATACCAGCCTCTCATGGCTTCTACGTGCTCATTTCTAAGGTCCTATGACCAGATCTTGAAAGGTTTCGACCAAGCCTTTGCTTGATGACTGTTCTCCGGTCGTCTTCAACCTTTGTCCGGCCAGCCATGGCTATCCAAGTTCGACCATCGACTCTCCTACTTAGATCGATTGTTTTCAAAGCCTTCCTCATCACCTGGGTTTCTTACGAAACCCTAATCTCTAAGGTTCCTCTGATTTTATTTCAGATTTGCTCCGGATCTATGTGTGTTTTGAACTTGCTAAGCATTTTTTCTCGAAGTTTCTTTAATTTTGCTTTCAAAACTCTTTATTCTTCAACTAGGGTTTCATGTTAAGTTATTTCGAATCTCTTCTCTGATTCTCGACATGTTTTGCTTGTGTTGTTTTTCTATTTGAGTTAGCATGTTGAAAACCCTAATATTTGGAATTTTGTTTGAGTTTCTTAGTCTGTTTGTTTGTATTAGTTTGATTTACCTTGTTTACACCTGATTAGCGTTGAAAACCCTAATTTTTGGGGTTTATTTGAGATTTTGAATTCGCTTGTTTGTTTCACTTGTTTATCGCCTCTAAACTCGACTAATTTTTGAAAACCCTAGTTCTTTGGGGCCTATTTGAGTCCCTTGAGTTTATTCGCAATTCGGCTGTCTGAAGTTGCTCAGCCTGATTCTTTTTGTTTCAGCATCTCTTTTCCTTATGTGATTCCTTTTTGTTCTGAGTTCCGACTATCTGTCAAACTCGACTGTGTTTTCAGAAATGTTTTTACTTGATTCTTTGCATGTTTCTGGTCTTTTCCTCTACTACTAAATCACTGAAACCTGACCTAAGTGACTATCATGCTATGAATGCTTGCTCTATGCTATTACTGTATGTTGTTCCTTCTCGCCATAGCTTGGCCTTACATGCTTATTACTTGTGCACTTCATTTATATACTGAGTCCCTTCTCGTGATTGATTTTCAAAACTTTTCCTTATGAAATTCTGATTTTTTACTCGCCCGTTAAGGGTTAGTTGATTCTCTCTCTTTGTTTGGCCTTACCAGATCCTTTCCAAAATAAGTACATTCCTATATTTAGACTTAATCCCTTACTATATGATTTTACTTCTCCTTTTATGGTAACAATCATTCTGCTTATAAATTGATCTTCTTTCCTTATATTAATCCTGTTAGTGTTCATTTGAGCAGTAATCCCTTGATTAAAGGGGAATTCCTGTGTTAATTGATTCGGACTGTGTTTATTTCCATGTTTGTGTTGAAACCTTATTTGTTACCTTATTCTCTACTCGTTTTCAAAACTATAAATACCTGTACCTCTTCTCTTTCAAAAAACAAGTTCGAACACACAGCATAAGTCACCACTTCTTCTCTCAAATACACTTAGGTTTTCTAAAAAACATTCGAGTTTTCTCTAAACTCATAAGCTCTCTTCTCTGATTGTGTTTTGGCTGCAAGTATCCTGCTTTTTTTTGTGCTTACTTTTCTGCAACTGGTATGTCTCTTCTTGTTTAAATTCTTCCCCCTTTCTTATGTGTTATGCTTCAGTCTTTTCTTTGTTTATTTTACTGCTTTCTGCAAGCTTGTTATTCCTGCTCCTATATGAATCCCCATCCCTGAACCTTTTGTCTGCTGAGTTATGGTTCAGAAAACATGACAACCCTTGACATTGTTGTTCATGTATATGGACTGGACTCCCTGAGTCCTAAACTCTTTCAATTCCCATTCCTTTTCCCCCTTATATGTATTCTGAGCTTGAGACTTTGGTCTGGCAGTGTCCTAATCACTGCCCAGACCATAGTGTGACCTTTAATAGGTCTGTGCTCTTATTTGTTGGATAAACAAGCTTGGTCAGGGGTGTGCCAGCCTACCTCATGGCTAGGCATGACCACCAACCTGCCATGACCTAGTGTTTTGTCCTTTGAAAGCTCTCAAAAGGCCCCAAATCCCTTTCCCTTTAGGATTATTAGTCCTAAATGCCTCCGGGACTGATAGGATTGGGACGGGTACTAGCATGCAATAAGTAACGAAACTTTCCGCGCTTTAATATCTTAACGGGGTGGGATGGGTAGAATATGGAGATGATGACTGATGTGCTAATATCACGTGCGACCCCTCTTTTTGAGGAGTGATTTCTGGGTATTGCATTGAAGTGATCCATATTAATCATAAACCTAGGACCCCCCTCCCCTTATTTACTTTCATCTCTTCTCGTGGGACCATTCAAATCTTTTTTTCATAAATTTCTGTCCTCTGTACTTACCTTCAAAAGTTTTCAACCTAATTGCAATGTTGTATGCAAGTCCTTATTTGAGCCTTGATTGTTTACTTGTAAAGTCACAATTGTAACATGGCTGGGACCACACTAGTGGATCTTGAGAGGTGCCTAACACCTTCCCCTCGAGATAATTTCTAGCCCTTACCCAAACTCTGGTTTTTCCAACTCAAACATTTCTTAAAGTGTCCTAATGCACTATAATAATTAGGTGGCGACTCTTCAAAATTCCAAAACCCAATTCTCAAAAGGGAATAGAGTTGTCCTCCCAAATGTCGTATACCCGATTTCAACCCGTAGAAAAAGGGGGCGTCGACACCCGATAGTTCAGGCTTATGCAAGACATTTCGAAGTGGGTACGTAGTCAATACACATATAAGGTGGCATTGAAAATATGGTTTTCATTTCCTAGATGCGTTTATTAATGCAAGAACTAACTTTTCCAAATGTGGATACCTGGTTTCAGGATCTCCTAGGGTCCGACTCACATAATAGACAGGAAATGCATACCTTGCTCTTCTCAAACCAACCAACCACTTACCGCCACCTCGGACACGGCTAAATACAAGTAGAGTGTTTCATCCTCCTTCGGAGTATGGAGCAGGGGTGGGCTCGAGAGATACCGTTTTAATTCTTCCAAGGCTTGTTGGCACTCCGGAGTCCACGCGAAGTTGTTCTTCTTCTTGAGTAGGGAAAAAAAATGATGGCTCCGATCTGATGACCTTGAGATAAATTGACCTAGGGCAGCTATCCGTCCGGTCAGCCGTTGTACGGCTTTCACGTTGTTCACTACAGTGATTTCCTCGTTGGCTTTGATTTTATCGGGGTTGATCTCGATACCCCTATTTGACACCATAAAGCCCAAAAACTTTCCTAAGCCAACTCCAAAAGCGCATTTCTCGGGGTTGAGTTTCATGTTGTACTTTCTTAGGATATTGAACGTCACCTGGGTCAAATAGTCCTTTGCTCGCAGGGACTTAACTAGCATGTCATCAATATAAACTTCCATGGATTTGCCTATTTGATGTTCGAACATCTTATTAACTAGGCGTTGATATGTGGCTCCTGCATTTTTTAGTCCGAAGGGCATTACATTATAACAATATGTACCATACTTCGTGATGAACTAAGTTTTTTCCTGGTCCTCTGGGTTCATTTGAATTTGGTTGTACCCGGAGTAGGCATCGAGAAAATTAAGGATCTCCTGGCCGGCCGTAGCATTGATCAAACGATCGATGTTGGGCAATGAGAAAGAATCTTTAGGACATACTTTGCTCAAATCTTTGTAGTCTACATACATTCTAAGTTTGTTTCCCTTTTTAGGGACTACTACTACGTTAGATATCCATTCGGGATACTTTACTTCCCTAATGGACCTTATCTTGAGAAGTTTGGTTACCTCTTCTATGATGAATGCATGCTTTATCTCGGACTGAGGTCTCCTCTTTTGCTTCACCGATTTAAATCTGGGATCGACACTTAGTCGATAGGTAGTTATCTCTAGTGGGATCCCTATCATATCTAAGTGGGACCGGGCAAAGCAATCAATGTTACCGATAAGAAATTGAATGAGCTTTTCCTGAGTTCGGGGTTTAACCATGTCCCCAGGTATACCTTTCATTCTGGAAGATGCTCGATCAATATGGCATGATCGAGTTCTTCAACCGTGGACTTCATCGCATCTGATTCCTTGGGGGCAATGAAGGCTCGGGGGGTGAGGAAATCTTCTTCTTCGTCCTCGACCACCTGTTCATCGGCCACCTGTCCCTCGGGCTAAATCGAGGGTATGGGTTGTGATTGCTATTTGGCGACCTGATTGTCCTTTGGCTTCTCCGATGTGGATGGTGTTGATACCAGTGCCAAGTCGTGTACTGCAAACATCTCCTTAGCTGCGTGCTGCTCTCTCTATACTGTTTTCACGCCATCCTTTGTTGGGAACTTTATCATTTGATGAAGGGTTGATGGCACTGCCCTCATGCTATGGATCCACGATATTCCAAGTAAAGCATTATACCTCATATCTCCTTCGATAACATGAAACTTGGTGTCTTGTATGGTTTCGGCCACGTTGACTGGGAGGATGATTTCCCCCTTCGTCGTTTTACTTGCCATGTTGAAGCCATTCAAGACTCGAGATGCTAGTATGATTTCACCGAGAAACCCGAGCTGCTCCATGACCCTTGGCCTAATTGTATTTGTCGAACTACCTGAATCCACGAGAACACATTTAACTTGAACTTTATTTAAAAGGATAGAAATTACCAGAGCATCATTGTGAGGCTGAGATAAGGCCTCGATGTATTCTTCGCTGAATGTGAGGATGTCCTCGGACATGTAGTCTCGAGTCCATTTCTCCTTTGTGATAGATACTTTGGTACGTTTGAATATGGATCCTTGTGGGATGTCGACTCCACCGATGATTATGTGAATGACATGTTGAGGTTCTTCAGGTTCATTCTTCCTGTTTGCAAATCTTTATCGAAATGGTTCTTGGCCCGGTCGTTGAGAAATTCACGAAGATTCCCCTCGTTGAACAACCAGGCTACCTCCTCTCTAAGCTTCCTGAAATCCTCTGTCCTATGCCCATGAGTACCACGATACTTGCACATCAAGTTGGGGTTCCTCTGAGAAGGATCGGTCTGTATAGGCTTGGGCCATCTGGTATCTCTAATTTTGCCAATGGCGGAGACGATACCCGAGGTATCAACGTTGAAGTTGTATTCCGATAATCGGGGTACCTCCACCGGTCTCGAGTACCTATCAAACCCGATCTTGCTCATGAGTACCCGGGAAATTTGATCTCGATCTGCTCTTCGATCATTCTGAGGTATGTTATGCCTTGAAATGTTCCTCCGATCCTCGACGTATGGCTGATATCTTTCCTTATTTGACCTTGACCCCCTGTCTCTATTTCCTGACTCCTTTGCTAGTAACCTGCTTGGATAAACTAATCCCGAGGGGGCTCCTAACTGGTCATCCTCAACCCTAATTTTTGATTGGTACCTGGCATGCACATCCACCCAAGTCATGGCGGCATACTCGATCAAGTTTTGCTTCAGCTCCTTCGAAGTTATCAAACTTCGTTCATTTAGCCCCTGAGTGAAGGCTTGTACGACCCAGTCATTGGAGACTGGCGGTAACTCCATTTGTTCTGACTAGAAACGGGATACAAACTCCCTTAGCATCTCGTTCTCCATTTGCTTTATTTTGAATTCATCGGACTTCCTTGTTGCAACTTTTATAGCATCGACATGTGCCTTTACAAATGAGTCTGCCAATATGGCAAACGAATCAATAGAGTTCGGGGGTAAGTTATGGTACCAAATCCTGGCACCCTTAGACAGAGTTTCCCCAAACTTTTTTAGCAAAACAAACTCAATCTCATCGTCTTCCAATCATTTACTTTTATGCCACAAGTATAGGTGGTGATGTGCTCATTGGGATCAGTGGTCCCATTGTATTTTGGGATATCTGGCATCCAAAACTTCTTCGGGATGGGCTTCGGAGCCGCACTCTGGGGGAATGGTTTTTGCACGAACTTCTTCGAGTCCAGTCCTTTCAAAATAGGAGGTGCTCCCGGTATCTGGTTGACCCTAGAGTTGTATGTCTCCACCTTTTTGTCATTTTCTTCAATCTTCTTTTCTCCGGTCTCAATCCTTTTGGCGAGCTCTTCAAGCATTCTCATAACTATGGGGTCAGTCCCTGAGATACTTTTAGCGGGCCTTTCAAGCATTGGTTCAGCACGCTGAGTGTTCACTGGTTCGGCTGTGTTTGGAGTTCTATTCTGACTCTGAAGTTGAGCGATGGTGACTTGCTGGGCTTGCAACATTTCGAATGTCATCTGGAGGCTGACTCCTCCTCTGTGCATTCCTCGTGTTCGTTGGCAATCAGGTCGGTCTTCCCTGTGAGCATTCCCTACGGGGTTTGCACCTGAATTCGCGTTTAGAGCGTTATGCGAGCTGATATCAACCAACTCCATATTTGGCACTTCCTCAGGGTTTATGGGTGGTACACTGACCCCTATACCGCTATTTTCTCCAAGACCTTCGTCGTTGTGAATAGGTGCATTCTGTGTGCTAGACATGTTTAAGCCTGAGAATCAAAAAATCTTGACAAAAAAGTGTAAAGATAACGTGTGTAATGAGAATTAGTAAAGAAATAATCACTATTATCTTTAGCACCACGATGGACGCCAAACTATTTACCTCGAAAAATGTGAGTAACAATTAAAGATAATTTGTGGTTTTAAAGATATGTGATTTATTCCAATACTAGTGAATATACAAGTAATATTATGTTTAAGTAGGAAGAATTGATGAACCAAACCAGTGTTGTTAGAGCAGCGGGGACCTCGATCTCGATTATCTCGGAGGCCTCGAGGTGAGCTAAGAGCCAATAAAGTATGAACAATAAAGTAAAAATAATAAAGTTGTAGAACAATTGTTGAGCACGGGAAAAGTAAAGTAGAATATTATATTGCAGTAAATGAGATTTTTTTACAAAGATTGGGGTCCCCTTTATATAGAAGGGGAAAACTCTAATATGGTACATTTCCAATTATGACAAAGAATTCTATTGATACAGCTGGATAACAACCCAGTACGGACTTGTACTATTTCGTACAGATCTTATCCCTTAATTTATACCCTGACCCACGTGTTCTTGAGAAATTCTCGCTCTTTTTTGAGTGTCATAAAAAATGTACTGCCATCGAGGCAGATCATGGCGGCTCTTCGATTTGCTCCCCGAGGTATGCATTTTCCAGCCATATTTGGTCTTTACTTCGTGCTACCCCGAACCCGAGCCCGAGTTCCATTCGGTCCTCGAAATCGAGCTCTCTAATCTCGACCGTATACAGACTTTTCAAAAGAACAAAGAAATCTCAATGAAGTGCTACAAGGACTATTTGTAGGTTCATTTTTCGTATCTCAATAAAAAATTTTAAGTAGTGGCATATAATGACAGTATAGTTATAAAACTTGTTTCAAATACAATATTCAAGCATAACTTGAAGTCAGTAATCGATGACAATACTTTGATGGGAATTCCAATAATAACGTGATTGTTTTTAAGTAAAAAAAATGAATTAGAGATGGTTTCTGGCGTCTCTGTATTTGGTAAAATTTGGTCTTAATTCATAGCTCGGCCGTGCAGCGTGACGGATTCAGGATTATAAAGTGATGAGTGCTCGTCAAAAAAAAATTCAAAAGAAGAGGAAAAATGAGTTTAATTATGGGTGCCTACTCAATATTTATTTAAATATTTCTATAATTATTTGTACAAATTTACCAAATATGATCTAGTGCTTAAGCACCCACCGGTGCCCGTGTGGATCCGCCATTGGCAGTAACACATAGCAGTAATGGTTCAATACCTAAAAGCATGAAAGACAAAACCAAAAGAACCAAAAGACTACCATCAGGGTCGCCCATTCGAATCCGAAACAAGAGTGATCGAAAGGGATTCGTCAAGCATATATCCGGAATGGACTAGATATCTATGGTGCCATACTCCGATGTATCCTAGATCTTTTCGAGATTGTGGCCCTGTCCGTTACGCTATCACAGTTATGGCTAACGAGAATCTCGCAATCTGTTAATGATATTCTCAACGTGCATCTTAGAAACATGGAACGATCATGTCCTACTTAGACTATGAATACCTTACTTTATATACTTGTAGCACACATTCTAGACCACACATACTAGACTATAGACAGGTCTCTCCAAAATCATCATCTCAGATATACCTTTGAAGGATTGCATTATGTTCTTGTATAGCCGCTTCGAAGGCCGACATTCAACAAGAATTACTTCATTGCGTTCTTCAATTCTGTTTTGATCATTGTTACTATTTATAGTATTTTATGCAAAACACTTTGGATTAATCTGTTTGCTAGTGACCGTAAAATATAAATTCAATTGTTTATTATACAATCAGATTTTGGGTTAAACAATTTCAATGATATTAATATTTAGGCAGAGTAACATTATAAAAGTAGGAAAAAAATTTGCAGCTCTCTTGTAATAGCTCCTGATTACTTGTAACACTTGTACTAGTAATGACTTGGTTTAAGCTATAATATAAGGGGTCGCTTGGCAAGAGGTATTAAAAAAAATAATACAAGTATTAGCTCTATGCATTACTAATATCTTGTTTGGTATATTTTTTCAACATGTGTATAACTAATATTTGTATTAGTTATACATCATACTTGGTATTATCCTATGCATAAGTAATGCATAGAAAATCATGGTATTAGTAATACCAAGGCTATTAATGCATGCATTAGTATGGTTAAAGACAAAATTATCCTTAATGTCCCTTAAAGCTAGAGAATATGGAGGACATTTTTGTAAACAACTATTTTTCTTAAAAATTATGCAATGCATTATAATTCTAATACATCACACCATACAGTAAATAAGAAATAATATTTGTATAACTAATGCTTGCATTACTAACCCATGCATTATGAATCCATGCATTACTAATGCACTTATTCCGCACTATTGTTATACACCCTACCAAATGACCCCTAAATATAAAAATGTTAAACCTCAAACCAGTATCCAAGGCAATCAATATTACCCGCATAATTATTCTTAAAATAAAAACATAAAGTTCTAATTACAGTAGTCAATGTTTGACTCAAAAGATGTTAGAATCTTTTTGAATAAATCAATCAAAGAGGATGAAGGGGTAAACCTTAGTTTAATATAATAAATTCTAGATCTGTAAACTAATTGAAAAAAGAATGCATAAGATGAGATAGAGGTAACCACTTTTATTGATATTTTTCGTTGTAGCTCCCCTTAATCAATGGAGGAGGCCCCATTGCATATTCTTTTTGAGATTGCTTTATTCTCCCTTCTATTATGAAGATTACAGAGGAGGGGAGAAAGGGAAAAAAGGAGAGCCCATTTTTACAAGCCGCGCCCCTATATATAGTTATGGAATCTCTACTATATACTTGGTTAGATGCTCTCTCATGCTACGTCTGCCTTCGTCATCCCCTAGACGTCGTTCTTTTTGACTTGACGGATATTGTGAGTACGATATTTGGAATAAAACATGTCGTCTTTCGCTGCCTCGCCGCTTGGGCGGGATGTCGGTTAGATCGGCCTTAGCGGTCAAATTTTGACCAATACAGTTAGTCCCTCCGTTTGCCGGGGTCGTCCCCTGTTGGGCTAGGCAGATGGATTATGATTACCACACATCTGAGAGAAATCTGACTACCTACCCCTTGGGTATGATCCTTAGACTCGAATGAGGTAACGACACTCTTTCGATAACCTTGGACCGTTGCGGCTGTTTCGGAACCGAAACATCGTTTGGATTGAAACGTTGTTCGTGGCTACCGCCATTATAACACACGTTCCCGGGGAATTGAAATGTTTCGTGCCTCATCAAATTCGATTGGCGACTCTTGGCTTTCGTGCTTGGGAGATTTATGTCTCTTATAAATAGAAGGATCACATCATTCGATGGGCACACTTACTTACCCTTTGCTTGAAAGAACTTTGCGAACATACTTTCTTCCTGATACTTCAGATTTTGACTTGTCCCTAGTTAACTCAAAACCTTCATCCTTCCTTTTCTTTATCTTTTTGTTTTACCAAAGTGGCATAATGGCTGGTGATTCTTCTCGCGCTGACCTCCCTGTCACAATTCTGGCGCCGAAAAATGATGTTCTGGCCATCAGAGGAGTAGAAGTGGTAGAGGATGAGGAGGTCCCCTTGATCGCTGAGATCTTGCCTCGTCCTGGGAAAGCATGGACCGACTTCTGCAGTACCGCCGAGGAGGAGCCGGAACCTGTCCCCTCCGTTATACAAGAGGAGGAAATCGCAGAATTGAAATCTAGGTGGGGAATTCCCCATTATGTTGAAATACGGCTAGTTGTAGGGGACGACATAGTCCATTTTGACCGCCCCGGGTACTACATTCTATGCCTACCCCTTTCTTATCGGGTACACGCTTCCTCTCCCTCTCCTAGTGGTAGATTTCTGCCGCTTTTATGAGGTGTCCCCCGCTCAACTTTTGTCGTACCTGTATAAACTGTTCCTTATGTTGATCAAATTTGCGGAGCTTGCCGGTCGTGAAATCACTTTGGAGCACATGCTCAATATTTTCGCCCCTCAGCTTATTCGCAGCACGATGATTCACATGCGCCATCGGGGGTCGAAGAGTTTGGTGGTGAAGATGGATGATAGGGCTAACTATCGCTTCTACAAGAATTACTTCTATGTTCAGACCGAGCACCTTGTGGCGGATCCTACGGGGTTCCTTGAGAAGTGGAACTTTGCGTGTAAGTTTTTATGTTTTTAGTCGGAGAGATGCCCGACCATTTTTCGTTGTAGTACTAAACCCTATTATGTTTTCGCAGCTCCAAAATTACCTCCTCCATCTGTGGAAGGTATCCGTGAGTGGGTAAGTGCTATCCTTCCCCATACGGTGGGGGTCCGCACATGGTCGGCTTTTTATGAAAAATATGGACGCAGGCCCCTTACAGGTGAGACGTCATTTCAGTTTGTTATTTTTCTTCCTTTTACTTGGTTTCTTATGTATTGTTTGTTGATGTCTGGGAGAGTGCAGAGTGCGAGGGCTCATCCATTAGCTTTTCGTTAGCCTTCATCGTCTGCTCACCCTGCTGTAGTGTTTGCTGCTCGATCTTCGTCGAGGGCTGATTCAGTTGAGTTTACGGCTGCGGTTATACCTATGGAGGCCATTCCTCAAACTGAGGCTCCGACCCGTGCCGCTCATCTGACGAGTGAATATCCCCATGCTGAGGAAGGAGAGGGGCCGTCTAAGAGGCGGCAAATGGAGTTTATGGTAGCACTTCCGGCCGTAATACATCTGGAAGAAGACTCTCCCTTGACGGGATCTGGGGTGGGGGTTGATACCACTCCGCCTGTAGAGACGGAGCCAGCTGTTGTATCTTCCCCATCGACGAAGATTCTCGCCACCGTAGTTGATCAACAATCTACCGTGATGGGAGACCAGCCTTCTGAGACCGTTGTTGTGGTTTCGGACGGGCCTTAGTCCTCCATACCTGGTCGTGCTTCCTCCTCGGCTGCTGAAAGAGGAAAGGGCATCATGGTCGACGACTATGAATCCGAGTCAGACCTCGATCTTGATAATTTTAGGATATTTGAAGAGGGTCTTACCCACTCGGTGGTTCATGCAGGAGGCCCGTCCTGTATTCTTGAGATCTCTTCGGATGTTAATCTCCTAAGGGACACGGAGGATCTGGTGCCGCAGTTCGACATTTTGTGCTCCGCTGCCAAGAACGAGGCTCTCCGAAATGTTACTGATATCGACTTGATGCATGAAGTGGCCGCTATGGGCATGAGGGTAAATTTTTCCTTTCTTTCACGTTTATTTTATTTTTCTAGATAATACGATCTTAACCCATCTTTTCGTTTTTCAGACGTACATGTTGGAGATTGAGAGCACTTGTAGGGCTGACATTCGGACTAAGATTTTCCTAAAGGCATTGGAGAAATATCAACGCTATCACAAAAAGTGTCGTGAGATGCACGAGCCTCTGAGGGAGAATCCCGATGCTCGATCCCTTGGCGAGGAATTGGAGAAGAGAGACCAGCAGTTGATGGAAGTCGTTCACAGAAATAGTGTGCTCTAGGAGCAACTTCATACGAAGGACGAAGAGCTTGAGTTAGGCAAGGGGGTAGCCGCAAAGTGTGACTATCTTCAGGGGAGACTGAGGTCAATGCAGTCCGAGGTGGATCAGAACCTTATCCAGGTCGAGGCTATGAGCGCGGAGTGGATGGAAAAATTGGCTGAGTTAGAGAGAAAGGTTGCCGGGTTGGAGAGTTTCGAAAGTGCCTGGTCTTTGGCTTCGGCAAGGGCGGCGGCCCTGGAGAACACTATCCGCATCCTCCAGTCCGAGCAGGAGTCGGAGAGAGCGACGACCATGCTAATGGAGGAGAGGCTTGAGAAGCGCATTGGTAAGATCGATCGGGAAGCATCGACCTTAGGAGATCAGGTTGCCGCTCTAGAGGCTGAAAAAGAGCAACTGTTGGCTCAAATTGAGTCTTCCTCCGCTGCTGTTCCCTGCCACTTACACGAGCTTTGGGTTCATGCTGAAGCTCAGCAGTATATATAAAAGAGTTTGTGGGAGGCGGGTAATGTTACTGAGGCCACATATGAAGAAGCATGGGCAAAGGCACGAGAGGCTCGTGTCAACTGTGGTTATGACTCTGCGACACCGGAGACCAATAAGGGCGCGGATAATGAGGGAGGACTTCCTGGATATGGTGGCGATGATGGTGGCGGTGATGACACCGAGTGAAAGAATGTTGTCTTTGTCTATTTTCTATTTTTTTATTCGTTGTTGGTTGTCGTTGTTTCTTTCTCCTTTTCTTTTCTTTTCTTTTTTACTATTGGCTTGGGCCGTATGTTGCGGATATGTTGTCTTTCTCCTTTTCTTTGCGGATAAAGAGAAATTTTTCGTTGTTGTATGCCCTCTGTATTATATATATTTTTTGTTTTGCTCTTTATAACTATGGTGCGAAGTATATTCTCGCGTGACCAATTCCCTATTTTTTGGGAATTTAGTATCATGCGGGTTGAATGGAATCTTGGTGACGGCTTTGGCAGACACATTGATGTTTTCGAACTTGCACCGAGGTGCTGTCCCATCATAGTCCGAATGGTACCGAGCGATTTTTCCAATAACGATTTTAGCCGTAGGGATATTACTTCCGGGTTCATATGGAAGTATTATCTTGTCACGAGTCTCGGTCTTTCTTTCCTTGGCTTTAAGGGCGCTATTTTGAATTTTTGTTGAGATATCAATCTATCGACGTTCGATCGAGGCCGAACTCTTTCTTTTTGACGAAGGCCCTTGGCCTTTAGGGTGTTATTTCGAACTTGTCGGAATATTAACCCATCGTCGTTCGATTGAGGTCGTACTCTTATCTTTGGCGAAGGCCCTTGGCCTTTAGGGTGTTATTTTGAACTTGTCAAAATTTTAACCCGTCGTCGTTCGATCGAGGTCGAACTCTTTTCTTTGGCGAAGGCCCTTGGCCTTTAGGGTGTTATTTCAAACTTGTCAAAATTTTAACTTGTCGTCGTTCGATCGAGGTCGAACTCTTCTCTTTGGCGAAGGCCCTTGGTTGTTAGTGTGTTTTTTCGAACTTGTCGAAATTTTATCCCGTCGTCGTTCGATCGAAGTCGAACTCTCTTTGGCGAAGGCCCTTGGCCTTTAGGTGTTATTTCGAACTTGTCGAAATACTAACCCGTCATCTTTCGATTGAGGTCGAACTCTTCTCTTTGGCGAAGGCCCTTAGCCTTTGGGTGTTATTTCGAACTTGTCGAAATATTAACCCGTTGTCATTCGATTAAGGTCGAACTCTTCTCTTGCGAAGGCCCTTGGCCTTTAAGGTGTTATTTCGAACTTGTCGAAATATTAACCCGTCATTGTTCGATTGAGGTCGAACTCTTCTCTTTGGCGAAGGCCCTTGGCCTTAAGGGTGTTATTTCGAACTTGTCGAAATATTAACTTGTCGTCGTTCGATTGAGGTTGATCTCTTCTCTTTAGCGAAGGCCCTTGGCCTTTAGGGTGTTATTTCGAACTTGTCGAAATATTAACCCGTTGTTGTTCGATTGAGGTCGAACTCTTCTCTTTGGCGAAGGCCCTTGGCCTTTAGGGTGTTATTTCGAAATTGTTGAAATATTAACCCGTCGTCATTCGATTGAGGTCGAACTCTTCTTTTTGGCGAAGGCCCTTGGCCTTTAGGGTGTTATTTCAAACTTGTCAAAATTTCAACCCGTCGTCGTTCGATCGAGGTCGAGCTCTTCTCTTTGGCGAAGGCTCTTGGCCTTTAGGGTGTTATTTCAAACTTGTCAAAATATTAACTCGTCGTCGTTCGATTGAGGTTAAACTCTTCTCTTTGGCGAAGGCCCTTGGCCTTTAGGGTGTTATTTCGAACTTGTCGAAATATTAACCCGTCGTCGTTCGATTGAGGTTAAACTCTTCTCTTTGGCGAAGGCCCTTGGCCTTTAGGGTGTTATTTCGAACTTGTCGAAATATTAACCCATCGTTGTTCGATTGAGGTCGAACTTTTCTCTTTGGTGAAGGCCCTTGGCCTTTAAGGTGTTATTTCGAGCTTGTCGAAATATTAACCCGTCGTTGTTCGATTAAGGTCAAACTCTTCTCTTTGGCGAAGGCCTTTGGCCTTTAGGGTGTTGTTTCGAACTTGTCGAAATATTAACTCGTCGTTAGTCCCAGTTTTTGGAGAATCATGTATCCTCTGGTGGAGTCCCAGTTCGCTTAATTATGTTCGCGTTGGAGAGTGTAATATCGGAGAGTACGAAACGTTGCTGTTTTGCTCACGTTTGTTTCATGCATACATTAGAGTTTTCTTGTCTAATCGTTTCGCCTTTCGGTCTGGAGATGTTATTGGTGGGCAATATTTCGGTTGTTTTGTAGTAGTTTCCCATTCTCCGGTTGAGGTGTTTCTTTGCTTGCTCGCCTGCACAACGCTTATGTTCCTGTTTGAGCAAAGAGCAGAAGGTGAGTCAAAATGATATTTTCCTCACCCCGATCCGATGAGTCGGTGAATGAGGGTGGATTTGCAACGTTGCTCGTTTTGCCTGGTGTTTCGATGGTTGATGGGGCGATGGTTTCTAAATTTGGTGATTGTATCCAGCTTTGTTTCCCCTTCTATGTTGTGCTTTTGTCTTGTGTGGGTTGGGCTTTGCCTTAGTGCTCTTTTCGGTTGGTAATCGTGTTTTCGGTTTTTGATCTGGAAGAGACTAGAAAATTTCACTAAGAAATCCCCACAGACGGCGCCAAATTATTTGACTCAAAAGATATTAGAATCTTTTTGAATAAATCAATCAAATAGGATGAATGAGTAAATCTTAGTTTAACATAATAAATTCCAGATCTGTAAATTAATTGGAAAAAGAATGCATAAGATGAGATAGAGGTAACCGCTTTTATTGATATTTTTCGTTGTAGCTCCCCTTAATCAATGGAGGAGACCCCATTACATATTCTTTTTTAGATTGTCTTATTCTCCCTTCTATTATGAAGATTAAAGAGGAGGGGAGCAGGGAAAAAAATAAGAGCCCTTTTTACAAGCCGCTCCCCCTATATATAGTTATGGAATCTCTGTTATATACTTGTTTTGATGCTCTTTCATGCTACGTCCGCCTCCGTCGTCCTTTCTGACTTGACGGATATTGTGAGCACGTTATTTAAAATAAAACATGTCGTCTTTCGCTGTCTCGCTGCTTGGGTGGGATGTCGGTCAGATCAGCCGTAGCGGTTAGATTTTGACCAATACAATCAACACTTGATTATGATACCACGATTTTGCTATAAAAATGAATGAAAGCGACATGAATTGGCCAATTCTGGTTAATGTACCCCACTTCTTTCCTCTTATGTTCTTAATTAATTTTATTAATACACCTCCATTATCTATCTAAGCAAGAGCAACCTTACAATCACCGTGGAGCTGACGTGGCAGTCTACATCATCACCGACTTTAGCTAGGGTGTGCACGGATCGGATCAGATCGGATTTAGCACATTTCGGATTCGAATTTCGGATTTCGGATTTTAAAAAATGCAATCCGAATCCGATCTGAATTATATCGGATTGGATTGGATTTTAAAGTTTGGATTGGATCGGATTTCGGATTGTATTATTATGCCTCAAAGTTAAACTAATATGAATATTTTCTTTGTAAAAGAGACAATACATTAAGAAAAATTCATGTTTATGCAATTATGAGAGTACTATGATGCAATATCGCTAAATCTAGCAATTGTAAAGGTAATAACTTGGAGGTTGATGTAAAGGAAGTACTGACTATCCGAAATTAAAGTGTAGTATTTATATATGCCCTAATAATTTCGAATTTCGGATCAGATCGGACTAAAATATATCAATCCGAATCCGATCTGAAATCCGAAATTTCAATAAACACAATCCGAAATCCGATCCAACCCGAAATCCAAAATCCGAAATTGAATGGATCGGTTCGGATTTCGGATATCCGATCCGAATGAACAGCCCTAACTTTGGCCCCACACCCGGACCCACTATGATGTAATCGTGACGTGCATGATTCTATGATTGCCCGCGGACCTAAGCTCAACCCTAAATTACATCTCATTACAACATTTGAAGTCCGTGAGGACCCAGACTCCGTCCACCTTATTTTAAAACTCGTATTATCCCTTTGGATCCTTATTTGTAGCTTATAAGACCTAGTTGTTGGGAGGTATTTTCGCTCTCCTGGATTGAATTTGTTGATTTTTTCATCGATCTGAGATTAAATTAGGGTTTCGAATTGAAAATTTCCTCAGGCTTAACATCGGATTCTCGAATCAAGTTGCTGATCTTCTCTCACAAAATTTAATTTCTTATAAAAAGTCACCTAGGAAACTGAGATAAAAAATGGTTTATTCAGAGAAACAACAATCTATGGACAATCGGGAGGTGAATGAGGTTGAGCAATCGCATAACGGCGAGGAATTGGAGGAGTCGTCATCTTCGACATCGGCGGTGGTAAGCACATCAACGTCAGGACTGACGGAGAGGTTGACGCAGATTCTTGTGGAGGAAGGAGATGGAGATCTATTGCTTCAGCGGAGCGATCGAGAGAATAATGTAATGCAGTGGCTTCAGGCTCTGGATATGCAGGTCATGGGGGCTTGCCGTGCCGATGAAAGGTTAAAGCCTTTGTTGAAGATGAATGTTGCCTCTGGTGCTGCCGAAGACGGCTTATTCTCTCAACTTAGTCAGGTGCTGTTCCCGAATCTACTATATTTCAATCTACATATCATTTGCCGAATATATGCTTAATTTCATTGAGAAAGCATACAACCTTTTTGAATGATTCCTCCATAATAAAATAGTATATCTGGAGTTCGGTTTAGGTTTTATATCAAATTTCATTTTTGTGTATTATCCGTGTTAGAGATTCATCTTTTAGGGTAACTATGCTGACCGTCCTTTTTGTCTTGGCAGCATTTTGAACCGGCAGAAGTCGGTATGCTAGTAAGGTGCTTGTGCATTCCACTCGTTTCAATACGCGTTGGGAAGATCAAGAAGGAGGGAACCCTCTTGTGCCCAACCGCCACAAGGTAGTTACGGTGAACTGTGCCTTCTACACTAATTTGATGCGTTTGGATATTGGATCTAATATCCATCCACTTTGATAGTTAATGTTTTGTGTTCTGATGTAGTAACTTTTAACGTGAGTTAAATCAGCTCTATCTCAATGGAGTGGTTGACCTTGTATACTGTTCATTATGTCCACTTCTTTCTCCATAACAGACTGTCCTGAAAGTTAAAGCTAGTATGATTTCTTAACCAACATTGCATCTTAGCAATGTATCTGTTCTGGAAAAAAAGAGTGGCATTCAGCTGGTCTTTTTTGTTTTATCCTTTTTGTGACATGCTAGACACCCCGGCAATGCTTACACCATATCTATTGGCATGGGGAGGAGTGATGTAAAAGCAAACCTGCGTAGGTTAATATGACATCTGGATTAGTTACCTACTGAAAATACCATTATATATGTTGTCCACTTATAATTGATTAATTAAATAGTATTTGAATCTGGTACTTATTTACCTGCCTTCCCATTTGAGGGGTAGTATGCAGATGTCTAGTTTTTCAGTTGAATTGCCATCTGTCCAGGTTGAAAATTTATTATTTATTTCAGCAGTAAACAAGAGCGCTGTTATAATTATGTGGGGACTGATGGGTAACTAATAGGATGAGAATTCTGAAGTTTATGTAATTTTGCCTTTCATGTTCTTGCTATAATTGAGAAATGGAAACCTGTTCTATATATATGTGTGTGTGTGCGCGCACACACACACATTTTAATATTTTATGACCTCATACTGTGTCGTGGCTATTACTAACAGGAGAAAGAAATACTGCACTATGTACCACCTCCTCTTTCCTTTTTCTGACTGCTGCCTATTTTTTTTTGTTATTTAAAGTGTGTTGCCTGAAATTTACCGAATAAAGTTGTTCTTGTATTGTTAGTTCCATAATAAGATGTAAGTATACTTGTTCAATGTTAGATTTTAGCAGGGAAACTCTTCTTTATCGATCCGTAAAACTTGTTTAGGGTTCACATTTTGAGTATATTGTACATGAATTGCAGACACATCTTAACCATCTTTTGATCGGTACTGAATGCTGGATATTATCTTTAACCCCTGCGTCTTGATTTGAGAGTATTCATAGCTAGGAGGTGCATATTGACATGTGGAGACACCATGAAGGTTGGTGTAATGTGTACATTTGTTAATTTGTTTTGAAGCAAATTGAAAAATAATTCTTTGTTCGGTTATCTTTGAGAGTATTCCATCTCTTAAGATAAATTCGCAGAAGGGTGTTTGAACCTGTTAGTGGGTGATGTTCTAGTATACGTGGTCTATGTCTTACCTTTGCTTCCTTCAGAATATTTTTATTCCAGAATGTCCAAAATCTTTTTTTCTTGGTCATTTTTTTGATAAATTGTAAGATACTCTGTTCTTAATTGAATAATAATATGCCTAGTCTGGTATTTCTGTTCTATGCCTTAAGTTGTTGTTTATGAGTAGAAGTTGCAGGATGCTGTATTGTTTAATATTAATGGTGGCAATTGTTCATGCTTCCAAATGAATATATCTTTTCACTTGTAGGTTATGTGGGCGTATACTAGTATGATTCTGAATTAAGAAGAAGTAAAGGTAGTTTCATGCTCCTATAATACATGATTTAATTACTTTCCATCTGAATTATCTAAATGTCTGTCTTATACTTCCTGTGTGTTCTGTGACATGGTTTGGCTGCCTTCTATCCAAAATCTGTTGAAGTTCCAATATTGTTGAGTTGACTAATTTCTGTTGTTTAAATGCTACTGCGGTGTTGTCTGTCTATAGCTTTATATTTGCTTTCAAGTTATGCAAACAATGTGCTGTTTAAAATTTAATCTCTCTTTTGAGCTAACATTTAGTTAACAAGGCAATTGCTTACTTCTATTTGTGTGTCTAAGGAAGTAAATGGATTCTTGCTTTGCATATCTTTGCGAAACTAATTTGTGTGATTTAGGTATATAGTATGTTGATTCAGTATCAATTATGTGAATGGCAGTGTGGTTGGCTTCTCCTCTTCCCCCCCTTTCCCACAAAAAAGGGGTTACAAAGAGAAGTAGTCGTTATAGGATAGGGAAAACCTCTCTTGTAGTTGTAGCTGTGTTATTTGCCTGTATTTTTGGTCTAGTTAGTAGAGTTTTTTACTTGATCAGTCTTTGTTTTTAGAAACATTATAAGTCCACCTGAATGATAATCTTTTTTTGTATGACAACATGATTGGTAGTACATGTATACGTTCAATGTTGCATTGGGGCTAATAAGAATTATTATTTATTTATTTAAACAATAGAAAAGATGAAAGAATGCAGTTTGTTGGAAGAATTCAAGACAGTTACCATTTAAGAATTGCAGATTATCCGGCTATCTACAGGTTCTATTTGTTCCAAGCTAACTTAGAGAGTTCCTTAGTAAGAAGGGTGTAATACTAGGTTATGTTGGTTTGGACCTCTTCCTAAGGAATTAGATATAGGATGCTCAAGTGATAATTTTATGCTTTATGTGCTCACAGTTCACATAATTCTGTAACTTGATGAAGTCTGACTTCTTCTAAACATTTCTATATATCTTTTGTTGCAACAGGGGAAACTTAAACCTCACAGTTCTGCCCACATCTGAGTTGCGCATCTCATTCATTGGCGACGATGGTAGCACAGAGAGACTGGCAACATTCTTCTGTCAATCTGATTGTGCTGCTGTGGAGATTAAAGATATTATGGCCGACAATTCCGGGCGGTCTTTCCTGATAAACATTCCTGATGGTGAGACTTCCTATTTTTGGTGCTCAGAAAAGTCTAAGCTCCTTGGCGATGAGCTGAAAAGAAAGGTAGACTGTTTCACACAATAACTGCAATCAACTTTTGAATTTTGTTTGCACTTACATATGTAGCAAGCTAGTCACATAATTAATTCTCTTTTTTTATGCTTGGATAGATGAAGGATTTGCTTAAGAAGAAACCTTCCTTGGCTGAATTAACTGGAATCAGTGAATCCCGGATAGACTGTTTTGCCATACGTCTTCGAGCTTATCTCATTGGTTCAGCAGTCACAAACGCTCGAGCAAGTTCAATGCTGGCAACAAATCCTTCTGGGAACGGCCGTGTTGGTTCATGTGAATATGGTCTTGATGCTCAGACATCAGTTACATTTCAAAAACCTCAGCGCTCTCGGCATTATAGTGTTCAAGGACCAAAATCCAGCCCTCTTAACCTGGGTAGCCTTAGTCCTAGGTCTAGTTCTTTTAAAGAGAGCTTGCTCAGGAACTCATCATCACTACGCATTGCTAAAGACAGGCTAAGGCGCCGTGGAGATAGCAATTCATGCTTGGATAGACAAACTCCTACACCGGGCAGAGTAGATGTGCCTAGTTCAGTTCACTTACAAGACGAAAAGCTTCCAGGAGAAGCAAATCCTACACTTGCTTCGGAGCTACTTGTTGCTGACCTTCCCTTTGTAGGCTCTGCTGCTATTATCCCTTCTTTGGATTCAACGGTCTTCTCTCCTTATTACTGTTGGTGCCCTCCTGCTGCGTCCACTCCTTACTCAGTTGGAACTCCACATCTGCCTATTTTGTCTAAAGAGTCGTTCTCACTACCACAACTCTCTTCGATGGCAGCTGCTCGTTCATCTAGTATTTTGACAACAAAGCTGCCACTTACTGTCACCAATGTCTCAACTTTAGATTTGCCACCTCTGCTGCCTGACCCATTGATCAGGTTGCCACTATCTTTGCCAGCTTCGCAACAGATTCCTTCTTTCACACCATTGATGTGTGATCCTATTGTTCATATTCCAGTTATTGATGTTTGCTCTTCAGGCCAAGGCTACTTAGTAAGTACTGGACCTGCTATATCTGGAACTCTTCCACCATTGCACCCAAATATTGTGAATCCTTTAATCCCACAAACGGAATCAGTACTTGAAAAAAATGCCAGGGAGACACTCCGCTTGCTCATAAATGGTTCTAATCAGCCCAGCACACAGCTAATTGATGTACTGCCTTCTGTGCTGTCCAGTAGCGAACAGACCCAAAATATGTTGGGTGCCGGAAGCCGGGGTCTTTACTCTGGATCCATAGATGTTGGTACCATAGCCAATGGTTTTGCGACAAGAGGTTTGATGTCACTTTCCGAGAGGCCTCTTGGAAGGGTTAGCAAATGGCAGTTCAGCACAGGGAACATAGTTGATCAGGTTGACAGACGATTGGGTTCTGGTGAATTGGATGAGGGTTTTACAGATATTGAAGAGGAAAACTGAAGTGAAAATGTAGTCGTTTTGTTTCCTTTAAATGTATTTCAGGTTTTGCTGCTGAAGCTGTAGATATCTTTGCATGTGGCTTTCTTTTGTCGAATGTAATTAGTCTTGAATTTGTATGCTCAATTTTACCTTTCTCGGGTTGTGATAAAATGGTCTGTTAATTAGACTACTGTGTCTTTTACGTGCCTGGTTCTGCCGGAAGCTCTTGAGAACATTAATCATCTGTATTGCTAGGCTGCCGGCTCGACTAAATCCTTTTTGAAAAATCCTGCATCTTCTGGATTAGAGAAACACGGTATACCCAACAGCAGTTAATTTCATATAAATTTAAAATATTCTCTATATACGTAATTTATAAAATTTTAATATCATTATATGTCATTAAACAAATCTCACTTTTTAAAGGACCAAATTATCTCTTAGAGGTTCTTTCATGTATCTTCAATCAACATTTCATTGTGATAATATCATCTCTCTCAAAATTCTACTAAGCACCAAATCTGGTTCTTTCACCTGTTTATTCTTTTCAATTGTAACACAATCACTTCTTTCAAGTTTTTCCTTACAAGCAATTAGTGCATAGTGGAGGAAAGGATGAAGAGAAAATTGGCTTGCCATAGCGATGAAAAATACTTGGAAAGGGCGATAAAGTTTCTTTTCCCATTGAAATTCAATTAGGAGGAGTGAAATTATTGTCCGAAACTCCACATGAAACCTATGAATCAGCTGTATTTTGAATCTTAGCAACGTGGATCAATTTCAACTATCCCTGCAAATATTATCATATTAAATCTTAGTATTTTGACAAGCTTTAATTGGAATATTATTATTACTATTATTATTAACAATATTCTAATTTAGAACATAGTATCCAACACCCCCCCTCCCCTCCCCCCGCCAAAAAAATATATTATTAGAATACAAAATTCGAAATAATATACCACAATAGTCCAAGTTAAAATACAATATTCTAATTTGGAATACACCATTCAAACCAAAATAAATATTAGAATCAGTATTCAAACCAACACTTTATAATATATCATATTCATAGTTGAGTCTATTTTATGATTAAATATTGGTATATTGTTAGAAATAATTTGGAATACTACTATTCTTTAATAGTATATTCTAGTTATGTAGATGTAGTATTAGATTTAATTGGGCACTTTAATAGAATATTCTAGTATTGACGTATAAATTGAATATTGCTGATTATGTTTCGAATATTATTATACACATTAGAATACTTTTGAGTTGTATATCGAAAATTAAGTTGAATGTATGAGAGAAATAATAACAATAACATTGTATGAGGTAAAATTGATAAATGATAGGTGGATGTGCGACGAGTTGACACATGGAAGTAAAGACATATAATATATGAGTCAGCAAATAGCTTGCACTGGTTACAAATATGTGACCGACGCTGAATAAGTTTCGAAGGAATTGGAACCGAGAACGAAGATTTGAAAGGAAGACATCGGTTGGAAAAGACAACATTTAATGAGCAACCGTTACAAAGAATCTCTATATTAACGTTCAACCGTTATTCAGCCATCAAGACGAGGTTTTATTTGTATTAAAGAAGGACTTGATTTAAGGATCTTGTCTCCCTGAATAGAGCTATAAATAGGAGAATTCATATTCATTGCAGGACAAGAAACATTCTGCATACAAAAAAGGTAAAACTAGCTTTTATTCCATAAAATCAATATTCTTTACTTTGTTCTTCATATTGCTCTTATATTGCTTTCGGAAAAGTTCAGCACACAGTTTGGCTTGTATTTTCTTTTAATTTATTTTTATTAACTTATTTTTGTTCTTGATTATTTTATATTCTTGGATAAAAATAATTTACGTGTCTATAAATCACGTTACAAATTCTACTGTACTGTTTACGAGTAAATAGTTTGGCACCGACCGTGGGGCATGGATAATTGTGTTCCTACTTTTATCCATTCATCTCTTACTAAAACAATTTAACACTTTTCTTTAGTGAAAGAAAAATCAGATATGACAGCTAATGATGTGAATAACTCTTTCAATATTGGAATAAGCAACAAACATGAGGATGTGTTCCAACGTGATGATTTAACTAGTGAAACTCGCAATGAAGGAGATGAAACAACTCCAGTTCGCGAAGAACGAAATCCTCGGCATGTGAGAAGTCCAACTCCTGATGATATGGATGATGAACGTGTTGTTGAAACGGTCAAAGTTTTGAGAGTGCAACAAAAGGAAACTTATGAATTATCTCTTAAGACAAGACTGGGTGATGACGAAGTTGAAGTAGGCGCTTTCGGTTGCTTCCAACAACTCCAATGGAGGAGCTCGAGTTCCTCCCAGTGTGCCTGCAAATTAAACAGTGCAAAGAACCAAAAATATAACTTTAAGGGAGTAGTTCGATTTTAATGAAAATGAGGCAGGCGATACAGGTAACGGATCCGGGAACAACAACAATGCTAATGATCCTTTCAAAACCAAGCTCATGAGATTCATGAGGGAAATAAATGAATGAATGGACCAAAATGCTAAAGAATTTCATGCTCAGATGGATCAGATCTCGGGAGCACCACCGATGTTGAAGAGACTAGATTCCAAGAAGTATACACAATTGCTATTCAAACCAAGTACGGCCCCCGAATTGATTCCGAAAAGGTTCAAAATGCCTGATATTCCGAAGTATGATGGGACTTCGGATCCACAAGAGCATATCATAACTTACACTGCGACTATAAAGAAAAATGACTTGGACCCACAAGATATTGAATCTATCTTGTTAAAGAAACCCGGCAAAATCCGAATGAAGGGTGCTTTAACACGGTATTCTTTTTTACCCGAGCATTCAATTGACTCTTTTGAAATGCTTGTAGATTCTTTCATTAAAGCTCATTCTGGGGTAAGGAAAATCCAAGCTAGGAAAGCATATGTATTCAGAATCGCGCAAGGAGAGTTGGAACTGTTGCGTGAGTTCGTAATCTAGTTTTTGAAGGAAAGGATGCTGTTGCCGGTAGTACCAGGTGAGTGGCTAGCTGAATCATTAACCAAATGTCTCAATTCACTGAGCTCCGATGCCTTTAGTAAATTGAACGAAAGCCTGTTGGAATTTCAGGCAATCACATGGGCAGATATCCACAATCGTTATGAATCATAAATCAGAATTGACGATGATCAACTGAATTCTTCAGTGTTATGAAAGGTTCACAATCACGATAGAAATCAGGAAAAGTTCAAAACTGACTTCGATGCAGATCATAGGTCTTCCAGGAGTCATTTTCAGCCTTACAAAAGAGCTGATGAATGTGGAAATAAAGTATTTCAGTCATCAGACAGGTTCGTTTCTGATAGAAGGGAAGATCGTGGTAGGAGTACTAGAGCTTTACAAGAGAAGGAACCATCGGGGTCCCGGGATTCAGCATACCCCCAGTTATTTGATTACAACTTCAATATCAACGTAGTAGAGCTGGTTTTGGCTATGAGAAACATTAAGGAGGCTAGATTTTCAAAACCAATTCGATCAGATCCTAATCTATGGTGTGAATTTCATGGAACACATGGTCGCGTAACTAGGGACTGCCAGCACCTTCGTGAAAAGGTTGCAACATTATTGAAGAATGGCCACCTTAGAGAATTTCTAAGTGATCAGGCCAAAAAGTAATTTTGGGAGGAATCGAGACGTTGTGGAACTAGTCAAACTGGCTGTAGGATCACCTCGCCTAATGATAACATGATTTTTGGTGGTGATGAAGTAAATGTAGTGAATATTTAGCAGCAAAGAAGACAAGATATCGGTAACTCATGGAAAGAGGATCCGAGAAGCATCAGAAAATGATGAAATCACCTTCACGGAAGAAGATGCCGATGACCTTCTTTTATCACACAATAATGCTATGGTAATATCGCTTAGTATTTTAGATTTTAAATTAAACGTGTGTTGGTTGATCCAGGTAGTTCAGTCACTATCATTTAATGAAGAGTTTTGGAACAAGCAAAGTTAACCATAAACATAGTTCAAATAACAAAGCTTCTGGCCGGGTTCAATCTAACAAGTGTAATGACCAGAGGAGAGATTTTACTACCCATGAATTCCGAAGGCATAAAAAAAACCACTTTGTTCAAAGTGGTGGATGGCGACATGTGATACAACGTGATCCTTGGAATGCCATGGATTCATAAAATGAAGGCTGTGCCATCGACTTACCATCAACTACTAAAATTTCCCACTCCGGAAGAGAACAAACAGATTAGAGGACATCAACCAACTACGAGAGAATGGAATGCAGTTACCTTGTCAATTAGCAAAGTAGAAAGAACAAACAAATAGCAACTACATGGACCGGTGCCCTCTTCCATCCTGATTGAAGGTAATGGTGAATAGGAGTCATCAGATTTCTATCAGGTACCGAGGTCTTTCTAGGTACAGGAGGAAACAAATGCAACAATTTCAACTGCAGAGGAGCTCGAACAAGTTGCTTTGTTCACGAAGTTCTTAGAAAGGAAGTTCCATTTGGGAACAGGGTTGAGCCCGGAACTAAGACTTAAAATTATTGATATTCTTAAAAATAACATTGATTATTTTTCATGGTATCACTCATATATGACAGGTATTACGTTGAAAGTGGTTGTCCACAAATTAAATTTGTGTCACGATCCGGATTTCCCACCCTCGGGAGTCGTGGTGGCGCCTACTCGTAGAAGCTAGGCAAGCCTTGAACTTAAAAATCATTAACTCCTTTATTTTAAAACTTCTTACCAATTAGATTAACAAGGAAATAAACAGTTAAATAACAGCAGAATATGAGATTTAATCAGAAGTATTAAATAAATATAAAACCAGAATGTTTCGAAAGTCAATACATGCCTCTACCTAGAACCTGGTGTCACAACATCCACGGACTACTAAGAGTACTAAATACAACCGTTGAAAGAAATACAATACTGTTTGTCTCGAATACTTGAGATAATAGAATATATAATAAGATAGAGGAGACGCCGGGACTGCGGATGCCTGCAAGGCTACCTCGGTGTCTCAGTGGACTGAAGGCTGGCTCCCCAGCTACTGCTGCTGATCAAGTGCCGCACCGGTGTCTGCACAGAGTGTAGAGTATAGTATCAGCACAATCGACCCCATGTGCTGGTAAGTGTTTGGCCTAACCTCAGCGAGGTAGTGACGAGGCTAGGACCAGACTCCAGATAAACCTGTGCAGTTATATAATATATAGCAGAAATATAAATAGGTAATAACAGTTTTAAAGGGAGGGGGAAACATGCTTCGGGAAAACATATCAATTCTATTAGAAACTTAATAAAGTATGGAGAAACAATCGATGTCTACAATCAATACAATAACAATACTGTTGCGGCGCGTAACCCGTTCCCTTATCATTTAACATTGTTGCGGCGTGCAACCTGATCCACATATATAACTGTTGCGGCATGCAACCCAATCCAATATAATATCTGTTGCGGTGTGTAACCCGATCCACATATATAGCTGTTGCGGTGTGCAACCCGATCCAATATAATATCTGTTGCGGCGTACAACCCGATCCACATATATAACTGTTGTGGCGTGCAACCCGATCCAATATAATATCTGTTGCGGCGTGCAACCTGATCCACATATATAGCTATTGCGGCGTGCAACCCGATCCAATATAATATCTATTGCGGTGTGCAACCCGATCCACATATATAGCTGTTGCGGCATGCAACCCTATCCAACATAATATCTAATAATGTTGCAGCGCGCAACCCGTTCCAAATATACAGTCCACAATAATCATAATTAACCGTCCCAGCAAGGGATCAACAATAGATTATACTATCCCGGCAAGGGAACTCCACAGTACAAGTATATACGTCCCGGCAAGGGAGAAACAACCATAACCAAGCTTGTTCCAACATCTAACTATCTCAACTATAACTCAACTAGTTTCAACATCTAACTACCTCAGCTATAACTAAACTTGTTACAACACCTAACTACCCGGCTATAACCAAACTTGTTACAACACCTAACACGAAGATTCATCAACCTAAGCGTCCGTAATATCAATTAAGAACACAATGCAAGGGAACCTCAACTCAACAATAGCCCGACAAGGGGGCAACATAATGATCTCTTCTCTTTCTCACTTTTACTTCACAATTCACTTCACAACTCGAGCCAATGCTCTAGAGTTTCGATTATCACTTATACTTTCACAATTCGTTATACAACTGGAGCCAACGCTCCTCAATGTTCATAGGTCACAATTCTTTCCACAACTTTACACAACAAATAGAAATCTTCACCAAGGCATGAATAACACAACGAGATCATGAAAATCACAAGATAAAACTCACGGTCATGCTTGACACCAACGCATAGATACTTGTCACCATGCCTATACATCGTACTAAACAAGAAACAAATAGCAAATAGGACACAACTCCTAATTCCTCAAGCTAAGGTTAGACCAAACACTTACCTCGATGCCTCGAACACAACTCAAGCTTCAATTATAGCTTTACCCCTCGATTCCAAAGCCAATTCGCTCGTATCTAGTCACAAATTACTTAATTACATCAATAAACGCTAAATGAATCAACCCCAATACATGAAAATGAGTTTTTCCAAAGTTTTACCCAAAAAGTCAAAAATCACCCCGGGCCCACATGGTCAAAACCCGAGATTCGAACCAAAACCCGATTATCCATTCCCCGACGAACCCAAATATATGATTTGTTTTGAAATCGGACCTCAAATCGAGGTCCAAATCCCCAATTTTTGAAAAACCTAGGTTCTACCCAAAACACCCAATTTCCCCCATTAAAATCATTGATTTGAAGTTGAAATCATGTTAAAAGATGTTAATGATTGAAGAAAACTAGTTAAAAATGACATAAAATTGATTTGGAGAAGAAATGTTATTTGAAAAATTGCCTCTTATGTTTTAGGGGTTTTGAAAAAATAAAAAATGACTGAAAATCCCGTCTATTTATACCCCTCTCAAACCCCCTGTGCGGACCGCACAAAATGGACCGCGGTCGCACAGGCCTTCCTGAAGTGCTGCGGTCCAGTACCCTGTGCGGACCGCACGAAATGGACTGCGGCCGCACAGGTCTCCACTGCGCTCCGCACGCAACTGACCGCGGACCGCACTGCAGCGCCCTGTGTGGACCGCACAAAGCCGACCGCGGCCGCACAGCCTTCACGCGCACCGCACAAGGTCGACCGCGGACCGCACTAGTGGGGTTCAGAGACCTGCAATTTTTTCTGGTTTTAATCCTAAAACATCCCGAAGCCTACCCGAAACTCACTCGAGCTCTCGGAACTCCAAACCAAGAACACGTACTAACTCAACAACATCATACGAACTTATCCGTGCGATCAAATCGCCAAAATAGCCTCAATAACAATGAATCAAACCTCAAAAGCAAGATCTTTTTCTCAAACTTCATCAAGTATCAAATTTAGCAATTTAGGTCCGAATCACGTCAAACGACGTCCATTTTCAACCAAACTTTACAGAAATGACTTAAACCATATATAAGACCTATACCGGGCGCCGGAACCAAAATACGGGCCCGATACTATCGCTTTCTAATCAGATTTCATTTCAAATTTCCTTAAAAATTTTCAGAAAATAATTTCCTTTGAAAATTCATTTCTTGGGCTCGGGACTTCGGAATTTGATTCCGGGCATACGCCCAAGTCCCATATTTTACTACGGACCCTCCAGGACCGTCAAATCATGGGTCTGAGTCTGTTTACCCAAAACATTGACCGAAGTCAAATTAGCTCATTCTATAATCAAAACTTATCGTTTTTCACATATTATCATATTTAAGCTTTCCGGCTACGTGCCCGGACTGCGCTCATAAATCGTGGTGACTCTAAATGAGGTTTTTAAGGCCTCAGAATATGGAGTTTTGTTTTAAAACAAGTGATAACCTTTTGGGTCATCACAATTTGGACCCTAACTTTCCTCTGGTAAGGCAGAAGAAACGACCAATAGACGATGTCAGAAACATGTTTGTCAAAGAAGAGGTAACCCTATTACTAAATATAGGTTTAATTCGAGAGGTAAATTATCCCTATTAGTTAGCTAACACAGTGGTTGTTCCTAAAAAGAATAATAACTTTAGAAAATGTGTAGATTATAAAGATTTGAATAGGGCATGCCCTAAAGATTCTTTCCCTTGCTGAACATTGACCAAATGATTGATGCTACGGCCGGACATGAGTTAATGTATTTTCTTGATTCATATTCCGGGTATAATAAAATTAGGATGCACTCGGAAGAACAAGAAAAAATCTCATTTATCATAAATTTTGGCACATACTACTATAATGTGATACCTTTTGCGCTTAAGAATGTCAGAGCCACTTACCAAAGGCTCATTAATAAGATGTTCGAATGTTGAATTGGTAAAACTATGGAAGTTTACATCGATGATATATTGGTTAAGACTCTTAATTTAGGAGATCATTTGGCTCATCTACAAAAAATATTTGATATTTTGAGAAAATACAATATGAAGCTCAATCTGGAAAATGCACTTTTGGACTTGGTTTCGCAAATTTTCTTGGTTTCTTGGATTTACAATGAGGAATTAAAGTGAATCCCGACAAGATTAATGCCATAGAAAATATCCCTGATCAATCGACAAGTGTAAAAGAAGTTCAAAGCTTGGCTGGCCAGTTAGCAACACTTAGTAGATTCATTTAGAGGTATTCAGAGAAGTGTCATCATTTCTTTTCAATCTTGAAAAAGAAGAAATGATTTTTCTTGGACTCCATAATTCCAGAAAGTATTGAAAGACCTAAAATTGTATATGTCTAACCCTCCGCTGTTGTCAAAATCGAAGGAAGGTGAGAAATTGTTAATTTATTCAGAGGTTTTAGAAGTTACGATGAGTGCACTTTTGATCCGAGAGGAGGAAGGTATGCAATTTCCTGTTTATTATATTTGTAAAGTTTTATCGGGAGCAAAGACACTATATGCGCACCTCAAAAAGTTGGCTCTAGCTCCCGTAGTTACCTCTCGAAAGCTAAGGCCTTACTTTCAATGTTATCCTATAGTTATTGTGATGACTTTTCCCTTGAGGAACGTCCTTCATAAGCCTGAATTATGGGGTCTACTGGATAAATGGGCGATCAAAGTTAGCGAGTTTGACATCGGATATAAACCTATGAGTGCAATCAAGTCACAAGTTTTGGCCGACTTTATGGCTGATTTTAGTCCTGGTATGATGCCTTTAGCTGCTAAGGAAACATCTCTAGTATCAGATACTATTTTCAGTGTATGGACTTTGTTTACCGATGGAGCCTCTAATGTAAAAGGTTCCGTTCTCCGGATTGTATTAATCACTCCTTTGGGAAAAACCCTGTGGCAGGCCATTTGAATTGTTCCTTTGACTAACAATGAAGCCGAGTACGGGGCTTTGATTGCAGGACTTGAATTAGCTCGAGGACTAGGATCCGAGGTGATTCAATTAAAATACGATTCCTAGCTAGTAGTGAACCAGATATATGGAATCTTTGACACCAAAGAGGAGCGCATGAAACAGTACTTGAATAAGGTACACGTTCTACTTTCTCAGTTCAGGGAGTGGTCATTATTCATATCCCAAGGGAAGAGAGAGTGGAGGCAGATGCATTGGCCAATTTAGGATCATCCACGAAAATAAAAGGAGCTGATTCCTGTGCAGTTGTTCAACCTTTACATTCGGTTCTGGATGTGGATGGGTATTGTGAAGTCAACTCGACTAACTTAATTTGGGATTGGTTAAATGAGTTTGTAGAGTATTTCCGGCATGGAAAATTGTCGGAAGACCCTAAATCTTCTCGGGCACTACGAACTAAAGCTGCTCGATATTGCCTCATTGATGGTAAATTATACCAAAGGTTGTTTCAAGGACCGTTGGCTCGGTGTTTAGGGACATCGGAGGCTGATTATGTAATGAGGGAAGTTCTCTAAGAGGTGTGCAGAAATCATTCTGGTGCAGACTCTTTTTGTTCTAAAATTGTTAAGGGCTGGCTACTTCCCAAATGGAACAAGACACGAAAGCGTTTGTACAAAAATGTGATAAGTGTCAGCGTCATACATAGTTAGGGAATCAACCGGCAGAGCTTTTTTATTCAGTGGTGTCTCTGTGGACATTTATGAAATGGGGGATGGGCGTAGTTGGTCCCTTACCCCAAGGGCCCAGGCAAGTAAAATTTCTTTTAGTTTTAACTGATTATTTTACTACATAGGTTGAAGAAGGTTCTTACAAAAATATTGGAGAGCGAGAAATGATTTATTTCATATGGGATCACATAATTTGTCGGTTTGGAGTACCAAAAAAATTTGCTTGTGACAATAGACCACAATTTATAGGTTCCAAAGTCACAAAGTTTTTGGAAGGATTAAAGATAAAAAGGATTACATATTCTCCATACCACCCAAGTTCTAACGGACAAGTGGAGTCAACCAACAAAGTTATAATCCAAAACCTGAAAAAGAAATTGGAGGATGCAAAAGGTAATTGGCCAGAAGAGCTACTGGGATTGTTATGGGCATATCGAACAACAGTGAAGTCAAGCATGGGAGAAACACCCTTTTCACTTGTGTACGTTGCGAAAGTTTTAATTTCGGTGGAGATTGGGGAACCGACAATAAGGTATTCCATGGCAAACGAGGTAACAAATAATGAAACACTGCTGATTAAGTTAGATTTTCTTAAAGAACATCGAAATTTAGCATATGTGAGGATGGTGGCACAAAATTAAAGGAAGAAAAGATTATAACCATAGAGCAAATTGTCGATATTTCAAAGTTAGAGATTTGGTTTTGCAGAAGGTGACTCAAAGTTCACGAGAGGTTAATTACGGGAAGCTAATACCAACATGGAAAAGATCTTACTATATTTCAGCTTAATCGGTAAATGTTCATATCAGTTGGAAAATTAAGATGGGGTAAAATTGCCAAGCAATTAGAACGTGACTCATCTCAAAAGGTATTACTACTGAAGATCCTTGCTGATATTGAAAGTATGTGTTGCACTCATTTTCCCTTCGTCCAGTTTTTATCCCAATTGTATTTTTTTGGCAAGATTTTTAATGAGGCAGCAACGAACAACATACTATGAGGAAGGATCATCAGCGATAGCACGAACTCCAGTGTTCGAATTCTCATACTTAGCATCCAAACATTGGGGAGTGGGTGGGTGGGGGGTGGGGAACTATTGTATATTAAAGTAGTAAAAGTGTCACAAAAACAAGGGACTATTAGAATAGAGAGATATATCCTATCAGGACTAGGGACTGCATGATCAACCCCATAGAAATAAGTTGTACAAATTAGCCACATGTTTTGGCAGCTTTATTTACTTAAGCAAATAAATATTTATGTAAATATACTTTTAAAAATGGAAGGAATAAATTAAAGTCCTTTTGTTTTTATCTTATTCTTGTCCAAATGATAAGTTAAGTTCTTTTTTCATTTAAAATCCAAATGTATATTAGAGCACTAAAAGAGTCATGAAGATCGGAGACTGTTAGAACTGGGAGAAATATCTTTTCAGGACCGGGGACTGCATGATCAACCCCATAGATAATAAGTTGTATAAGTTAGCCACATGTATTGACAACTTTATTTACTTAAGCAAATAAATATTTATGTAAATATAATTTTAGAAATGGAAGGAATAAATTAAAGTCCTTTTGTTTTTATCTTATTTCTTGTCCAAATAATAAGTTAAGTTCTTTTTTCATTTGAAAGTTAGTTAAACTTTAAGCTCTTGGGCCAAAATGAACATGAGACGTCCTCTTCAAGAGCGCCATAAATATATGGGACCTCTGTTATGAAACCGTCATAGTCAAAGAGTAGACACAAGAAGTATGAATGTACGGTGTTAAAAGTCATCGGATGTTTGAAGTTCTCGAACTTTATCAAATAATAATAAAAAAAATGATTTGCACAAAAAATTGGAAAAAGATGTCTTTTATTTCTTAAAATGCCAAACTCAATAGAAGTTTGGCATAATTACAAGAAAGATAAATATTACATCATTTGGTTTTGCCGGCAAAGTCCGAAGGAAGAGAGGTCTCTTCTGCATCTTTTGCAGATGAAGGTTGTTCCATATCCGATTCAGTAACTTTATCTTTATCTTCTTTTTCAGCCTCATATTAGGTTCCCAAGTACTCTGAACTTGTGCTCGAAGAGCTTGAAGCAGTGGGTTGAGCAGGAATGTTATTGAAGGTAGTTGTCTCCAGTTCGAGAGCTTCAGTGATGCACCCATCCATATCCGCAATACCTTCTTTGGCTTTATCCAAAGTCTTCCTCCTCTTATGGTAAATTTCATAAGTCTTCTCAAAGAGTAAATAATCTTCTTGGTCTTGGAGTTTAGCTCGAAGCCTCTCAATTTTGGATCGTAGCTATTCGTTTTCAGCCCTCATAATGCCATAGGTTCAGTTACGGTCGATATTTGTCCTTGCATGTTCACAGTTCTGCTCCATGACCTTTTTAAACCTTTCTTCCATTCTGTCTATTTTCTACTCAACATCAGTAGTCTCCTCGATTTTAAAGCTCAAAATTGCTTCCAGATTATTGATTTTTTCCATGAAAGTAGACTCATGTTCCTTATTTACAGTTACAACATCCTGTAGCTCAGCCCACTTGTCCTTCAAATCCTTAAGCACTTCGTGCAGTTGAGCGGTCTCTTGGATGCAAACCATTTTCTCTTGCTAGGATTGATCCAATTAGGCTTTGAGCTCGCTCATTTGAGAAACGTTTCTTCTAACACTGGGAGATGCTCAACAAGTTTATCTCATTCAGCAGCAAATTGTTCCTGTTCAGCGGTGAGTGGTTCTTTGTTCAAAATCATCTTATGTAAGCCCTCAGAGGCAAGAAGGTTGACCTATAAGGTCAATGATTAAAGTTATTAGGAGAATATTGAGCATGAGAAAAGAGAAGAAAAGATGATTAAATTGATAGTTGAGCAGCAAGGTGCATATTATTATTGATCAGACATTCAGCAGAGAGGGCGTCCATTTCTTCTAATCTTTGTTCGAAGCCAGAGGTTCAGGTAGTTGGCAATCCCCACCGGCTTGGAGAGTAAGTGTCACTCATTTAAAACTGTAAGAATGACTCTATATTTACCATTATGGTTTCGGATGGGTGCCGAGAAAGTATTCTCTATGTTCCCATGATCTGGTGACCACGGGGAGCAAACATTTTCCTTTGTTCGGTTGAGGCTAGTGGGGAGGTAGAAGTTGGTGTTATAGCGGTTGGTGTAGAAATTCAAGCCGGAATAACGTCAGGGGTAGAAATCCTTTGACCGAAAACAACAATGGGATCCCGGAAATGAGACTCAACATTTTTAACTATTTCCATTTCTGTGAAGAGCGATTGAATTTCTCCCGGTTGAGGATCCAGTTGAGCTAGAGGCGACCTTTTCCTTCTTTGAAAAGAAATCAGCTCTTCATCGTTGATTTCTTCATCGTCAAGGACCATTGTGGTCGGTTCAGTTGGAACTTCTTTTGTTTAAGGCTTCTCTTGAGTCTCATCCATTAAGGTACACTTCCATTTTGGTTTTTTATCCTTAGGCTGGGGATTCAGGGAAGAGGGACCTTTACTGGAAGCAAGAGTGACTTCACGATTCCTCTTCCCATCAAGGATTACTTGAATTTGCTGATGGGCCACTGTTGTCATGAGAAACCTCAACAATAAGGAAAATAGAAGACCTCTTCAAAAGGCCTGTGTATTGTGAAAGGCAGTCAACAAATTGGTTCTGAATCATATTAAAGATCAAAAGGAAAAAAAGGAGAACTTATTCTTACCATGGTTCATGGCTTTCCAATTAAATTTGGGTGCAATTTCCTTCCACTTACGAGAATCCGGTGTGAAAACGTCTAAAATTTTCTGTACCCATTAGGTCAGGTTCTTAACCAATGGTGGTTTCCACCGGGTATCTGAAATAAGGGAAATAAAAGTTATCAAAGGAGGGAATTCTCTTTAACAAAATAGAAAAAAGATATCTACAAACTTACGAGCAAAGTTCTAAGATTCAGGAATAGAAGGAGCTGTTGCCGGGAAGATGTCCCTGGTAGCAATGACAATGAACCGTTCCATCCAACCAGGATTGTTGTCATAATTAACATTAGTAACGATGGCATGGTGGCCGCATTTTATGAGTTTGCTCACGCCTCCACAAACTTTCTTTGGGGGAGTAGAGGTCGATCAAATGGGCAAAAGTGGAGGTTTCTCCGACCCGAGATCACAATTTTTGAAAGCAAGCAATCGTACACCATATTGATAGGCCTACCTGAGCCAAATAGATCTGGTAATAGTGGCAATATCAATTTCTTGACACAATCTTAGGGTAAAAAGGTATGTATAAACATACATGAACCTTGGTTTGCTGAAGGTGACCCTTTCCACTTTATTGGGCGCTAAGATTTTGATATTATTCCAGTCACAATCTTCCTTTTCAACAAGAATGGTAACATGACAAATAGAAGTAGGATATCTGCAGACAGGCCAATTTCTATCATTCTTGGGTTGATAGTTTCCTTTTGCACTTGAAGGTCTAACTCAGAGTGTAGTTGGGAAGGTATGATTGTGTTGACAGTAGGAGGTTCAACATCGAATGTAATGACCCGACTGGTCATGTTGTGTATTTGTACCCCACTTCCCCTTTTGAAGCTTCAAACATGTGTAATTTGGGTTTTATAACTTACGAGATTGATTGGTTTCCTTTCGGGATGATTTTGGGTTGATTTAGACCCTTTGGTTCTTGACATAGAAGCTTAAGTTAGAAATATTGGCCATACTTCAAATTTGTTAAAAATGGCATCGGAATAGTATTGTGATGGCTCTAATTGCTTCATATCGTGATTTTTGTACTTGGGCGTATGCCCAGGATCGAATTCGAAAGTCTATAGGTTGATTTGTATTGTTTTACCGAATATTGGCAATTTGAAGTTTAGAAGTTTGACCGTAGGTTGAATTTTGGCTATAGGGTTCAAAATTTTGTTTTGGGACTTGGAATAAGTTCATTATGATATTAAGAACTTGTCTACAAAATTTGGTATCGTTTGGAGTTGATTTGATAGTATTCGGACGCTTGGTTTCAATTCTGGATGTTCTTGAACTTTACTTAGAAATTTATACATTTTGGTGTCCGATTCGTAGTTTTATATGTTATTTTTGTGCTTTGATCATGTGAGCGAGTTCATATGATGTTTTTAAACTTGTGTGGATGTTTACTTTGGAGCCCTAAGGGATCGGATGAGTTTCGGACGTATCACAGAATGGTTTGGACTGAAAATAGATTTGTTGGTGTGCTGATGCCTCGGGTGTCGCAATTGCAAACACCAACATCGCAATTGGGAACACCAGCATTGCAATTGTAATCCTAGTAGGGGGTCTCAGGTACCGCAATTGTGATACCTGGGTCGAAATTGCGAATAGTGTCAGGAATTTGGTAGTTTGCATTTACGACAAAAGTGTCACATTTGAGACGAGGACATGCTTTGCAAATATGAAGCCAATGTATCATTTGCGACTTCCTCTTAGGCTGTCAATGGCCACATTTGCAAGGAATCTTTTGCAATTGTGAACTCATACCGCAATTGCGACAACTACAACTGGACATAAGGGCTGGAAAGTCGAGATTTAGTCTCATTTTAGAATCCTAGACTCGGTAGGAGGCGATTCGGAGAGGGGATTTTCATCTACAAACATTGGGCAAGTGATTCTAATCAATTTTCAACTATATTTCATGAATATATCTTAGATTTAACATCAAATTCATGCGAATCAATGTGAAAATTTGTCAAGTTTTTAAAAAATAAAGAAATAGAGTTTTGAGAATCGATTTGGATTCGGATTTGAAAACTAATCACATATATGGACTCGTGGGGTTATGGGTAGTTGAATCTACCCTTGGCCCCGTATTTTTGACTGGGCGGGCTCGGGGTTGACTTTTGTCGACTTTTAGGGAATTTTGTAAAGATCAAAGTTTTATCTATTGTAATTGTTTTCCCTTGCATTGATTATGATATTAACTCACTTTTGGTTTGACTTGAGCCGTGTGGAGGCAAGTTTTAGGGGAAAAGCTATTTTCGGGGGTTGAGTTGGCCTTAGTTGAAATTATTGTCTTCCTAATTGCCTTGTTATATCTTTAATTGTTGGATTACTTTTACTTGAAGATGTTATTTTGTGAAATATTTTCTTGTTGAGTTATTGATGTTGAAGTTGTAAAAATTGTTATCACGTTGAGGTGAAGATGTTAATTGTTGAGACATTATCTTTGTTGAGTAATTCACATTTTTTTATTATTATTGAGATTCTTGTATATGTTGTGGTTGATCCATGGTCTAGTTGTTGCGGAAACATTGATATTGTTGATTATTGTCAATGTTGTGGCATATGGACACTTGTGGTGCGAGTTGTTATTTTATTGTGATATTGATGCACATGCAGCGGTATAAGGATATGGGTTAATGTGCATGCGATGACATAATGTGAGATTTATATGTGTGTTGCTAGTAAGAGAATTACTTAAAGCTACGCAACGACATAAGGTGGGATAAAATGGGTGTAGCTATTTCGGAAATAAGTTTTTTAAAACTATTTAAATGTAAGGCTCACGCACCTGTATAAGGAAAGATTGTTATTGAAATTGAGAGATGTGAATACGAGGCAGTACCTCTGTTGTGATTCTTGTTGTGCATCTCATGTTGAAAAGAGTTATTGGTTGAACAGTTTCTTGTTTTTTACTCTTCCTTGCCTTACCAGTTTTGTCCGTGTTTGATTATTTGTGGTTCCCATTATTTTCTTCCTTCTTGTTGTCTTTATGCCTACAATTCTGTCATTAGTTTACGTTATTAAATTGCTTCATTATCATTCATTTCATCGCTTTACATTACTTCTCATTATTATATCTTTGATCTGTTTATCATGCCCTAGTACATATGTTGACCTGGCCTCGTCACTACTCTACCGAGATTAGGCTTGATACTTACTTCTTGCCGTTGTAGTGTACTCAAACTACGCTTCTGCACATATTTTGTGCAGATCCAGTTACCTTTGCCTGTACTGGATGTTGGTGATTGACTTGTTAGCTTCCTTTCGGAGACATCAAGGTATACCTGCTTGACGTCCGCAGGCCTCGGAGTCACCTTCCCTTATCTTCTCATTCTGTTGTTTTCTTTATGAGACAGTGTTGTAGTAGACATTTTAGGATATTCTGTAGAGCTTATGACTCAGTTCCACCGGTGTTGGAAATTTTGTTATTGAGGTTATATTTTGGAAGTTATTATGAGTTTCTTAATTTTATTTCAATATCTCAGTTTGGTTATTCCTGTTATGTTATTGTTTAAATGTTAGGCTTACCTAGTCTTAAAGAATAGGTGCCATCACGACATCCTAAGGTGGGAAATTGGGGTCGTGACATCGACTTCCTTAGCTTTGTTCTTTTTAGAAGGGCCACCACCGATGAGAAGGCTAGAGTTTTCGGGGACAGAAGTAGTAGAAGACATGGTGGTAGAAAATCTGAGTAAAAAGATTTTACTAAGAAAAAGGGGTTTGCAGGAAATTCAAAGAAGAAGTGTTTGTAAAAGTGAAAGGTAAAAGTGTTGAGTAGTAGAGAAGTTTATAGGAGGTAGAATTTATGGTCATAATTACCTTGAAAACTGGCAAAACTATTTGCCAAATCATGGATTAACACGTGTTCGGGTCATTAAATGCAAGGAGAGGTGCATCCTTTCAAGTGTTAGAAATCGTTCGGGAATGTTTCACCAAGAAAAGAGTTTTTATCTACTTCCCGTTAACTTAAAATTTTGTCGCCGAAAAGTAGGGGGACTATCTGTATGGGGTAAAATTGATAAACGACAGGCGGATGTTCGACAAGTTGACACATGAAAGTAAAGACATGTAAGATTTGAGTCAGTAAATAGCTGACACCTGTTACAAATATGTAACCACAAAGAATCTTTGTATTAATGTTCAACCGTTATTCAGCCACCAAGAGATATTTTATTCATATTAAAGAAGGTCTTGATTTGAGGATTTTGTCTTCTTGAATAGAGCTATAAATAGGAGAAATCATATCCATTGTAGGAGACGAAACATTTTGTATACCAAAAAGGCAAAACTAGCTCTTATTCCATAAATCAATATTCTTTACCTTGTTCTTCATATTGCTCTTGTTATTGCTTTCAAAAAAGTTCAACCCACAGTCTGGCTTGTGTTTTCTTTTAGTTTATTTTCATTAACTTATCTCTGTTCATGATTATTTTATATTCTTGGATCAAATAATTGACATATCTATAAACCACGTTAACTATACCGTTTACAGGGTAAACAAATGTATAAATTGAATACCATTGTATAGTTATTGAATATTATCATAGATGTGGTGAATACTCTAAGGAATCTTGACTAAGGACAAAGCTCATGTATTAGGGGAGAAGTTGTTGGCTATAGGGGCCTGGAGGAGTGATCACGTCCAATTCACACCCAAATAACGAGTATGAAACAATTGTTACAATTATAAAAATCCAACGCGAGTCAGGGTCGAATCCACAGGGAGTTTAGATCGATGCTAAGGTAAACACTCAAGAAGAGAACATGAAATAACTAGATTTATATTTCAAACAATAACAAAAAGTGGTTATCTAAATTATCTTCTAAAGATTCAACTACCTAGCAAATAAATAGAGAGAGTGAAATATTTTTGGTGCTTTTATCAAATAAGGAAAAAGTCTAGGGATATAACCTTCGCCTAGGTATAAACCTAATGGATGGAGTACATCTATGCTTGTTGGGTAGATTGGAGCGTGTTATGTCTCTCAATTCTCAATTACTCACTCAATACCTCTCAATCAAAGAATAGTTATGCCCAAATCGGCTCTCTCAAGAGCAAATAGGTAGAAATCTAAACAATTTATATGAGTCCAAGTGGGATTATCCCTATATCTAGTTCAAGTCCTTTAATCAAAGTAATCAAAACCTCAACTAGTTCAATTTCTTATTATCCATGTTTTCCTTGACTTGGTTCCTCTTTCTCAAGTAAGAACTTAGTCCTAGACTAGTTCAATTTGGATGCGGACCCAACTTTCTTCTTTTGCTCTTGCAATGGGAGGGATTCTCTGGCCGCATATTTTGCCTGCGGACCGTGTTCTAAGGCAGCTTCACATTTGATCTTTTGCAGCTTCTCTGAACTTTCCAAGTCTTGCCAGTGTGAAAAGCTTTTGCAGCCACACAATCTGATATGCGGATCGCGCTGTTGCTAAATCCTTCTAAAGCTTCAAGGGTACAGATGCAGCTGCACTTGTCTTTCTGCGGGCTATATCTTCATCTGCGGCCGTAGAATAAGTTCTGTGAACTGCATAATCCTTTGCATTGCTCCTCTTTGACTAGTTGAGTTGGGACATCTTCTTTTTGAGTTAAATTTCTTCATTGAGCTCACATCCTCTAGCATGCCTGCAATTCACACAATTTTGTGAGATTCGGAAAAAAAAATAACTACTTTCGAACTAAAACTAAAGCAAGAAGGTACTAATAAGTGGTTAAAATGCACACTTATCAACTTCCCCAAACTTAAGTCTTTGCTTATTTTCATGTGAATAGATTAGTCCCCACCTCCCCTAAGTGAAGGTTCATTTCAAAGAGTCAATTTTAAGTCATTCATACTCAGTTGGGACCAATAATTATCCATAATACTCATGCATTTTCAATAAGGTGACAAAAGTTTCAAACATATATGACTTGCATGTAACTCTAATGTGACACTTGAGCTTCAAGAATTGGCTTCACTCATCAAGGACTCTATTTCTTTCATGTAAATAATGGTAGACTTCAAACTCTTCCTCCTCTACCTTCCATTTTCCATGCACACTTCAAGATTTAATACTCAAATTCTTGAGCAAAAAAGGCTTCACTCTTCTCTCACAAAGGTATGTTACAAGTAGAGCTTCAAGTACCATAGGCTTGCCCCTCATGAAAATCTCCATAATATAAGCCTACTCAGTTCAAAATCAAGTAGAACTTCTTTCGGATTGTAATGAAGGATTTTGGATTGAGGTAGGATATCATATGGGATAAGTGGTTACATCCTTCCTTAAGCACTCCATTTTTTCATTTCTTGGCTCACGTTTGCTGAACCTTTAGAGACATTTCTTTTTCTTGGGAGCTAGATAGACTTTTCATCATTCTTTATTGTTCATTTCTTTCCCTTTACCTTGATGTTCATACTTTAGATACTTTCCTCATTTGCCTTTCGTCAATCTCCTTTTTTATTTTCTTTTTGTTCTTTCATTTCTTGCTTTCTCTTTTGATGGAGATCATTTTTTCCCTCTCCTTTCAATGCCTTGATACGTCTTTTAGATTCCTCAACTTTCCCTCCAATCTTAGGCTGCAAGCCACTTATTACATACGAGTGTTAGGGAAGGTTCATGTGCCAAGAGAGGATTATAATCAAACGGGTAAAGGTTTGTAGCATGGTTACCAATAGAGAAAGGCTAAAAAACTCAAAGGGGTTGACTAGGGATAGCGATCGTAGGGCGGCAATAGAAAGCTCAAATGGTCCAAGGAAAGAATACAATTATTTTTTCAAACCAAGCAAACTTAGAATTTTACCTTGAAAGACATTCAGGGAAAGTTACTATTCACTAACGTACTTGAACTAGCAACAAGAATTTACCTCACCTCTCATGCAACTAAACCGTAAAAGAAGATAGAGTCCAAAGTCCATAACGATCACAGTCAAGTTAAAGATCACTATGGTTTATTCAACCATTTAATGATTATCAATATCAACTCAAGAACCTTAAAGTCACTAAAATAGAATTATTTCCTCCAAAAACCTTGTTTCAAACCAAATGCATGCAGTTAAGTATGTTGGTGCCATATGAAGCTTAAATAACTCTTTTTAGAGAATGACTTAGTTAGGGCTTTTATTCATTACTACTTACTACTACTATTACCTAAACATGAAGCTGACTATTCCCTTAAGAATGTTGTCACACTATCCATCCTCGGAAAGAGTCACCCGGTTCACACAAAAGACCACCTTTGGAAAGAACCGTGGCATTAAGAAAATCAAAGGTTTATTATCAACACTAATAAGAAAAACATAAAATCTATCATAAAACACAATTAAAGATAAATAACTAAAGATGCCAATAAATGTAAAAACTACTAAAGATAAACAAAAAGTAAAATTATTCAATTATTACATCCCAAAGTTATCAAATATATCAAATCATCAAATATGATCCTCCCCTCGAATAAAAAGAAGCATTGTTCCTAATGCTTTGCAAAATAAGATCAAAGAGTAGAGAGCGCGAAGAGACTCCCTAAGTGTCCTCAGTCATCACAGTGTCACCAACAACATTAGTCCCAGTTAGCTCAACTAACTGAATATCATCATCAAGTGTGGGAGCGGACTGAGAGCTGAACATATCACGCACCACCTCAGCAGTGTCGGATGCAAGGCACGACTCCTCAATTTGAGTATCAGGATCATCATGAGAAGATGGAGCTAGGTGAGGGTGGGCGGGGTCTAGTAGCATGTCAATAGGCAAATCTTCGATCTCAGCAGCCTCCTCCTCTCTAAGTGTATCAACTGACTTCTTGCTGGCCTGAATCTTCCTCATATTCTTTACCTGCTTGGTCAACCGCTCAATCACTGCCCTTATGGTAGCTCTTGGTCCGTCTGATATGCCATGAAAATACTATTCAAGGGTCCCTCATGTCATCAAAGAAAAGTCGTCCATGTCAAGCCATAAATTACCCAAACCCAATGCTATGCAAATACTATTCATGGTTCCCTTTGCCATCATCGATGTCTTGTCCAAACCAAAAACAAAACCCAATGCCCTGCAATTTATTTTCTAGTTCATGATCATGCTTTTATGCTTTGTCTATTAGCCAAATAAGTGTCTTACATTGTAAGAATTTTGTCACGACCCAAATCAATGAGCCGCGATGGGTGCCCGAGTCCTACCTATCGAACACCCTTAAGAATGCATCTAAGATATAAACATGAATAACATACGTGAGGGAAACCCATCCAAAAGACATATATACATATACATGCGGAATACAGGCAAAAATGCTATAGACAACTATATACCCAAATTTGGAAGCCGACAAGGCCACATACTATCCAACTATACATAACTATCTACAGACCTCTAATAGAATATACAACTTTACAAGGATGGAATTGGGCCCCACCATACCCATACATGTATACAAACATATCGTACTAAAATCAAAAGTAGCTCTTGATCAAGTGGAGCACACCAACTTTAGCTGATCAAGGATCCTAAGAAGGAGGACCGTCAACTTGTCTACCTGTACATGCAGGCATGAAACGCAGGCCCCGAGAAATAGGGCGTCAGTACAAATAATGTACTGAGTATGTATCGCATGAAAATTAGTACATAAGAGACATAGATGAAATATGAAATAAAGAATTCCGCTTGTAAGTCTAAATAACTTTGTAAATCTTGAAACTTTTATAATTTCATGCACGTGCTTATAAATGTCATGTCATGCATAGGTATAGGTGTAAATAACATCATCAAGCCTTTGAGGGCATCCCATCATATCATCTTGGCCACTGTGGGCAAAATCATCAACATATACCAACTGATCAAGTGGTGGTGCGTATATAACGCTGTAACCTTTTCCCATATCCCATATACATATAAGTACACATATATACGCGTATATAATGTCATTTGGTCATGGGTCAATGTACATGTATAAATGATGAAATGCATAAAAATATGTTAATAAGATCAATATACCTTTCAGATAAACTTTATCAACTACATATTTTTCTGAGACCCATGAATAGAAGATGTAATAATAAGATACATGGGAATTCAAGAACATAGGCACCTCTAATACTCCTATGAATAGAGTCATTTATGAAAGTTGTGCATTTTCTCATTTCGTTTGCATCGTATGGATCATGCCAAAAAGAAAAAAAGGATAACCTTAACATACCTGAGTCGATTCCCTTGACAATCCCTCTAACACACGTTAATTGCGACAAAACACGTGATGGCAAGATCGGAGTAGGGGAATATCCGTATGATATTCTTGAGAAATATTGCACCGTACTTCCTTATGATTGCAAAATCTTACGTTGATTTGAATTGTTGAAGATCTTGCATGCTTATGTGATATATGCAGATTCGTACTAGAATGGCTAACATTACTTATGTTGGTTATTTTTGAATTTGAGATATCTTAGATATGCAGATTCATACTAGAATCGCTAACGTTACTTATATTGGTTATTTATGAATTTGAGATATCTTACATATGGATGTGGGCCCCACTTTATGTGTTGGCTTAACCACATAATCCATAATGACTTAATCTTTCTGCATAACCCATGATGACTTAAGAGTCATAAAGCTTGGGGGTAGCTTGCTGCCATGTTTATTTTTGGAGGGGGGGTTAATCTTTATCCCATAATTCCTTAGTTAATTAGGTAATATCCCGTTACCCAATAATTGACCAATTACTCACATAATTAAGAATTTTCTCAAATTACTTAAATACTACTCACTTTTAACACACTTTATGTACCCTATTTATCGTGGTTATGGGGTACCTTATATGGCACTAGTCCATAAATACCAAGTATTATAGCTCGGACCGTATTCTATTACATCTTGACAAACTTCGACGAAACTCACTTTCTTTGATTCGTTTACTCTTTAACCTTCACGGCACTTACTTATCGCTTGTTATGAATAGAATGAATGCTTATAACCTTAAAATAATCTCATTCCCGAGTCTACGTCGATTAACTGAAGACAAAACTTTAACGTATGAAAATGCGAGATGTAACAAATTTTATGTTTGCTGTACGTGTTTTATGCCACTTGTACTATGTAATTAAATAAGGGTAGTACATGTACTAGCTTTCCATCTCCTATAGGAGCCTTTGTAGTAGTTGGATTATCTTAAATCCAACCTAGTTCTCTTGTAAAAACTCTTGTGTAATAAAATGTCTTCTTCTAGCTAAGTCTCTTATAGTTTCTTTCTCCAAAATATGGGGATATGACTGGTTTATATTTGCATGTGGAGTCTCAAAATACTTTAGTAGTTGAAGAAGATTGCTCTAGTAGTTGATGAGGATTACTCTAGTAGTTGAGGAAGATTGCTTTAGTTGTTGAGAAAGACTGCTTTAGTAGCTGTTGCAGTAGGAAGATTTTTGTGCGAATAATTCAACCGCTACTAAGATGGCCCAATCTCTAATAAGGTAACCAATATCTACAAAGGTAATCCAATCTCTATTCTAGTAATACAATCTCTACTATAGTATTTTACCCATCTCTATGATTCCCGGTACTGCACACACCCCTTGATGGCCCATCGGCTTGACCTTGGTGTCAAATGGCATGGACTCCACCTTGGCATCCCTCAAATACTCAGTAATAGTGCTGCGGTAGGGGTAAGATGTGTTACCCTACTGTGACACAAATGAGATTCTTGCCAACATCAGGGCACCTACATTGATCGGGTACCTAGCCATGATAGAGGCCACTAATATAGCTCATGGAAGGGGCATGTTGTTCTCATTCAAACACAGATCAAGTCTGCTGCACATGAAGGTCTGCCACCCTTTTTCCTTGAAGTTCAGAGTATTTCAGAGGATTGGCACCTTGACACCTCTCCAAGGGGGAGTAGGTCCAGGTGCAAGAATCTCCGCGAGCCAAGGTCTAGCATCCTCCTTTAGAGCCAACTTTTCCAAATACTCTTTTGGCTCAACATCATCAAATCCCAAGTACGCATTCAGAGTGTGCTAATCAATTTTCTTTCAGGTTGCGCACCTTGGTAATCTTTGTCCCTCTGAGAATATGTGTTGTGTTGGCATAGAATTCCCGGACAAGATTCTCCTTCACATCTACAAGTTTCTTAGTAAACTGCATCCACCCCTTTCACTTGGTAAACTAGTATGCGGGGTTGTATTTGTCTAAGTCTTTGAGGAGAAATTACTGCTCGTGGGTTAGTGACTCTCCTTCCACCAATTCGGAAGTCTGAATATGATCGAAAACTCAATAATCCGTCTTCCCAAACTGTTACATTCCGTACTTTTATATTAGGATGAGTCGTAGTAATCTATATGAGCTTGAAGTGATTAAGACCATTCATGATATTATATAGGACTTGTGACTATGTTATTGTAAGACCCCGTACGTTTAACAACCTTGATACCGTTATATACATTTGATATGGTATTTTGAGTGGAACATTTTTGTAAAGAATAAAAAAGTTTGAAAATATGATTTTATATAGTTATTAATATTACTACTTCGAATATGCTTTACATTAGACACATAATATGAGAAAGTTTATGAGATTTTCTATATTGTAAAGATATAAATTATTTTTTCACAAGAAAAGAAGGTATCTTTGTACCATTTTAAGAATTAAACATACGAAAATTTGTACTCTTGATATGAGATTAGGAAAATTAGAAGTTGAGAAAATATATATTTTGTTTTCATGAATGTTTTAATAAAATAATAGTGTATGTATTGATTTTATATAGTATCATGATTTATTAATATTTTAATATTTAAATGGTAGTACTTTAGGATGAGGAAAAGACTATTTTTGAGGTTATAAGTATTTATGATATGTCAAACAAGTGATAAGTAAGTGTTATAAAGGTCAGAGGGTAAACAAATCAAAGAAATTGAGTATCGCTGAAGTTTGACATTTTGAGAGAAAGTACGATCCAAACTATAATACCCCATATTTATGGACTAGTACCATATAAGCTACCACATGACCATGATAGTAAGGTATATAAAGTGTTTTAAAAGTAATTAGCATTGTAAGTAATTTGAGATAATTCTTAATTATGTGGATAATTGGTTAATTTTTGATTTTTGGTGGGAGATTAACAATGTAACTGGAAATTGATGGATAAGTTAGGTGGGAACATCACCCCCACGTGGCAACAAGTGAAAATGACTCAAACATCTAAATGGTGACTCTTGGTTCATGAAGACTATGTGGCATATTTAGAAAAATTGTTGGCTAAGTCATATGTCGCGCCCCCTTTTTCTCGCGAAATCGGGTTTTGACATTGACAACTCTTTTAACGGTTATTAAAAGAGAAGAGTTGCCACCTAATGATTAAAGTGTATTAGGACACTAAGAAGAGTTTGATTTAGAAAACCAGAGATTGGGTAAGGGATTGAAATTATCCTGAAGGGAAGGTGTTAGGCACCCCTCAGGATCCACTAGTGTGGTTCCCGACCATACTATAATTGTGACTTTAAGTAAGCAAGTAAGAGTTTCAAATATGAGAGGGTTTTCACATAATGGTTGCGAATAGATAAAATTAAAGAAGTGAAAGGCAAGATGAAATTTTAGAAAAACGGTTTGAAACTCTGAAAGGTAAACAACGTAATAAACAAGTAAAGGGAAGGGGGTCCTAGGTTTATAAATAATATGGATCACCCCACACAATGTCCGGTAATCGCTCCTCGACGAGGGGTTACACGTGATATTATCGCGTGGTCATCATATCCATATCTACCCTTTCCCACTCTGTTAAGGTATTAAAGCGCGGACTGATTTCATTACTTATTGCATGCTATTACCAGCCCCAATCCTATCAGTCCCGGAGGTACTTAGGACTACTAATCCTAAAAGGGAAGGGGTATGAGGTTTCATAGTTTTAAAAGGACAAAATTCTAAGGCGGCAATCAAAACATATATGTAGCAAGTATTGGGAAAGCACATAAACAGATAGAAAGGCTCAAATAGACCTACTTAAATCAAAGAAAAGCATATAGTTTAGCATGTATTGCATGTACTGATTAAGGTCTAATCAAACTTAATAAGTTAAAGCAGGCTGGTTTATCACATATTTTCAGATAAGAAGTCCGAATTTGGCCTGCCCGCTGGTTGTAATTAACAAAACCCGGTGCAGTTATAGCTTTTATCCTAAGGCTTGCCTAGGTGTTAGACGAAACCTATAGGCATGACATCTACTAGTTTCAGAAATAAAGAAGTAAACTGATTACAGAAAGGTTGCCAGTTTTTAACAGAATAATACAAGTTCTGCAGTTGATAATGTGTTACTACTGACAAATTAAACTTAAAACGATTGAGGCGGTTTTGGTTGATAGTTCCTATAGGCATGATTTCTAGGCATTTTTGATTTTAAACATTTTTACAGACGTAGCAAGAGTGCAGAAATCCTATGGGCATGGTATTTAAATGCTGTTAGTTATTTAAATCCTATAGACAGGTGACAGATGCATATGTAGGATTTGAATTTCTAGTTAACTACGAGCATGGTATCTATATGAGAGATGCAAAACTTCTGATAGACATAGTATCTATATAATGCAGAAGTGCAGAAAACCTTAAAGACATGGTATCTATATGAATGAATAAACCTATAGACATGGTGTTTATGTAATGCAGGAATTCTTATAGCCATGGTGTCTATATGCAAATGCAGAATTCTGTAAGTAAACCTATAAGCATGATATCTACGTAGATGCAGAAATTAATAAACCTATAGGCATGCTATCTAAAGATGAGAATGCAGAAATAGGCACGGTATCTGCAGAAATTAATAAGCCTATAGACATGATATCTACCCCTTTTTGCATACAGTCATTCCTATCCCTTTTTACTAGCCACCCCAATAGTTATTACATCCCAGAATGAATAAAAAAAGCAAAATTACATCAGAAATTAACAGTACAACCAAGGGGAGCCTAATTCAGACTCCATGTCTGAAATATGTGATGAACGAACTCCAAAGATCAGGATCCAAAGCCTTTCCCTCATTTGGATGTGTCAGAGTTACCTAAGAGACTCAAATGGACTCCGGGCAGTGCTCACACCCAAATGTGCAGGATTAAGTCATAGTGCAGTGTGGAAGGGCCAGCCCTCAGGTGTCCAAGTTCAGAGGGAACTCAAGGTCCCAAGGCAAGGCTCACAGGGGGGGGCAGAACTTAGAAGCTAAGAGTGAGTGTAAGTGCAGAGTTTGAAACATGGGAAGTGGTAAAGAAGCAAGGACAGGCTAGTGGGCATACCTAGCAATGAGAAGTGCTGGCACACCCTACAAGCCTGTTAAAACACATTGTTTTGGGAGTCAGGATCCCCTAAGGTATCAAGTCCAAACATGAACAATAACTTGCATATTGCCATGTCCTGAACTACAACTCAAAGCACATAGAAGGAAATAGGGGTGCAAGGATTCACAACAGAAACATGTAAAAAGAAATTAACATGCTAGTTAACATTTAACTCCACATAGATAGTAAAGTAGACATGGATGTAAAGGCTGTAAGTAAACACATTGGGATGATGCTGAAGCTAAAACTAGAACATACCAGTCTTAAAGAAACAAGTAAGAAGAAAGCAGTAGTCTTGTAAAGCCAAAGTGCAAAGAGGCAGTCAGAATACGATGAGTTTAGAAGAGAATTGAGATTGTGGGTGGGAAGTCTGAAGTGTAAAGGTGTTGAGTTGAAAGTTTCTTTTGGTGAGAAAAGGGTCGTTCCCTTTTATAGTATAGAAGGCAAGGAGAAATAAGGTAAGAGAATAGTTTGAAAATCGATTGTCAATCAATTACACAAGTTTTCTCTTTAATTAAGGGATTCAGATTACAAACGGGTATAAACCCATTAAGGAAAGAAATTAATCAAACACTTTGTGCAAAGTAGTATAATAGGGGTAAATACATAAAGGTCTATTTAAGGACAAGGTCTTGACAGTACACAGTTTGTACAAATAAGGCAAGGGAATTAGTTAACAGCCAAGAAATCAGAAGTCCAAAGATTTGTAGGAATGAACCCAATCAGAAAAGGTGAAGAAAGGTTTTACTTAAGTAAAATCAGCAACAATCAATTAGACCTATTAAAAGGAATTCTGAATCAATCACAAGTTGAAAAACCCTTTTGAAGAAGGATTCATCACATATAAAAGCAAACAGACACATTAAACATGAGAGAAACTTATCATGCCAATCAGTAGAAGGGTCTAGTGTAGAAGAATTAAAAAAAAAGCTTAGAATTGTGTGCAAACAAAGAAGTTCAAACTTAGTTCATAGACTTAGAGATTAGTCTGAAAGAGTCAAGAGTTCTCAAACAGAACCCTAGTTCAATCACATGACCAAACCTCGACAGAACCCTCCAATTCTAGGGTTTCCACCTCAAGTCAAGTACATAGATGAGGAAGCAAGTAGTCAAAACAAGCTCAGAGATTTCTTTCAGAAACTCATGAGAAAACAAGCAACTTCAGTAGAAAGTTCAAAGCAAACAGAGTGAAGAAATTCGAAGCATAATGAGAGTAGAAGAAACAGTAGAGGAAAACCTGCTTAACGGGGTTTTTAGAAGAAACTTAAAACAAGGTTCAGTAGAAGGCAAACAAAGAGACTTAAGAACTTAGTAGAGAAATACAGTAGAAGAACACAAGAACACCCGAAAAGTATAGCAAAAGAACATATAGGAAAACACAGTGAGATAAACATGTGAGAGCATGGTATAGAAACACAGTAGAAAAACGAAATATAGAAAGCACAGAAGAAATGTGTGGTAAAAAGGAAACATATGAGCATAGTAGAGACAAATACACACAAAGAAGAGGAAAAGAAAAGTCAGAGAAACATTTGAAGCATTTCAGAAAATCCTAAATCGAAAAAGAAGCGATTTTGAAAGTAATTTTTGAAAGAAACTTGGGGAAATCATTTGAAAACTCAAATAGAGCATAGATACATAACATATCTAAAAAAATCGGAGAAAACCTCGAAGGGTTAGGGTTTCAGAAGAGCCCTAGAAATGAGAAAGGCTTGGAAAAGGTCCGATCTGTGTCGGAGAAGTCAGAACCAGGCTCAAAACACCATTGTATGCCGGAGCAAGGCCGGAAATGGCCGTAGAACCTTGGATCGGCGAAGATCTGAGCGGAAATCTTCGAGGTCAGACCTCGAACCTCCAAGTACCAGGCGTATAAGAGCAAGGAGGGGTGAGTGTGGGGCTTCCATGGCCTGAGAAGCCATGGATTCCGGTGGTTTTAAGGTTGAAGACGGTAGGAGGCGATTAGGGTTTTGAGAACATTCGAGAGAGTTTGAGGGAGTGGAGCGTTTAGAGGCGGCTGATAGAAGAGAAATAAGGGGATTAAGGTAGTCGTTTGGATTAAAAAAGGCAAGAATGGGTAGGGGCCGTTGATCTCAGAGATCAATGGCCGGGATAAGAGGGGGTCTGGGTCGGGTAGATTTTAGTTGGGTCAGGGGCGGGTCAAATTGAATTGGGCTGGTCAGTTTAAAAAATGAAATTGGGGTTTAATTGGGGGTTGATTTTAGGCCAAAATTGAAATAGTTAGGGCTAGATTTTAAATAGCCACTTTTCCCTTTTTATTTTATAAAAATAGGCAAAATGGTTTCTGAAACAAATTAAAAGTACTAAATTAATTAATAATACCCAAATATTAAATTAAAAAACACTGGAATCAATTTCATAATTATAAAATGCTATTAAATCTTAAAATAGGCTAAAATTGCAATTATATGCAATTTAGCTTAAAAAATAAATTTGTAAAAATGCGTAAACATTACCTTAGCTATATTTTGGTATAAATGTGAGAAAATAAGTTAATCACCAAAATGATAATTTGAGGAACAATTATTGGTTTTTGTATTGTTAAAATAGGGTAATAAATTGATTTAAAAATCTTTTAAAAGTTAGGAAAAATACTAAAACATTTGGACATACTTATATATGTATATATATGCTATTTTGAAAGTATTTTGCATATAAAAATACATAGGGAAAAATTGGGTATCAACATCATCCCCAAAAGTGAGGGCCGACAAACCTCAAAGATAAGAGATTGTTATACATCATTTAAGAGGGAATTACATAGCTTGCTAGTAACAGATACAATTCTCAAAGGAATTCTTATGAACCCCTACAAGGTGCAACAGGAACTGCAAATTCTTGTGAACAACTAATTTTGACTGTATTTGAATTTTTTCCCACTTATCTCTCCAATACCTCACTTCTCACCCATCTTTCCCACTTTCCCTTGTCCCCTACGCTGGTCCCCCCCACTCTCTTTTATTTCCTCACATCCATCCCCTTTGTTCCCCACTTCTTGTCACCCATTTTGTTCTCCACTCACAATCCCACATCCCCATTCCATTCCACTCATAATTCCACTAAGCCAATTCCCATTTTCCTCCACTCAAAACCCACGTTCTCCACTCCAAATGGGAGGAACAAAAAATTACCAATTGTCTTCTCTATAAAGAGACAACAAAGACTTAGTGAAAGGGAGGGAAAAGAGAGAAAAAAAAATAGTTCAAGTAAGAAGAAACGAGAGGAGAAGTTCAAAATACAGACGAAAAAAGGGATGGCTTCTTCTTAAAGGAGACAGGGGGTTACACTCGATATACAATCACTATACATTCTATATACACTAGAGATACTCTCGATATACATTGGATATACACGGGCAACCATTGAAAAATACAAGGTCATAAACCCCACCCCAGACGACCACTATTTCGTCTTCTTCGTCCTCACTGTTGGAAACAGATACACACACACACACAACAAAAGAAAGAACAGAAATTCGTGGACTTCAGTTAGTTCGAGAAACTCCGGCGACCTCCATTAACGCCGACGAAATCGCATTTTTGTCTCTCTCTACTGTTCTCCTCTCATTTTTCAGTTATTTTAGTGACTTTGTTCTACAAAATCAGATCCGGCTGTTTTTGTTTTTTAAAAAATTTCCGACGAGGTTCCATCGAGGTCCAAGCTCCCGTCCGTTTGAGTTCCTGTCATGGCTGCGGTGTTGATTTTGTTTGTGTAATTGCTGAATGCTTTGAGGAATTGAAACTTCATTTTTCAGGTGCAATTCTTACTTCTTCTTATGTTTCTCTAATGGTAATGGTGTGGATTCATTTTGAGTTTATTTTGCAAGTATTATTTTCTGTTTGATTTACAACAAAGTAAGAAAACATGATTAATTTGGTTATAAGGAGAAGAAAATGGTACTGCCCGTCATTTTGATAATAGAAAACCATCCAATTTTCAGTTAAGGATTATATTCATTAATTCATATAAAATAATTGTTAATATATACATTTTGTAATATTGTAATAAGTGTCATTTGGAAGACGTATACATATTGTAATGACACTTATTTGTGACCTTTTTGATTAATGATATACGTAGGAGACAAGAACTTTTTCCAACAGAAAGCTCTTTCTTTTCTATAATGTTTAACATCTTTCCATCCTTCAAGTGCTTTAAAAAGTGCAATATGTGAGTTTTACACTGTTTCATCTTCACAAAAGGAATTCTATAATAATTTTCCACGAGTTATGTTTTGATAATTACTTGGACTGGAGGATATGTAGTTTCTGTAATTTAGTTAGTCATTGCAGTTGAATTAGCAATTATCGTGATTGTGTGCACGTTCGCGTGACATGATCATGATTCTAATAATCAATTCGGTGTATGTTCGCGCAACTTCGATCAAACTTTTGTTAATAATAAAAATGGGTTTCCATGGGCTATTAACTAATTTTAGTTTATATAGCTTGAGGTATGCCATTCACAATTTATCATTTGTGGCCCCCGTATTAACTTAACGACTTAGATATAAAATGACAAATGTTTGTAGCATGCTTTAGGCATGATTAATAAATAAACCATCGTGATTGTGTACACGTTCGCGTGATATAATTATGATTCTAAAATAAATTGAGGTATGTGTTCACGCAACTTCGGCAAAACTTTCTTAATAATTAATATAGCGTGATTAATTGTTAAAATAAAAACGCAACTTCCTTTTGTTAAAATAAGTGAGGTGTGTCATGCCTAATAAAATTTATAATTCATGGCACTCGTAAGATTAGATTAAGAACTAACACTTCTAGAAAATGTTTGAGGTGTTCCATAAATAAATTAAATCATCCATGGCCCTCACAAATATTGCTTTTAAAAATTTGAACAATCGTAATTTGCTTTAGGCCCGATTTAGATTAGTATTGCGATTATATACACTTTCGCGTAATATGATTGCAAATTTAACTCTTATAAGACTCGAGGGATGCGTTCGCGCACCTTCAACCAAATTTTCCTAATGAATCAACGAAGCGTTATTAATTGTGGACACGTTCGCGTGACATGATTTTTGACGTGCCAAAGGAAAAGAGTATACGTACGCGTAACTCAATTCTTTAATTACGAATAAATCAAGTGATTTAAATGCGGTAAAAAGATAATTGCACATAGGTTCTAAAATAAGTAATTAGACAATTTAAGTTTAGTATAAATTGGTAAGCGACCGTGCTAGAACCACGGAACCCGGGAATGCCTAACACCTTCTCCCGGGTTAACAGAATTCCTTACTTAGAATTTCTGGTTCGCAGACTTCAAAAAGGAAAGTCGAAATTTCCTCGATTTGGGATTTAAAATAAACCGGTGACTTGGGACACCATTTAAAATATTCCAAGTGACGACTCTAGAATTAAATAAATAATCTCATTTCGAATAATGTCACTTAAATTGGAAAAACTCCCTTATACCCCTCAGGTGTGTGAAAAGGAGGTGTGACAATTCTAAGAGAGCACGGTACAATCTTTCTGAAGAATATAATACGGATTTTTCCCTACTTTAATCCGTCATTACGTATTTTTCGCAAAAGACGTGGGTTAGAGGGATTGTTAAGAGAATCAACTCAAGTATGTTAAAGATAATTCTTCCTTCTTTTGGCATGATCCAAGTAACGATACGTAAACGTAATGCTATTCCATAATTGGTTCTACTCTTAGCAGTTAAGGATGTCTATGTTATTCATTCATGTAAAATGATATTCAAGCATGTCTAAGTATGTTCCTAAGTCTCTACTGAGGTATATGATAAAGATGTTAATGTTCATGATATAGTGATACATGCATCTTCATGCATTTACCACCATGCTACGGCCAGTTGGGCAGACATGCATCTTCATTTACCACCATACAACGACAAGTTGGGCAGCCATGCATATTTATTTACCACCGTGCTACGGCCAGTTGGGCAGACTTGTATCTTCATTTACCACCGAGTTACGACCAGTTGGGTAGACATGCATCTTCATTTAACACCGTGCTATGGCCGATCGGGCAGTCATGTATTTACCACCGGGCTACGGTCGGTTGGGTAGTTACCACCGGTTGGGCAGTTATGTATCATTATTTACCACCGATTGGGAAGTTATGCGTTTACCACTGAGCTACGACCGGTCGAACAGTTAACACCAATCAGTTGGGCAGTCATGTATTATACGATATGGATAATAGTCTCAAAGAGAAGCATTATATATATAAGTATAGTAAGTATGCATATACAAAGATTCAAGTTGATTCTTATATCTCTTTAATTAATGTTGACTTATTGTTATGCTTCAGTTCTACCTTACATACTCGGTACATTGTTCATACTGACGTCCTTTTGTTATGGACGCTACATTCATGCCTGCAAGTATAGGTAATCTGTTTGACGAGCCCTCATAGTAGACGAGGTTAGCATTCAGTGAAGGATCAGTAACACTCCACTTCATTCGGAGTGCAGCCGAGTCTATAAGTCATCATGTCAGAGTTTTGCTACAAACTTATTATTAGGCAGGGGCCCTGTTCCATTTGATGTCGAATAATCTTAGAGGCTTAGTAGATAGAGGTTTATTTTGTATAGTATGTCAGAGGCCTTGACGGCCTATATGTATTCATGTTTTAAGAACGATGGTTCATTGATACATCGTTTGCCCACTTATAGTTATACATTACAAGTTATGGCCATGTTGGCCCATGATAATTACAAAAAAAAGAGTTACAAAGTGGTTCGCTCTGGTCTTGATGACACAAACTTGCGTACCATTTCACATCTAACACTTATCCCTGCAACACACTTTAAATAAAGTTAAAAACAACAAATAATATCTAAGAAAAAGAGAAATAGGAAAAGAACTTGGGTTGCCTCCCAAGAAGCGCCTTATTTAATGTCGTGGCACGATGCAATGTCATAGCATCCTCAAGTGAAGTAAATAACCACCACCACATGGCTTTCTCCAAATTTTCCGAAGTAGTGCTTCGCCTATGACCATTGACTCGAAATATTTCATTGTTCTTGTTCTTCAAGTCCAAGGCACCAATAGGTGTCACATCTACAATTTCAAAAGGATCATTCCATGTTGACTTAAGCTTCCCAGGAAACATCCTCAACCTTGAGTTAAACAACGACACTAGATCACCGGACTTGAACTTCTTTTTCCATATATACTTGTCATGGAGATATTTTATCTTTTATTTGTAAAAGGACGAAATCTCATAAACATGGTACCGAAACTCATCCAATTCATTTAAGTGTGTAACCCTCAAGTTAGCAGCTACATACCAATCAAGATTCAATTTCTTCAAGGCCCATATTTCCATATGCTCTAGTTCCACCGAAAGATGACAAGCTTTCTCGAACATCAAATGGTGTGGGGACATTCCAATAGGTGTTTTGTAAGCTGTCCTATATTCCCATAGAGCGTCATCAAGCTTCTTGTACCAATCCGTCTGATTTGCATTCACCGTCTTAGACAAAATATTCTTTATCTCCTGGTTAGAGATTTCCACTTGACCACTAGCTTGTGGGTGATAGAGAGTTATGACCTTGTGAGTAACACCATACTTGCTAAATAAAGTGTCGAAATCCTTGTTGCAAAAATGTGACCCTCTATCACTTATAATTGCTTATGGAGTACCAAATCTTGTAAAAATCTTCTTCGTCAAGAAAGCCACTACATTTCTAACCTCATTATTGGGTAAGGCAATGGACTCAACCTATTTAGACATATAATCCATCACGATCAAGATGTATGTGTTTCTACAAGAACTCACAAAAAGGACCATAAAGTCAATACCCCAAACATAAAAAATATCAATCTCCAAGATGGTTGTAAGAGGAATCTCATGTTTCTTAGAAATTCCACCGGCCCGTTGACATTCATCACATTTTTCATCAACTCATTTGTATCCTTGTAGAGAGTAGGCCAATAGAAACCACAACTTATGACTTTAGTCACCGTTCTCGCTCCACCATGATGACAACTATATGGTGAAGAATGACAAGCCCCCAGAATTTTACCTTGCTCTTCCTTCAGCACACACCTCCGAATCACCCCAGCCGTGCAACTTTGGAAAAGGTATGGTTCATCCCAATAATAGTCTTGACAATACCTCTTGAGCTTCTTCCTTTGGTTTGAAGAGAACTCATCCGGAATAATACCACTCACAAGAAAATTTACCAAATTCGTGAACCACGGTACCTCTTTCGTTAAAAGTGCTAAAAGTGGGTCATCAGAGAAAGAGTCATTTGTTTCAAGGCCATCAAATGGCCTCCCCTCCTCCTCCAAATAAGACAAGTGGTCCACTGCTTGATTTTTACTTCCCTTCTTATCTTGGATGTCAATATCAAACTCTTGCAACAAAAGCAACTATCTCATCAACTGAGCTTTAGATTCCTTCTTGCTCATAATATAGCAGAGTGCCGCATAATCCATGTGGACAATAACTTTAGCACCCATCAAGAACGGGTGAAACTTCTCAATAGCAAACACAATATCATGGAGCTCTTTTTCCATAACGGTATTATAGACAGGGACACTATTCATGGTCTTACTAGCATAGTAAACCGGATGAAAATTTTTGTTGATAAGTTTTCCTAAAATAGCTCCACCACTATATCACTTGCATCACACATGAGCTCGAACGAAAATCTCTAATTTGGAGGGTTAATGATAGGAGTAGTTGTCAACTTGGGCTTCTATTGTTCAAATGCTTTCATACAATCATTACTGAAATGAAACTTGACACCCTTCTCAAGGAGCTTGCACAATAGGTTCACCACTTTAGAGAAATCTTTGATAAATCGCCGGTAAAAACCATTATTTGAAATCTTATGGCCAAGGACAATGCCTTCCTCAATCATGAAATGACATTTCTCCCAATTGTATACCAAATTATTTTCCTCACATCTAGCCAACACTTCATCCAAATTAGCAAGACAATTATCAAAATAATCTCCATCCACCGAAAAGTCATCCATGAAGACCACAAGGTAGTCTTCTACTATGTACGTAAAAATAGCCATCATTCATTGTTGAAAAGTCGCCGGTGCATTGCACAAATAGAAAGTCATCCATTTGAAAGCAAAAGTACCATATGGACATGTGAAAGTGGTTTTTGCTTGATCCTCCGAAGCAATAAGAATTTTGTTGTATCCTGAGTAACCATCAAGAAAATAATAGAAAGTGCGGTCGGCCAATCTATCAAGCATTTGATCCATGAAAGGAAGAGGAAAGTGATCCTTCCTTGTGACTTTGTTGAGCTTGCGATAATCCCTACAAACTATCCAACCGGTGACCTTTCTTATAGAAATAAATCATTCTTATAATTGGTAACAACCATCATGCGCCCCTTCTTTGGGACACATTGAACCTGAGAAGTCTATGAACTATCGAAAATGGGATAGAAAACTCCGACATCCAATCACTTGATAATATCCTTTTTAACCACCTCTTGTACATCTTAATTAAATCTTCTTTGTTGTTCAATGGATGGTTTGGCACCATCCTCCAACTTGATCTTATTCATGCAAAATGCCGGGCTTATACCCTGAATGTTCGCAAAATTCCACCCAATAGATTTCTTCCTCTTTTGCAACACCGCCAACGTGGAATCAACATGCACATTAGTCAAACAAGAGGAAAGGATAACTGATAAAGTAGAACAAGGTCCAAGAAATTCATACCGAAGGTGAGGTGACAATGGTTTTAACTCCAAAGTAGGTGGCTCTTCAATAGAGAGCTATGTAGGAGGATTCTTCCTATTCTTAAGATCCAAATATAACTTTTGGGGTGCATAGTTGTAAGACCCCATTCCTTGCAAAGTGCTCACACATGCCATGAAACCATCCATCTCTTCATCATCGAAGTTGAGCAATACGGATTCCAACATGTCACCAACATTGATTGTAGCACTTGTATTATAAATAATGATATTGGTCACCAAGTCAACAAAAGAACATACTTCATTGATATTAGATTGACAGATAGACTTGCACACATGTAATACCACTTGTTCATCACCAACCCGGAAAGTGAGTTCTCCAGCTTCCACATCACAAAGTGCCTTACCCATAGCAAGGGAAGGACTCCCAAGCATGATAGACACTTTATAATCAACCTCACAATCTAGAATAACAAAGTTCTCCAGAAGAATAAACTTATAAACATGGACTAACACATCCTCAATCACTCCCAATGGCCTCTTCATGGTACGATCTGCCATTTTCAACCTCATAGATGTGGGTCTTGGCTTCCCAATCCCTAAAATTTTGAAAATCGAGTAGGGCATCAAATTGATACTCACCCCAAGATCACAAAGAGATTTAACAAAATTGTCACTTTCAATAGTACAAGGAATCGTGAAAGCATTGGGATCCTCCAATTTAGGAGCCATGGAATGAACAATTTCATTCACTTGATGAGTGACCTTGATAGTTTCAAAATTCATCGACCTCTTCTTGGTCACAAGATCTTTCATAAACTCGGAATAACTAGGCATTTGTTCCAAAGCTTATAGCAATGACACATTAATAGGGAGACTTTTCATCATTTGAATAAACTTCTTGAATTGATTTTCACCATTTTTCTTAGCAAGTCTTTAAAGGTAAGGAGGTGGAGTCTTTGGCGAGGCTGCCTTAGCCTTTTGCACTACTGATTCCAGTATGTCAATAATGTGTTCCCTAGATGAGTTCACCTCTTCTTAGGTCTCCTCCACACCATCATCAATATCAATCCGGACTCCATCATGTACTTGAACATTATTGTGTGGGATATTCTCCTCTTGGATCACTTGGTCATCGTCCGTAAGTTTCCTTTCATTTGAGATGGGTGCATTCCTGCCTCTTTTACTTCTTGTGATAACCGCTATGGCATGCCCCGTGTTTTTACCATCCTTTGGGTTTTCTACCATGTCATTTGGTAATATACCCTTAGGACGATTATTAAGAGCTTGAGAGATTTGTCCCATTTGTACTTCAAGATTACATATTGATGTGGTATGTGAGGCAAATTGGGCATCCGAATTCACATTCTTCTACATCATTTGCTTGAACATGTTCTCAATGCGATCCATTTTATTGTTTGAAAAACTTGAACCATGGGAATGATAAGGAAGTGGGTTGCTTGGTTGTTGGTACATTGGAGGCCTTTGAAAACCCGATCTTTGATTTTCATGATTGTTATTTTTTCCCCAATTTCCTTGATTGTTGCCTCCCCAATTACCTTGGTCATTTTTATTATTATGCCAATTCCCTTGATTGTTAGAGCCCCAATTGCCTTGGTTATTTTGGGAACACCATTGATTTTTTTGGAGCCTTGGAAATTTCTCCTTGTCCTTGGTAATTGTTTATAAATTGTACTCTTCTTCTTGCTCTTTATAAGAATCATCTTGGTTAAAGCTACCATCATCTTGTGCATAATTCTCCACTCGGGATTGAAATTGTGGACCTTTTTGTGTACCAAGACATTCACCCTTCCATTGCATGAACTTGCTTAGGATCTTGGGTTTGATGAAGTTGGCCTTAGTAAGTTTAGTCATGGTTGTGTTCAACTCAGCAATAGCTTGACCATGGTCTTGCAACTCTTTATGAAGATGAATCATGTTAGGATCACCTTGGGGAACATTAGCTCGAAATTGCCAAGCTGAAGAAGTTTCTGCTATCGCATCAAGAATATCACATGCCTCCGCATAAGGTGTTGTCATAAAATTACCTCCGTCCAATTGAGTGACCACACATTTATTCATAGTATTAGAAAGTTTGTTGGATCATTTTGTCGGCCAGATCATTGTTCGGGCACACCTTCACCATTATTTGATAATGCTCCCAAATTTCATGCAAAGATTCCCTGGGCTCTTGCTTGAAAGCCAATATTTCATTCCATAGAGTAGCCATGTGGCCGGACAGAAAAACTTTGAAATAAACCTAGCCGCCAATTCATCCCAAGTATGAATAGAGTGATTAGGCAAGAGTTCCAACCAATCCAAAGCCTTACCCCTTAGTGAGAAGGAAAAAAGCCTTAGCCGCAAAGCATCTTCCGAAATATTTGTTTGTTTGCTCCCCCAACATGTATCTACAAAACCTTTCAAATGCTTGCAATCATTTTGACTCGGTGCCCCGATAAAATAACCTCATTGTTTGGCAAATTCCAATGTTGAGCCGTTATGAATGGGGTGGTGGGGGAGGTGGAAGTACATTGTCTTGTTGACCACAAGCTCGGCGATTTTGTTGTAGAGCTTGAGACATTTCATCAAGTTGCTCCTCTCCGCTATCCACCTCTCCTAATGGCAAGTTTCCAAGTTTGTTGTTCGCCATTTGGAACCTACGACCACTTCAACAAATTAGAATCACGAAAGTAACAGATATTTCAAGAAAAAAACTCAAGTATGTAGCTAACACCGTAACACTCTCTAGCAATGGTGCTAATAAATTGATCACATCCAATTCACACCCAAATAATGAGTAAGAAATGGTCGTTGCAATTAAAAAAACCCAATGCATGTTGGGGTCGAATCCATAGGGAGTTTAGATTGATGCTAAGGTAAAAACTCAAGAAGAGAAAGTGAAATAATTAGGTTTATATTTCAAACAATAGCAGGAAGTTGTTATCTAAATTATCTTCTAAAGATTCAACTAGCTAGTAAACAAATAGAGAGAGTGAAACGTTTTTGGAGTTTTTATCGAACAAGAGAAAAACATAGGGATGTAACCTTCGTCTAGGTGTAAACCTAATGGGTAGAATACATCTATGCTTGTTGGGTAGATCGAGGTACTTTATGACTCTCAATTCTCAAGTACCCACTTAAAATTCTCAATTCCCAAGTACCCACTCAATACCTCTCGATCAAAGAATGGTTATGCCCAAATTGGCTCTCTGAAGACCGAATGGGTAGAAATCTAAACAATTGATATGATTCCTAGTGGGATTATCGCTATCTCTAGTTCAAATCCTTTAATAAAACTAATCAAAACCTCAACTAGTTTAATTTCTTGTTAGCCAAGTTTTCCTAGACTGTGTTCATCTTTATCAATTAAGAACTAAGTCAAATAGGTATGAATCAATTTGTAACTATTAATTCTAGATATAAAGTATAAACAATGTTAAATAACTGTGATGACCCAAAAGGTCATCCCTTGCTTTAGAAGTTAAATATGTATTCCAAGGTCTTAAAAACCTCCTTTTGTCTCACCTCGATTTGCATGCACAGTTCGGGCGTATATCCGAAAAGCCATTATGTGAACATTTGAGAAAAATGCTAAATTTTGCCTTTAAAATTGAATTAAGTTGACTTCGATCAATATTTTTGGTAAACGGACCACGACCCATGATTTGACAATCCTGTACGGTCTGTAGTAAAATATGGAACTTGGAAGTATGCCCGAAATCGAATTCCGGGGTCTCTATCCCGAGAAAAGAATTTTTAAAGAAAATCATTTGCTGGAAAATATAAGGACTTTTGGAAATGAAATAATGTGTGATCTTGGTGGTATCGGGACCGTATTTTGGTTCCGGAGCCTGGTACAGGTTTAATATAATATTTAAGTCGAATCTGTGAAATTTGGTAAGAATCGAAGTTGATTTGACGTGATTCGGACGTCCGGTGGTAAAAATAGTAAATTTGAAGTGTTCTTGAGGAAAATCATGAGTTTGAGGTTAAATTCGTGGTTGTTGATGTTATTTTGGCGATTTGATCGCACGAGCAAGTCCGTATGATATTTTTAGACTTGTGTGCATGTTTGGTTTGGAGCGTCGAAGGCTTGGGTGAGTTACGGATAGGCTTCGAGGTGTATAGACTTAGGAAAAGACCTCTGCTGCATAATTCCAGAAAATTGCAGGTCTCTGAACCTGGGGTCTCGCGGTCCGCGGTGGAATTTCGTGGCCGCGCTGGGGATTCCGCTGCCGCGGTGGGATTTCATGGTCTGCGTTGGGCAAGGTCAAAGTTCCCGCGGCCGTGCCCGTTATTTTGCTGTCAGCGGTGAGTTTCGCAGCCGCGGCCCTTTTTTCGCGGTTAGCGTTTTGAGGATCTATGAGGGCTACATAAACGAGACTTTTCGTCCATTTTCATTTTTTTCAAAACCCTAAGTCATAAGAGGCAATTTTTCAAATACTCATTCTTTCCTAAATCATATGTAAGTGATTTTAAACTCATTTCTTTCAGTCCTTAATTTTTTTTTACAAGATTTCATCCTAGAATCTAGGGTTTTCATGGTGGAATTGGAAATTTTGGGTAGAACATAGAAATATTGAAATTTGGGGATTTAGAACATGAATTGAGGTCGGATTCCAAAACCAATTGTATATCCGGGCTCGGGGGTGAATGTGTAATTGGGGTTTGGTCTGAATTTCGGGTTTGGACCAAGCGCACCCGGGGTCGATTTTTGACTTTTTCGGAAAACATTGGGAAATCTATATTCATGCATTAGAATTGGTTTATTTAGCATTTGTTGATGTTATTAAGTAAATTATGACTAGATACAAGCGGATTGATGGTGGAATCGAGAGGTAAAGCGGTGATTTAGTGTTGAGCTACCCGTTGGCTTGAGGTAAGTGTTTGGTCTAACCTTGACTTGAGGGAATAGGAATCCCCGACTTATTTGCTATGTGAAACTCCATGTGTATGGCGTATAGGTGTGGTGAAGAGTACCTATGCACCACTAAATTACCATTTTTAACTTGTTCCCTTCCCCGTTTCCTATTAAAACTATTCCATGTCTTAATTGCTACTTGTTCATAATTGTTTCCACGTCTTAACTGCTACTTGTTCATAATTGTCTCCACGTCTTAACTGCTACTTGTTCATAATTGTTTCCTTGTCTAATCGTTTCATATTAACTGTTGCTCTCTTTATTGAAGTATTCAAATGTTTCCTGGTTTCGTTTTATTACTCTGTTGGTGTTTATTGGTTTATTGGTGCTTTATGGGATGCCTAGGATGGTCTCCCTGAGTAGTTTACACTCGTGAGGTTTCATAATCGTAGTGATATTCCGTTATGTGAATTTAGGTATAAGTACATTGGAGGATTTGAATTAATCTCTGAAACATTTTCTTTATTTTTGTGATTCGTGTTGATTTATTATCATGACCCAAAATCCACTAAGGGTCATGATGGCGCCGGATACCGCTGTCAGGCAAGCCAACCATAAGTACTTAATTAAATTCTCATTTAAACAGTTGTGAAAAACTCTGATTTTTCTTCAATATCTACTAGTAAATGGTACTCAGTTCAAATTAAATATACATGTCAAGAAGTCAATACAAAATACCCCATAATTATCCCAGAACCCGGTGTCATAAGTGCATGAGCTATTTCTAGGAAGCAATACAATACAACAACCGTCCAGAATAACAAGTGGACAGAAAATAAACACAATAATCTGGAGGAAACTCTGCTGACTGCTAGTCGTCTCGAGAAGTACAGCTCACCTAAGTCTCCGCATCAACCATGCTGCTACGCCCGCCAGGCCACTAGTGATGCATGTGCCTATGCAACAAAAATGCACAACAAGTGTAGTATGAGTACGAAAACAACGTGTACCCAATGAGTATCCCGTCTAATCTCGAAAAAGTAGAGACGAGAGGTCAACTTCGACACATACTAGTGGTCCAATAATGATACGTCCGTAATATAATGAATAGAAGATTTATATAAACAGGAATTGTAATTCAATAGGGTGAAACATGTAAACAATTCTTTCTTTTATGCAAAATTTCCAAATTTCCTTTTTCATCATTAATACACATATTCTCAAGCCAGGAAGGGGAAATAACAACTTCAATGAGTTTCAAGGCAAGCAATACAAGCATGCGCAAATTATGCCGAGGTCGTACGACCCGATCCAGCAGAAATGTAAAATGTGCACTGCCGAGGGTCGAATAGCCCGAACCATAGATGCATCTATTACCCCGCGAGTGAATCATACATGCGATGCAGTTAACATTAATAAACAAATACCCCGCTCGTGAATCATACATGCGAAGCGAGCACACATAGATACACACAGTCAAACAGCTAATTAAGAGTTGATCGGGGAATGTTTATTCCAATAAAAGCCTATTCTCTTTTAATGATTTAAGAAAAATGAAGTTTAATCCTTTTAGAAATTCATTTACCAATTCAATAGGATTTAAGCAATTCAAATGCCAATAAGATTACAAATATTCCAAGTATAGCATGCTTTTGGGTCCTAGACTACCTGGGCTTAAACATAATAGTAGCTACGCACGGACTCTCGTCACCTCGTGCGTACGTAGCCCCCACAAATAGGAGCACATAACCAATTATTTCACCTATGGGAGAATTCCCTCTAACAAGGTTAGAAAGGAGACTCACCTCGCTCCGAAGATCCATAACCGGCATTCCACGCCCTTCCAAAGACTCGATTCGATGCTAAATGCTCTAAAACTTGCCAATAATTATGCAAATCCATTAATATATGTTCAATTACTCATTACAATCTAATTTACATCAATTCCTAACCCCGATCGAAAAGTTGACAAATTGCCCTCGGGCCCACATGCCCGGATTTTGAAATTTCTCAAAGATAAAGTTTACCCATGAACTCACGAACTCAAATATATGATTTTCTCCTAATTTCATACCCAAAATCGTGGTCAAAATCCAAGAATATCAATTTTCTAGGTTTTCCCTCAACCCCAAGTTTCTACCAATTTTCATGCTCAAATCCCTAACAAAATCATGTAGTTAACTCACGAGGGGTGAAATTAACTTACCTCATGTTTGATGATGAAATCCCTATCTTGAACTCTCCAAAAAGCGCCCAAACAAGAGTAAAAGGGCCAAGACCCCTGATTTTTAAAGAACCTTACTACTTCCAGCAATTCCGCACCTGCGGTCACACGATCGCTTCTACGGTTCCGCAGGTGCGGCCCCTCTACCGCTCCTGCGGTTTCTCTCTGGGCTCCCCATTCCGCTTCTACGCCTCGACTCCCGCAGGTGCGGTCCCGCTTCTACTGTGAGATTACCGCATCTGCGGCCCAAGCCTCGCTGGTGTATTTCCAAAATTGATCTGTTAACCAACCGGAATCCACCCGAGGTCCCAACCAATCATGCCAACCAGTCCCAAAATACATTATGGACTTGCTCGAGGCCTCAAATCATATCAAACAACGCTAAAACCACGAATCGCACTCCAATTCAAGCTTAATGAACTCTAAAATTTTAAACTTCTACTTTCGGTGTTTAAACCTATCAAATCACGTCCGATTGACCTCAAATTCTGTACATAAGTCATATTCGCCATTACGGACCTACTCCAACTTTTGGAATCGGAATCCGACCCGATATCAAAAAGTCAATTCTTGATCAAACTTCCCAAAAAACCTTTAAATTTCTATCTCTAGGCAAATGACCCCAAAATGACCTACGGACCTCCGAATTTACTTCCTATCACGCTCCCAATACCAGAATCACCATACGGAGCTATTCACAGACTCAAAATCTCAAACAGACATCAATAACACTGAAATACACTTCACCCAAACTTATGAAATTCCTTCAAAATGCTAAATTCCACAATAGGCGCCGAAACATTCCCGAGTCTTCCAAAACCTATTCTGGACATATGCCCAAGTCCGAAATCATCATATGAACCTGCTGGAACCTTCGAATCCCGATTCTGAGGTCGTTAACTCAAAAATCCAACCTTAGTCAATTCTTTCAACTTAAAGCTTCCGAAATGAGAATTCTCTTTCCAAATTAACTCTGAACTTCCTAGAATTCAATTCCGATCGTGCGCACAAGTCATAATACCTGAAGTGAAGCTGCTCATGGCCTCAAACTGCTGAATGACGCGCTAGATCTCGAAATGACCGGTAGGGTCGTTACATTCTCTCCCACTTAAACATACGTTCGTCCTCGAATGTGCTGAGAACTATACTGAAGTAGTCTAGAATCAATAGTGTAACACCTCGTGCACCTACCCGTGCTACCACAACTCAGTTGAGCACGTTAGCTTGATCAATTCTGGAAATATTCCCTTTTATTCAAGCAAATAAGCCTTAGAGCCAAATTCCAACGTCCGGAATTTTATGCCAGACCTGTTTCCAAGATACGCTCACCGTATCAATAACTACACGCATCACCAACACATGACTACATACCTTAGTCGAATTCGCACCTCGCACCACTTTATTCACAGGACCACAATAACATTCTCTGATCAAATTAGTCGAAATTCCACGAATCTGATGCTCCCAATGCACCTCATGATATATATAAGTCTTGCTCTAACTCTTACAATTCCGCCATGATGGAAGAGATGTGTAGAAATTCATAACCAACTGTTGAATCAATTAATCATTGGGTCTATACTCTTGACAAGAACCATCACCTCATTCTGAACCAAATAATAGTCTTAGCTCCTTAATATACTTCATATAATCAGATCGCACTAATCCTAACTCCAATGATCTCCTCTCACCCACTACGAACTGCTCAGATAATAAGCCATTTCGGACATGATCAAGAGTCTCCTATGATACCACAATGTGCCAATAGGCTACCAATTCGAACATGATACAAAGGAAAACGAACTCTGAAAAGGAAATCCAATTGTGCTGCTCGCGAATCATACATGCAACGCGGTCAACATAATTAAACAAATACCCCGCTCGCGAATCATACATGCGATGCAGGCACACAGCTAATATGAGTTTTCCTCAGAAAGATAGGAAACAAAACACATAAAAAAATAGATATAGGAATCTGTACTCAATATCACACTATTGCGGCGCGCAACCCGATCCAAACATAAAATTACAACAAAATACCAAATATCGGTCACAAGCACACTAAGTGCATAATACCATCCCTGGGGAGACATATAGCGCCATAGGCTACAAAACTCAAGAACAACTGAGGTGCGATATACGATCTGAATCTTGAGAGCCATCTTGCTCATATAACATCATCTCTAAGCAGAACCTCAACACATAAGAAATTCACCAAGCCATCTTGCAACTTATACGGCGTAATATATCATTACATGGAATAGCTGACAATGAAATAGTACCCTGACTACTCTTCTATAAGGAGCGCATGGCTGAAATGAACACATCTGGCCTGATATAGAGCCCATTCACATTTAAATCCATCTACAGACCTCAAGCTAATTCTGATCACACTAAACCAGGCTAATAACCTTTCAAAGGTCCATAATCACCCCCCTTTTTCTCATAACACATAAGAACAACCATCATAACCGGAGTAATCCTCCATAATCCGCAACCCAATAAACCATGTGCCCTCCAGGCATCAATCCTCAATTTAACAACATCACCACAATCTTCATAATTGGTTTAACTCTTCAATCAATTAAGTGTCTACATGCCACACTAATACAACCTTCCCGTGGGGCACGCTCCCACAACCTTCCGTAACAGATAACAGGTCTGTACATCCAAATCACCAGCCGCACTAACGCTAAAAGTGATCAAGAATCCTTAACCAGGATGCAAAGCCTTTTTCACAAAACACCGATATCAGGTGACGCTGAAGACAATACTAACTTACCTTAAACATCGAAACTCCTTTCCTGCTCATTCGAGCTCATGACATCCCTCTCAACACCGAACTGTGACCTTGATCCTCACTTCAAATTACAAACCACTCACTGTACCCAACATGCCAATATACGATAAAACATGATTATCATCATAACTCCGAAACCACTAATAGATTAACACTTCATCATATAAAAATATTTCACTTAACTCACTTTAGGAGAGCCACAACAACACACAAGTGAATTCTCATAACCGTAGAATATACAAACCTCTAAGTAGTGGTCTAAGCCACCATAGCCCTTCCAGGATCCGCCTACACATGACAGACCATAGTAGAAGAATATTTCGGAATAATATCAATTACAGCGGTCGACAAGCCTTACACGTACCATCACAATTCACTTGCATAACTGATCACGCTAAAGGAATTGATCACTACCACCAATATGCCAACTCAACTATGGCTAACTAGTCTATCTTCTCCCAATTTATCCTGATTGCCTTAACTTCATTCAACACATAACACACTCCATCCGCACTCATCCCGAGTGACCTTGAATCACGAGACCATGTTGTCTCAAATCCCACGAACCATTTCATACCTCCCAAATGCTACTCTGCAAGTCAAAACATCATAGAACATTCTAGGCCTCTTCTCATAAGTTGCTACAAAAGCTTGATTCTTAACCGTACTTGTAGGCTCGAAACCATTAAGCACCACACTTTAACTTTTGAATTCACTAGGACCGTTGTTGAGAGCCACCCGCTCTGACTTGGCCCCGAATATAATCAACTCCATGAATCTTCTAGCTCATGAATACCCTCTCGACGAAGCACCTGACAGAATCACTTCCCTTGAAACCCACATCTATACAGACATAAATCCCAAATCCTTTCCCAAGTATGAACACGAGCCAATAAGGCCAACCATAGCATACCTTTAACAATTCTTTCGCTCAAATTACAACTTATGTTCTTTTCCCATAGCTGAAATAGCCCATCAATATGCTAATAACCAGAAACCTCGCAAGTAGTTAACCATGCAACCCAATCATAGGCGGTGGGACTCTCCCACTTAGCTTGAAGCCACTATTACACAACTCTAGAATTCACCAGGATTCTTTATCTCTTATTGACATAACCTTGCGCAATCAACCGCAAAAATTCTCGGAATCTTTCTGTAAAACTCCCTTTTATACTCTGAACCATCAACCACATTTGCATGACCAAGCTCTTTGCTGTACAACCAATAGAATTCTTCGCAGAAGCCTCGCCAACCATGCGACCGCTAACCTGCTCACAGGTAATAACCCACTTGTGGAATTTACGTGCCGACGTCTTCCAATGCTATTGCATGGGGTACAATCACTACGACATCAATAACACATCCTGAGTCCGAGCTCACTCTCTAGCTTTACAAGTCCATTCACCCCTCGTGGACATCAATTAAATGTGCAACAACATCCTTCCAATTCAAAGTTATGTTGTATCCTTCTTCATTTCAAGCAGCTCCTTTCCGTTATATCAAATCTCCTGCCGCATAATAGCCCATACTTCAAATTAAATCCATAGACCCCAATCACCAATCACTAAAATTCCCAAATCATTCCAAACTCTCCTCAAGGTGCGTAGTCATCCTACCACAAAGCCCACATGCAACTCTACCACTCTCCCACTTTGGCGAAACTCACCCCTTTAATCAACTACTCGACTTTTGCTTCTTATACCTGGCCTTCTAGAAATTTTAATCACCGTCTGACACTCCCTACATGTCCTTCCTCATCCTTTGCTGCTTAGTTGTTGCCTTAAATAAAATCTATTTCGTAGAACTTAAACCCACAAATCGCTACTAACTTTAAACCTTTCCGAAGATCATCTTTCTCGGGCCGTCAACATTAGAAACACCGATTCTTTCTTAAACCACCGCACCCTGCGATATCTAACAGTCGTTTCTCCAATATTATTTCACAATATCTTACCCCAAAGGCGAATTGCAGAAGACCATAACACCGAAGAACTTAACACATACAATCGAGGACGACGACACTACATCGCAGATGAAAATTCCACCACGCTCGAAAATACCAAGTCTCGTTTCTCCATCACCCCAAATCTGGACATTCATAGGCCAATTGCTTTTCCTCCGCCGGAAATGAAATATCAGATCTATGAATCGTGCATTGAGTAGACTTCCTTTCAAATTATTCACCGCCCCAACACATAGGCAAGTATCCTACCATCAAGTCAGTACTGTGCGATAACCAATCAGGAGCAATCAAAGCGATCTGTGCATAGTCTCAAAGCTCTCAGGAATACTGATAGAGAGCTAAAATGACAAGATATCCTCCCGCAAGGCAACAACAATAGGCCAATCAATAATGTCGGGAGAAACATCCCACACCACACCTGTAGTGCCATTGCAATCCTTCAATTCTCCATTTATAACCAGCGCTTCGCGTCGCGTAAGATTGAGTAGAAAGGAATCAAGGGCAAAAGCCTCAAGGAATCAAATCGCAAGATGAGGAATCAAGAAGGAAAGTACTCCTAATAGCTCTATAGCCTCCCGAAGATAAGTACAGACGTCTCCGTACCGATCCGCAAGACTCTACTAGACTTGCTCATGACTCGTGATACCTAAGGGAACCTAGTGCTCTGATACTATGTTGTCACGACCCAAAATCCACTAAGGGTCGTGATGGCACCGGACACCACTGTTAGGCAAGCCAACCATAAGTACTTAATTAAATTCTCATTTAAACAATTGTGAAAAACTCTGATTTTTCTTCAATTTTTACTAGTAAAAGATACTCAGTTCAAATTAAATATACATGTCAAGAAGTCAATACAAAATACCCCATAACTATCCCATAACCCGGTGTCAGAAGTGCATGAGCTATTTCTAGGAAGCAATACAATACAAAAACCGTCCGGAATAACAAGTGGACAGAAAATAAACACTATAATCTGGAGGAGACTCTGCTGGCTGCAGGTTGTCTCGAGAAGTGCAACTCACCTAAGTCTCCGCATCAACCATGCTGCTACGCCTGCTAGGCCACTAGTGATGCATGTGCCTGTGCAACAAAAATGCACAACAAGTGTAGTAGGAGTACGAAAATAACGTGCACCCAATGAGTATCCCATCTAATCTCGAAGAAGTAGCGATGAGAGGTCAACTTCGACACTTACTAGTGGTCCAATAATGATACGTCCGTAATATAATGAATCGAGGATTTATATAAGCAGGATTTATAATTCAATAGGGTGAAGCATGTAAACAATTCTTTCTTTTATGCAAAATTTCCAAATTTCCTTTTTCATCATTAATACACATTCTCAAGCCGGGAAGGGGCAATAACAACTTCAATAAGTTTTAAGGCAAGCAATACAAGCATGCACAAATCATGTCGAGGTTGTACGACCCGATCCAACAGAAATGTAAAATGTGCACTGCCGATGGTCGAACGGCCTGAACCATAGATACATCTATTACCCCGCTCGCGAATCATATATGTGATGCGGTTAACAATAATAAACAAATACTCCGCTCGCGAATCATATATGCGACGCGGGCACATATAGATACACATAGTCAAACAACCAATTAAGAGTTGATTGGGGAAAGTTTATTCCAATTAAATCCAATTCTCTTTTAATGAGTTAAGAAAAATGAAGTTTAATCCTTTTAGAAATTCATTTACCAATACGATAGGATTTAAACAATTCAAATGCCAATAAGATTACAAATATTCCAAGTATAGCATGCTTTTGGGTACTAGACTACCCGGACTTAAACATAATAGTAGCTACGCACGGACTCTCGTCACCTCGTGCGTACGTAGCCCCCACAAATAGGAGCACATAACCAATTAGTTCACCTATGGGACAATTCCCTCGTACAAGGTTAGAAAGGAGACTCACCTCGTTCCGAAGATCCATAACCGACATTCCACGCCCTTCCAAAGACTCGATTCGATGCTAAATGCTCTAAAACTAGCCAATAATTATGCAAATCCATTAATATATGTTCAATTACTCATTACAATCTAATTTACATCAATTCCTAACCCCGATCGAAAAGTTGACAAATTGCCCTCGGGCCCACATGCACGGATTTTGAAATTTCTCGAAGATAAAGTTTACCCATGAACTCACGAACTCAAATATATGATTTTCTCCTAATTTCATACCCAAAATCGTGGTCAAAATCCAAGAATATCAATTTTCTAAGTTTTCCCTCAACCCGAAGTTTCTACCAATTTTCATGCTCAAATCCCTAAAAAAACCATTTATTTAACTCACAAGGGGTGAAATTAACTTACCTCATGTTTGATGATGAAATCCCTCTCTTGAAGCTCTCCAAAAATCGCCCAAACAAGAGTAAAATGGAGGAAAATGGCCAAGACCCCCGATTTTTAAAGAACCTTACTGCTTCCAGCAATTCCGCACCTGCGGTGACACGACCGCTTCTGCAGTTCCGCAGGTGCGGCCCCTCTACCGCTCCTGCGGTTTCTCTCCGGGCTCCCCTTTCCGCTTCTGCACCTTGACTCCCGCAGGTGCGGTCCCGCTTCTGCGGCGAGATGACCGCATCTGCAATCCTTACACTTCCAGCCCAAAATTGCATCTGCGGCTCTCCTGGCCGCTTTTACGGCCCAAGCCTCGCAGGTGTGGTTACACCAGAACACAGCTGCTGCACTTCCTCTTCCAATTTCCAAAATTGATCTATTAACCATCCCGAATCTAACCGAGGCCCCCGGGACCCCATCCAATCATGCCAACTAGTCCCAAAACACATTATGGACTTACTCGTGGCCTCAAATCATATCAAACAACGCTAAAACCATGAATCGCACTCCAAGTCAAGCTTAATGAACTCTAAAATTTCAAACTTCTACTTTCGGTGTTTAAACCTATCAAATCACGTCCGATTGACCTCAAATTTTGCACACAAGTCATATTATCCATTACGGACGTACTCCAACTTTCGGAATCGAAATCCGACCCCGATATCAAAAAGTCAACTCTCGGTCAAACTTCCCGAAAACGTTCAAATTTCTATCTTTAGCCAAATGACCCAAAAATGACCTACGGACCTACGAATTTACTTCCTATCGCGCTCCCAATATTATAATCACCATACGGAGCTATTCCCAGACTCAAAATCTCAAACGGACATCGATAAAACTGAAATGCACTTCAACCCAAACTTATGAAATTCCTTCAAAATGCTAACTTCCACAATAGGCGCCGAAAAATTCTCGGGTCTTCCAAAACCCAGTCCGAACATACGCCCAAGTCCGAAATCATTATACGGAGCTGCTAGAACCTTCGAATCCCAATTCCGAGGTTATTTACTCAAAAATCCAACCGTAGTCAATTCTTTCAACTTAAAGCTTCCGAAATGAGAATTCTCTTTCCAAATCAACTCCGAACTTCCCAGAATTCAATTACGATCGTGCGCACAAGTCATAATACCTGAAGTGAAGCTGATCATGGTCTCAATCTACTGAATGACGTGCTAGAGCTCAAAACGACCGGTCGGTTCGTTACATTTATATATTTGGATCGGGTTGCACGCCGCAATAGGAGGAATAAGACAGAATGTGATTGTCTGGTGGGATCGGGTTGCGTGCCAGAACAGGAAAAATATTGGTGATATGTGTTGAGGAGTAATAAGGGTAGACATGTGGGATCGGGTTACATGCCACAACAAGGAGGAATAAGGGTAAATATTGATACTGTTGTTTTTTATATGATGAGATCGGGTTGCGCACCGCATCAAATGTTGTTATGTGTTCATATCTGTTGAGGTCCGTTATTGTGATGCTGAAACACCCTTAAGGATTGTTAATAGCTGAAAACTAGTAGAACAGTTGGGTTCCGGATTTATTTAATGTCAGTTATTGCTTTATTACATCCTGTATTTCCTTTCTGTTTAGTATAAACTGTTGCAGGTTGTATATGTTGTATGCCCCGCTGTATCCTCATCACTACTTCGTTGAGGTTAGGCTCGACACTTACCAGTACATGGGGTCGGTTGTACTGATACTGCACTCTGCGCTTTCTGTGCAGATTTTTGAGCTAGTGGCTGATTGTAAGGTTGGTTACTATTACTGCGTATCGGAGATCCAAGGTAGTCCTACAGGCGTCCGCAGGCCCTGGCGTTGCCTTCTATCCCATTTCATTTTTTGTTTTATCTACTTTCAAGACAGATGTAAACTTTTTGTTCAGACCTTTATTTGTAGTAATCTTAGACAGTTCGTGAGTTTTGACACCAGTTCTGGGCGGATGTTATTTCTATTTTTGTTATTGCATAAAGTTAAGCTTTTAAACTATTTTCTTCCGCATTTATTTCCGCTGGTTTATTTTGTTAAGTCTTAAATATTTGAAATATAAAGGAAAAAGGTAGGATATTCCGAAGCATTGGCTTGCCTAGCGGGTACAATGTTAGGCGCCATCACGGTCCCGACGGTAGGAAATTCGGGTCGTGAAATGTTGGTATCAGATCTCTAGGTTGCTTAGGGGTCACAATTCATGGACAAGCTTGGTAGATTCTGAGGAATCGGTATGGAGACGTCTGTGCTTATCCCCCAGAGACTATAAAGTTTAGGAAAAACTTTGCATCTATTCTTTCCTGTCGTGCGACTTGATTTCTCAATGCTAATTGAACTTCCACTCTGTCCTTTTGTAGATGGTGAGAACACGCATGATGTGCCGGAGAATTTCAGCACATTTAATACAAATTGCTTAGATTTTAGCTTGTTTTAAATGCAATTATCTGTTATACTTATGTAATTTTAGTGTTTTTGCAGTGTATGAGGTTTAAGGACTCAAAAGCATGGAAATGAAATCAAAAAGCCACAAAAAGACAAGAAAAGAGTAAAATACATCGCAAATGTGGAAATGCGGACCGCAAATCCAACATGCGGGACGCATAATGCTCAAGGGAATCACAAACCACAACAGTTTGTTGGCGAAAGTCCAATGCAAGAAATGCGGTGCAGTCTGCGATCGCATAACAGGTTTGCGGGCTGCATAATGGACCGCAAACTCGTTATGAAAGTTGCTGAAGGTGGAAAATGCGATGCGAAATGCGATCGCATATCTGCAATGCGGACCGCAGAACGGGAATGCGATGAAGGCCTAGAAACTAGGGTTTGAAGATGTGATGGCCATGGTGAAAATGTGGATCGCATGTCTATTATGCGACAGATATGCGGTCGCATAACTGACTGGAAAGGGCATTTATGTTCGATTTTTGTCTCGAGTTTTGATCCACTATAAATAGATTTATTGGGGTTTTGTGGGGGCATCTTGTCTGATTTTGGAGCTACATTCCAAGGCTTTATTACTCCTCTCTTTTGGAAGCTTTTGAAGGAAGAATCTTGCACTTTGTAAGCTTTATGACATTAAATATTCTCATCCTTTTGTATTTTAGTATGTGTAGCTAACTTTAAATACTAAGGTTGTGGACCCGAAATGGGTGTTTAACATTGAATATATGTATAATGGTTGGTTGATATATATATTTATTTCTCATTTTTCATTCATTGTTGGTGGTTGCAAACATTAACAAGTGCCATTAAATTCTTTTTTTACTTGGAAAAGTGAGTTAGAATTTGGTAGAATTAAATATCTAAGATTCAAGGCTTTAAACCTTGTTTAATAAAATCGCTTAGGAATAAGTGAGTTCTATTTGGCATATATTGATTGTTCTTAATTGCAATTCTTTTATATTTGGAAAAATCATAAAGAGGAAATACTACCCAACTATTGAAAAATATTGGGTAGTCATTTAGAAATCATTTACATATCTAAAGAACCTTCCATTAGAAATATATCATATTAATACCGATAGCATTACACTTCATTGAAGGGACACAACCTTGGTTTCCTTAATCAAATTATTTACATTCTCATTATTACAATTAGTTATTTCTTCAAACCAAAATCATATCATACTCTTGTTACTATTAATCGAATGACTTAAGTCAAGTAACACATACTAGAGTAACCTTTTCACGCCTATTCCTTGTGGGATTCAACCCCAACCTTGTTGGGTTATTATATTTGACACTGACCGCCTTACACTATTTAATTAAAGTGTAATTTGAGAGTATCAAATTTTGGCTCCGTTGCCGGGGAATACAGTTTTGAAATTACTAATTAGTATATGATTTACTTTACGTCTTATTCTATTCCATCACACTTTGCTTGTTTTGCTTGGTGTTGATAGGAAAACATGGCCGAATATGAAGAGGAAATGGAGGTAGAAAATCCTTTTGCGGACATAGATGAGTACATTGAGGATACAAATGCTATTGTACCTCTGGTTGTTGGTGCTGCAACTTTCAAGGTGGAACATGATTTAATCCTTATGCTCAAAGCGGAGGGGTTTTTCAGGAATTCCACTGATGATGATCCGACACATCTTAGAAACCTTTTGGGTGTGTGTGCAATGTATAAGCAGAACAACATCTCTGATGATGCCCTAAGGTTGAGGGTGTTCAAGTACTCACTAGCTGGGGAAGCAAGGAAGTGGCTTCAAAATATGCCACCAAACTCCATTCATTCTTGGCCCGAACTTGTCCGAGCATTCTTAGCTAAATGGTTCCCGCAAAGTAAGAAGTCTGACCTCCAGGATAAAATCTTCCTTTTCAAGCAAGTACCGGGAGAGCATATACATGAGGCATGGGAACGATTCAAGTTATATTTGGTGAGGTCTCCCAACCATGGCTTTCCGGATTCTATCTTGTTGGGAAAATTCTACATGGGTTTGGATCCTATGAACCAATCTATAGCTAAGAATACTGCTGATGGATCTTTCATGGACAAATCATTCGCAAGGGTCACACAAATACTTGACAAAATGGAAAAGCATAATCAAGCATAGTAGCTCACATGCCCCAGCTCCAGTATTGGGTCGGCCAGAGATTCCTCCTCCATCAGTGGAGGTCACTCCTCAGGCCGAGAACTCATCGGTCCCAGCTTCAGCATCAGAGGGTATTTATGTATTTATTTGTGTTTTGTGATTCTGTATATATTGGTGTTGTGTAGTTTTAGTACATAAATTATCTTTGTATATAAAAAAACAACAAAAACAAAAACAAGTAGATAGTTGTATGTTCATCTTTAGTAATTATCAATGAATTCCCCTTGGTTTTTCTTTGCCAGGTTCTTTTCCAAGGGTGTAATAGTAGAACCAAGGCATTAGAATGAAACATTTTGACCGGTTTGGTGTAATTGTCTAGTTTCAAGCATGTGTGCCTGTATATAGCCTATACCCTTCCATTAAGATAAAAAAAGAGACCAACTGTGTGAACTTGAGGCTCGCTCTTTGACTCCATGTCTACCTAGAGTTATACTTGTAAATATGATGAAAGGTTTGAGTTGCCAAGTGTTAACTCGAGGGCTACACACTATGTGAGCCAAACAGTTCGTGTGCCATGTGTGTGAGTCTTTGTGTAAATAATTCTTGTGATTACTTCTGCCATCTAGAACTTGCTCAGTTGGTTTGCTTATAATAATTACATTTGGTTGGAGAAATAACCTTAGGCCGTCTTTGTGATTTTGAAAAACCAGTTAGCCTTTTAAGCTACCCATTGTACAAATAGTATCACTAGTCACCCCACTTGAGCCTTTAACCTTTTCTTTGGCTACCTCATTACAAACCTTTCATTTTTTGTAAAATAATTCCATCTTTTGAACCCGTCCCTCCTTGAATATTGAGAATAAGGCTAAAAGCCTAAGTTGGCCGGAAATTGTCAAGGTTGTGCAGTGAGTGTAGGAAAGTGTACCTCAAGGTGTGAAACGACTCAAGCTCCAACAACAAAATTTACAAGAGAAAAGAAAAAAAAAGGGAGTTGTAAGTATATATGCATATGGAGTCTTGAAGATAATTAAAAAGGTAGTTAAGGTGGCTCAAATGTTGTAAAAGTAGAAGCTAATGAGGGCTATGTGGTTTGAAAAGAAGCAAAGAGCAACAAGAAAGAAAAATGTGAGTAGTATTCAAGGAGGGTGTAGTCACTTGTACCCAAATGCTACCCGACCCTTCCCTAAACCTACATTACATGCTTAAAAAGTCCTTATGGGATCTCCAACCGAGCGTTCTTAGAATAAAGCGATGAATTAAAATAAGGGCAAGCCTCTGGTATGGTATGTTGTAACACTTGAAACTCTTTTTGAGAGTGAGTGTATTTGTGAATTCGTCCTTTCTTGTTGTCATTGTAAATATTATGAGTTTGGGACTTTCTTTCGAGTGATGGGACATTAATTGTGAGGTTGGACAGAAGTTGAGTTTTGGAGCCAAATGCAAGTGCACTCAGCTGAGGGTAACATTTTGTCAAATTTGTGGAGGCTCAAAGTTTCACAAGTTAATTAGTTTCTTTGTAAATATTGATGGTTTAGGAAGGGTAAACAATTGAAAATGCATGTTTGTAGTACTGAAAACGAATACCGTCCACGGTCACTATTGTTTCATATCTTTTAGATGGAGTCTAGAATAAGATAGTGTCGTTTTAGTTGCTTGAGGACAAGTAAGAGTTTACGTTGGGGGTGTTGATGTGCCGGAGAATTTCGGCACAGTTAATACAAATTGCTTAGATTTTAGCTTGTTTTAAATGCAATTATCTGTTATACTTATGTAATTTTAGTATTTTTGCAGTGTATGAGGTTTAAGGACTCAAGAGCATGGAAATGAAATCAAAAAGCCACAAAAAGACAAGAAAAGAGCAAAATGCATCATAAATGTGGAAATGTGGACCGCAAATCCAACATGCAGGATGCATAATGCTCAAGGGAATCACAAACCACAACAGTTTGTTGGCCAAAGTCCAGTGCAAGAAATGTAGTTTAGTCTGCGATCGCATAACAGGTTTGCAGGTCGCATAATGGACCGCGAACTCGTTATGAAAGTTGCTGAAGGTGGAAAATGCAATGCGAAATGCGATCGCATATCTACAATGCGGACCGTAGAACGGGAATGTGATGAAGGCCTGGAAACTAAGGTTTGAAGATGCGATGGCCATGGCAAAAATGTGAACCGCATGTCTGTTATGCGACAGATATGCGGTCGCATAACTAACCGGGAAAGGGTATTTTTGTCCAATTTTTGTCCCGAGTTTTGACCCACTACAAATAGATTTATTGGGGTTTTGTGGGGGCATCTTGTCTGATTTTGGAGCTACATTCTAAGGCTTTATTACTCCTCTCTTTTGGAAGCTTTTGAAGGAAGAATCTTGCACTTTGTAAGCTTTATGACATTAAATATTCTCATTATTTTGTATTTTAGTATGTGTAGCTAACTTTAAATACTAAGGTTGTGGACCCTAAATGAGTGTTATGTTAATGGGTTTTTAACATTGAATATATGTTTAATGGTTGGTTGATATATATTTATTTCTCATTCTTCACTTATTGTTGGTGGTTGAAAACATTAACAAGTGCCATTAAATTCTTTCTTTACTTGAAAAATTGAGCTAGGATTTGATAGAAGTAAATATCAAAGACTCAAGGCTTTAAACCTTGTTTAATAGAATCGCTTAGGAATAAGTGGGTTCTATTTGGCATATATTGATTGTTTTTAATTGCAACTCTTTTATGTTTGGAAAAATCATAAAGAGAAAATACTACCCAACTATTGGAAAATATTGGGTAGTCATTTAGAAATCATTTACTTATCTAAAGAACCATCCATTAGAAATATATCATATTAACACCGATAGTATTACACTTCATTGAAGGGGACACAACCTTGGTTTCCTTAATCAAATTATTTACATTCTCATCATTACAATTAGTTATTTCTTCAAACCAAAATCATATCATACTCTTGTTACTATTAATTGAATAGAATTACGACTTAAGTCAAGTAACACACTACTCGAGTAACCTTTTCACGCCTATTCCCTGTGGGATTCTACCCCAACCTTGTTGGGTTATTATATTTGACACTGATCTCCTTACACTATTTATTTAAATTTTAATTTGAGCTTATCAACGTGCCGCTTCATCGGCTGACTAGCAGCCCAAGCCCCTAGTGGCAGCTCCTACGAGTGGCAGATGCCGAGGCTATGCTAGAGGCCAAGGCAGAGGTGGGGCTCAGCCCAAAGCTTGAGCAGCAGCACCAGTGGCAGATCCTCAGGTAGAGTTTGAGGATGAGGTTCCGGCCTAGATAGTTCTAACAGGTCCAGGCTAGGTCCTAGAGAGGTTCATTGCTACCCCGGTACTTCAAGACGCTTTGGTCCATCTAGTGGGCCTTATGGAGAGTGTTTCTCACTCAGGCATACTACTTGTAGCACTGACCGTCTCTCGAGTTGCGGGAGGAGTACAGACTCCCACTACTCACACTTCGGAGTAGATGGCTCCCCAGTTTCAGACTCCCGCAGCTCAGCCGGTTGGGGTAGTTCCGTCGGGTGTTGTAGCACAGACCGGTGATGGATCAGCTATGTCTTCGGATTCTTTGTGGAGGTTGGAAAGGTTCACCAAGCTTTTCACTACTACCTATGGTGGTACATCTTCAGAGGATCCCCAAGACTATTTGGATAGTTGCCGTAAGGTTCTACAGAACATGGGGATAATGGAGACCAATGAGGTCGACTTTGCTGCTTTTCGCTTATCAGGTTCTGACAAGAAATGATGGAGGGATTTTTGTTTGGCTAGACCAGCTAGGTCTTCTGCATTTACTTGGGATCAGTTTTCTCAGCTATTTTTGGAGAAGTTTCTCCCTATCACTCAGAAAGAGGACTATCGAAGGCAGTTTGAGTGCCTTCAGCAGGGTTCTATAATCGTCACTTAGTGCGAGGCCACATTTATTGACTTGGCCCATCATGCCCTTCTTATACTTCCCACCGAGAGAGAGAGAGAGAGAGAGAGGGTGAGGAGGTTTATTGAGGGACTCAATCAGCCTATCAGATTGCAGATGGCTAAAGAGACAAGGAGCAAGATTTCTTTCCAGGATGCAGCCAATGTGGCCCGGCAAGTTGAGGCAGTTTTATCTCAAGGGAGTTGTCAGGGGTCTAACAAGAGGCCTTGTCATTCAGGTAATTTTAGTGGTGCCTCGTCTGGTGGTAGAGATTCTTTTGGTAGGGGCCATCAACCCAGGCTGTTCCACTCATCACTTCAAGCATCTCATGGAGCTTTAGGGGGTTGTGGTTCTTCTGTAACACCTTCAGGACAACCAGCTCCTATCAGAGCACCTCCTCTTCAGAACTATTATCGTGGTCAGCCAGCCCTCCAGAGTTAGTCTCAGTTTTCTCAGTCGTAGTATTCAGGCGGATGCTTTGAGTGTGGTGAGTATGGTCATATTTGGAGGGCTTGTTCGAGATTAGTGGGTGTTCAGTCGCAGCAGCAGAGTTATTGTGCCATGATTCCGGCATTGCTCACCCAGCCAGCTAGAGGTAGGTGTCAAGGAGCCAGAGGTAGGGGTCAGCCCGCTAGAGGTGGAGGTCAGGTCTTTAGAGGTGGAGGCCATGCCGCTAGAGGTGGAGACCTGCCAGCAGGAGGCCATCCTAGAGACATAGTTCAGGGTGTGGTGGGGCCCAGCCCCAATGTTATGCTTTTCCAGCCAGGCTTGAGGCTGAGGCATCCGATATCGTTATCACAGGTACAATTTCATTTTGCAGTAGATATGCTTTAGTTCTATTTGATCCAGGGTCTGCATACTCCTATGTGCTCCTGTATATATGCCCACACTAGTGGGTAATTCTATTATTGTAGATCATGTCTATCGCTCCTATGTGGTTATTATTGGGGGTTTTGAGACCCGTGAGATCTCTTACTTTTGGATATGGTTGATTTTGATTTCATATTGGGGATGGATTGGCTGTCACCTTATTATGCTATATTGGATTGTCATGCCAAGACCTTGACCTTAGCTTTACCGGGGTTGCCTCGATTGGAGTGGAGAGGGACTCTTGGTCATTCTACCAGCAGGGTTATCTCTTATATGAAGGCTCGATGTATGGTCGAGAAGGGGTGTTTGGTTTATTTGGCTTATGTTCGTGATTCTAGTGCTGAGGTTCCTTCTATGGATTCTGTGCTAGTTGTTCAGGAGTTTCCAGAGGTATTTCCTGTAGACCTACCGGGGATGCCACCCGACAGGGATATCAACTTTTGCTTTGATTTGGCTCCGGGCACTCAGCCCATTTCTATTTCGTCGTATCGTATGGACCCACCAGAGTTGAATGAATTGAATGAGAAGCGGCAAGGCTTTCTTGATAAGGGCTTTATTAGACCTAGTGTCTCGCCCTGGGGTGTGCCGGTGTTGTTTGTTAAGAAGAAGGATGGATCGATGAGGATGTGTGTTGATTATCGGCAGTTGAACAAAGTCACCATCAAGAACAAGTATCCACTGCCAAGGATTGATGATTTGTTTGATCAGCTTCATGGTGCCAAAGTGTTTTCGAAGATTGATTTGAGATCTGGCTACTATCAGTTGAGGATTAGGGCATCTGATGTCCCTAAGACAGCTTTTCGCACTTGGTACGAGCATTATGAGTTCTTAGTGATGTCATTTGGGTTGACAAATGCCCCAGCAGCTTTTATGGATTTGATGAACCAGGTATTCAAGCCTTATCTGGATTCCTTCGTGATTGTCTTCATTGATGATATTTTGATCTACTCCTGCAGCCGAGAGGAGCATAAGCAGCATCTTCGAGTCATTCTTCAAACTTTGAGAGATAGTCAGTTGTATGCTAAGTTTTCAAAGTGTGAGTTTTGGTTGAGTTCAGTTGCCTTCTTAGGTCACGTTGTATTATCAGAGGGTATTCAGGTGGATCCAAAGAAGATAGAGGCAGTCAAGGACTAGCCTAGACCCACATTAGCTACTTAGATTCGAAGTATCTTGGGTTTGGCAGGTTATTACCATCGGTTTGTGGAGGGGTTTTCATCTATAGCAGCCCCGATGACCAGGTTGACCTAGAAAAGTACCCAGTTCAGGTGGTCAGATGAGTGTGAGGCGAGCTTTCAGAAGCTCAAGACAGCTTTGATTACGACGCCGGTATTAGTTTTGCCCACAGGCTCAAGGCCATATACGGCATATTGTGACGCATCTCATATTGGACTTGGTAAGGTGTTGATGCAGAATGGCAAGGTTATTGCATATGCTTTGCGTTAGTTGAAGATTCACGATAAGAATTATCCAGTCCATGATTTGGATCTAGCAGCCATTGTTTACTTGTTGAAGATTTGGAGGTATTATTTATATAGCGTGTCATGTGAGGCGTTCACGGATCATAAGAGTTTGCAGTATTTGTTCAAGCAAAAGGAGCTCAATTTGAGGTAGAGAAGGTGGTTGGAGCTATTGAAAGACTATGATATCACCATCTTGTATCATCCGGGGAAGGCCAATATAGTGGCCAATGCTTTGAGTAGGAAGTCAGCCAATATGGGCAGCCATGCGTATATTCTAGTCGATGAGAGACCGCTTTCTTTGGATGTTCAGGCTTTAGCCAATCAGTTCATGAAGTTGGATGTTTCTGAGCCCAATTGTGTTTTAGCTTGTACAGTCGCTCGGTCTTCATTATTTGAGCGTATCAGAGATCGGCAGTATGATGATCCTTATTTGCTTGTCCTTAGAGACACAGTGCGGTACGGTGGTGCCAAGCAGGTTACAATTGGAGATGATGGAGTTTTGAGGATGTAGGGTCGAGTTTGTGTGCCTAATATGAGTGGACTTCGTGAGTTGATTCTAGAGGAGGCCCATAGTTTCCGGTATTCTATTCATCCGGGCGCTGCTAAGATGTATCAGGATTTACAGCAACATTATTGGTGGAGGAGGATGAAGAAGGATATTGTTGCATATGTAGCTCGGTGTTTGAATTGTCAGCAAATAAAGTACGAGCATCAAAAACCTGGTGGTTTGCTTAAGAAGATTGAGATTCCTGAGTGGAAGTGGGAGCGTATCACTATGGACTTCGCTGTTGGACTCCCACTGACTCAGAGGAAGTTCGATACGGTATAAGTTATTGTTGATAGGCTGACCAAGTTAGCGCATTTCATTCCTGTGGCAGTTTCCTATTCTTCGAAGCGGTTGGCTGAGATCTATATTCGGGAGATTATTCATCTTCATGGTGTGCCCGTGTCTATCATTTCTGACCAAGGTATGCAATTTTCCTCGCATTTTTGGAGGGTAGTTTAGCGTGAGTTGGGTACACAGATCGAGTTGAGCACAACATTTCATCCTCAGATGGACGGACATTCCGAGCGTACTATTTAGATTTTGGAGGATATGCTCCGAGCATGTGTTATTGACTTTGGAGGTTCATGGGATCAGTTCTTGCCATTAGCGGAGTTTGCCTACAACAACAGCTATCAGCCGAGCATCCAGATGGCTCCCTGTGTGGCATTATATGGTAGACGGTGTCGATCACCAGTTGGGTGGTTTGAGTCGGGGGAGGCTCGGTTGTTGGGTACGAATTTGGTGCAGGATGCCTTGGACAAGGTTAAGATTATACAGGATAGGCTTCGTACATCTCAGTCCAGGCAAAAGAGTTATGCCGACCATAAGGTTCGTGATGTAGAATTCATGGTCGGAGAGTGAGTGTTGCTTCGGGTGTCGCTTAGAAGAAGGGCAAGCTAAGCCCTAGATTCATCGGTCCTTTTGAGATTCTTGATCGAGTAAGTGAGGTGGCTTACAGACTTGCGCTGCCGCCGAGTTTATCAGCTGTGCATCAAGTATTTCATGTGTCCATGCTTCGAAAGTATCACTGCGATCTATCCCATGTGCTAGACTTTAGCACTGTCTAGTTGGACAAGGACTTGACCTATGAGGAGAAGGCGGTAGCTATTCTAGACCAACAGGTTCGTCACTTGAGATCGAAAAATTTCCCTTCAGTTCGTGTGTAGTGGAGAGGTCAGCCTGTTGAGGCAGCGACCTGGGAGTCCAGTCCAATATGTGGAGCCGATATCCCCATCTTTTCACCGACTCAGGTACTTTTCTATGTCCGTTCGAGGACGAACGGTTGTTTTAGAGGTGGAGAATGTGATGACCCAAAAGGTTATCTCTTGCTTTAGAAGTCAAATATGTGTTTCGAGGCCTTAAAAACCTCCTTTTGTCTCACCTCGATTTGCGTGCGCAGTCTGACATATATCCGGAAAGCCTCTATGTGAAAATTTGAGAAAGATGCAAAATACTGCCTTTAAAATTGAATTAAGTTCACTTCAGTCAATATTTTTGGTAAACGGACCCGGATCCGTGATTTGACAGTCCCGTAGGGTCCGTAGAAAAATATGGGACTTCAGCGTATGCCCGGAATTGAATTCTGGGGTCCTTAGCCCGAGAAAAGAATTTTTAAAGAAAATTATTTGCTAGAAAATATAAGGACTTTTTGAAATAAAATGATGTGTGATCTTGGTGGTATCAGGCTCGTATTTTGGTTCTGGATCCCGGTACAGGTTTAATGTAATACTTAAATCGTATATGTGAAATTTGATAAGAATTGGAGTTGATTTGACGTGATTCGGACGTACGGTGGTGAAAATAGTAAATTTGAAGTGTTCTTGAGGAAAATATGAGTTTGAGGTTAAATTCATGGTTGTTGATGTTATGTTGGCGATTTGATCGCACGAGCAAGTCTGTATGATGTTTTTAGACTTGTGTGCATGTTTGGTTTGGAGACCCGAGGGCTAGGGTGAGTTACAGATAGGCTTCGGGGTGTATAGACTTAGGAAAAGATCTCGGCTGCATAATTCCAGAAAATTGCAGGTCTCTGAACCTGGGGTCACGCGGTTCGCGGTGGAATTTTGTGGCCGCGCTGAGGATTCCGTTGCCGTGGTGGGATTTCGCGGTCAGTGGTCGGCAAGGCCAAAGTTCCCACGGTCGTGCCCGTTACTTTGCTATCAGCGGTGAGTTTCGCAGTCACGGCCCTTTTTCCGCGGTCAGAGTTTTGAGGATCTGTGAGAGCTATATAAACGGGACTTTTCATCCATTTACATTTTTTTCAAAAACCTAAGGCATAAGAGGCAATTTTTCAAATACTCCCTCTTCCTTAAATCATATGTAAGTGATTTTAAACTTATTTCTTTCACTCCTTAACTTTTTTTTTACAAGATTTCATCCTAGAATCTAAGGTTTTCCTGGTGTAATTGGGAATTTTAGGTAGAACTTAGGAATATTGAAATTTGGGGATTTAAACCTCGAATTGAGGTCGGATTCCAAAACCAATTATATATCCGGGCTTGGGGGTGAATGGGTAACCAGAATTTGGTCCGAATTTTGGATTTGGACCAAGCGGGCCCGGGGTCGATTTTTGACTTTTTGGGAAAAACATTGGGAAATCTATATTCATACATTAGAAATTGTTTATTTAGCATTTTTTGATGTTATTAAGTAAATTATGACTAGATACAAGCGGATTGGTGGTGGAATCGAGAGGTAAAGCAGTGATTGAGTGTTGAATTACCCATTGGCTTGAGGTAAGTGTTTGGTCTAACCTTGACTTGAGGGAATAGAAATCCCAACTTATTTTCTATGTGAAAATCCATGTGTGGGTGCGTGTAGGTGTGGTGACGAGTACCTATGCGCCACCAACTTACCATTTTTAGCTTGTTCCCTTCCCCATTTCCTATTAAAACTATTCCATGTCTTAATTGCTATTTGTTCATAATTTTCTCCATGTCTTAACTACTGCTTGTTCATAATTGTTTCCATGTCTAATCGTTTCATATTAAATGTTGCTCTCTGTACACGACTAAAATCGGAGAGTCCGATTTTGTGATCATTATGACATTCCGTAGCCCTTCTCTAGAAGACTCGAGGCACAGCTCGAGTTCGACACCGGGGGTTCCCTATGCTCGATCTCGGGGAAGCACAAATCGGTGGCTATCATGGACAAGCGAAAAATTCCCAAGGCACGTGATCAAAGCTGACAACGCTTGCAAGAATAGTACAAGTCCGTACCGGAACATTAAGTAGCTGTACCAACTACGTTTCTTTGTAATAATTATACATGTACCATGTTGGGATTCCCCCTCTTATATAAAGGGAACCCTTGTTATTTCTTGCACACATGATATTCAATACAAGAACAAAAAACATTCTCTGCTCTTCAACTTAACATATTCTACTGTCACTCCTTTGATTTTATTGCTTACATTTATTACGTTTCATCGATTATTCTTCATTTATTACTCATCATTGATCATAAAGAGCCATCAACAAGGTCCTTAGAACTGTTAGTTCTTCACCGACCATCCCAGTCTGGCACTTTAGCTCAACCTCGAGGCCCAGCGTAGGCCAGCTCGAGACCCCGATTCATGGCCATTCGGTTTGCATAACATACGGTCCTCAAGCTCTAATCTCATTTTCCTAACTCACACTTCGCATCCATCGCTTAACAACTAGCATTAAAATAAATCATGTATTTTTAGAACCACAAAATTAAATTTAATTGTAATTATCATTTTCAAGGTAAACAGTTTGGCGCCTATCGTGGGGCTAAAAATAATAGTGATTGTTTTCATGCTGGTTACTGAAAATACAAGTTATTCTTCACACTTTTTCTTATCCAAGAATCTTTGATTTCAGGTCAAAATTTCTAACTTAGTGAATGCACATGAAAACAACGATCTTGAGGACCATATAGAGAATGGTGTAGCTGTTCTAGGCACCGGTGTACCACTGCAAAACCTTGAGGACGCACCAGAGCCAATCCTTGTGGATGTGGGCTCATGCAACACCCAACACATTGATATAAGCTCCCACACTAACGGGAGTATACGCCAAGAAAACCAACAAGAAGCTCAGAGAATCCCAACTCGATAGGAAAGAGAGGCAGACGGGAGGAATGGAACAAGAAAACCTCAGCACATCATTCATATGATCATTGGGGGGACCGACGTTCCTCAAGGACCCGTGATCAAGCGGACAAAAGTTTCCACTGCAAAAAGGGCAAGTTCGGGGCCGCATGTTACACCCCGTACTTTAATATTAGGATAAGTCATAGTAATCCATACGAGCTTGAAGGTTATTTTGTACCTATATATGAGTAATCTTGAATTAACCAAGTTGTAGGGTAGCCCTTTCATGTCATTTAGGATTTCAAGTTTTATGTAGCGCAGATACCAGTTGACTAGGTATGGAGTTTATTATACAAATTGTGGAGAAAAAAAAATCATGGTAATATCTGAAAAATTACTTTCTCGTCAACGTTTAAGTTTGTAGTTAAACAAATTTGAACTTTTGAAATTTGGGCAAGATATAGAATTATAGTCTCACAAGTTCCCAAACATTCCTTCCAAAAAATCCAACTTTTGTGGCTAATAATTGTACTTTTATAGTCCCTAAATTCAGTAATATCTATTTGTAAATGGAACTTAATCAACATTCGGAACCAAATCAAAATTGTTTCAGTTTGATTCCCCAAACTAACCTGGCTAATTAAAGTCGGAGGAAGAAGTACAATATTCTTAACTTTTCTTATCTACTAGTAAAAGAAACACTTCATTTTTTTCAATTTTATGTAGTTATTAACATTATTACTTTTGAATATATTTTAAAGTTATACAAGGAATGAATGAGTTGCAGACCATGTTGGCCCATGATAGTTACATAAGGAATGAATGAGTTACAGACCATGTTGGCCCATGATAGTTACAAAAGGAATAAATGAGGTATAAAGTGGTTCGCTCGGGCCAGTGTGGCACGGGATGCCAATCATGCCTCCCCAGGTTGGGGGGTGACAAAAGTGGTATCAGAGCAGGTCGTGTCCTAGGGAAGTCTACAAAGTCGTGCCTAGTAGAGTCTCACTTATGGGTGTGTTGCGTGCCACATTTATAATTGAGAGGCTATATGACATTTAGGAAATGTTACCCTTCTTTTGTTTCTAGATCGTGCCATAGAGCTGAGTCATAAGAAGTCAGTATGAAGTTTTCGCTAGATTTTGTATGCATAGAGGTGCAAGTATCATAATGGAGCTTTAAGGCGTAATTTCTACTTGTGTAGAAGGGAAGTTATAGAAGAAACAGAAGATACGATGCAAGGTAAGTAAGTTAAAGATGAAAAGGATACGAGATACTCAAGTATAAAAGGTTTGTAAATTTTCTTGCATGCTTATATTTTGGTTATGCTGTGTGTAAGTGGTTACAATTGTTTTTTGTTGTTGTCCTAAGTATAGTAGTTTTCCCGTTAATTTCATTTAGAAATAACTAACCAACTTTCTTGTGTGCTTAACTTTGGTTGACTGTTTAGTCTGGTGTTATTTTAATGACTATACAAAAAGATGGCCAGTTGAAGCTGATCCTAGTTCGTCGATATACCTAAATATAAGGCATTTTGGCATGTGGTGACTCCATTTTTTTTATGTCTGGTGCCTCCATTATACCATGGAGTGCAGGCCTTTTGTAGTATGAAAAGCGCAAAGTGCAAAGAGAGATAGAACTCATGGGACTTTAAAGTGAAAATCGAGGATGGGAGTGCACAAGTCTTAGAAGTAAAGTGCACATTTTTGCAAAATAACAAGAAGCTGATGATGTAGCAGAGAAATAGTCGTAGAAGAAAACGAGGGCAGTGAAATCATTGATATGTTTGTGGAGAGGAGACCCTAGTGAAAATTTTGTAAATCTTTAAGAGTTAACATTCGAGGATAAATATTTCTAAAGTGGGGAAGGATGTTACACCCCGTACTTTAATATTAGGATAAGTCGTAGTAATTCATACGAGCTTGAAGGTTATTTTGTACCTATATATGAGTAATCTTGAATTAATCTAAGTTGTAGGGAAGCCCTTTCATGTCATTTAGGATTTCAAGTTTTATGTAGCGCAGATACCAGTTGACTAGGTATGGAGTTCATTATACAAATTGTGGAGAAAAGAAATCATGGTAATATCGAAAAATTACATTCACGTCAACGTTTAAGTTTGTAGTTAAACAAATTTGAACTTTTGAAATTTGGGCAAAATATAGAATTATAGATCTCACAAGTTCCCAAATAGTCCTTCCAAAAATTCCAACTTTTGTGGCTAATAATTTTACTTTTATAGTCCCTAAATTCAGTAATAGTAAATGGAACTTAATCAACATTCGGAACCAAATCAAAATTGTTTCAGTTTGACTCCTCAAACTAACCTGGCTAATTAAAGTCGGAGGAAGAAATACAATATTCTTAACTTTTCTTATCTACTAGTAAAAGAAATACTTCATTTTTTTCAATTTTATGTAGTTATTAACATTATTACTTTCGAATATATTTTAAAGTTATACAAGGAATGAATGAGTTACAGACCATATTGGCCCATGATAGTTACATAAGGAATGAATGAGTTACAGACCATATTGGCCCATGATAGTTACAAAAGGAATAAATGAGGTATAGAGTGGTTCGCTCGGGCCAATGAGGCACCGGGTGCCAATCATGCCTCCCCAGGTTGGGGTGTGACACCGCATGCCCGAGGACATCCTTGCATTCAGTGAAGAAGACTTCGAGACCCTGTTTCATCCACATAACGATGCACTGGAAATTTCATTTCTCTTGAATAACATTCAAATTAAATGTGTACTCATGGATCTAGGTAGCTCGGGCAACATAATCAGGTCGAAGGTGGTAGAACAACTCGGACTGCTCGATCAAATCATACCTTCCTCCTGAGTCCTCAACGACTTCAACATGGCCGACGAAGCAACAAAGGGGGAGAGATCACTCTCCCGGTTAACATGTCCGGTACAGTTCGAAATACCAAATTTCATGTCATCGAAGGTGACATGAGGTACAATGCAATTGCTTGGAGGGCCATGGATACAAAACTGAGGGCAGTACCGTCAATTCTTCATCATATGATGAAGTTTCCAACAAAAGACGATATAAAATGGTATATGGAGAACAACATGCGGCGAAGTAGATGTTCGCGATTCACAGGGAGGCGCCAATTTCCATACCCTCCACCTCGGAGGAGTCGGAGGGAAAACAGACCCCCGAGAACGATGAAGAAGACTTCCTCGCTCCCCGAACCTTTATTGCTCTTGAAGAATCGAATTCAACAAAATCAACAATTGAAGAACTGGAGCAAGCTATTTTGATCGAGCATCTCCCAGATCGGAAGGTATACCTGGGAACGAGATTAACCCCCGAACTCAGGAAAAAACTCATTTAATTTCTTATTAATAACATCAATTACTTTGCTTGGTCCCATTTAGATATGACGGAGATCCCGCCGAAAATAACCACCCATCGATTAAGTGTCGACCCCAGGTTCAAATCGGTAAAGCAAAAAATGAGACCTTAGTCTGAGGTAAAGCACGCGTTCATCAAGGACGAGGTAACAAAACTCATCAAAATAAGGTCTATCGGGGAGGTAAAATATCCCGAATGATTGTCCAATGTGGTGGTAGTCCCCAAAAAAGTTAATGAGTTAAGAATGTGCGTAGATTATAAAGACTTAAATAGAGCGTGCCCCAAAGATTCATTACCATTTCCCAAAATCGACCGCTTGATTGATGCCATGGCCGGCCACGAGATCCTCACCTTTCTCGACGCCAACTCGGGGTATAATCAAATTCAGATGAACCTTGAGGATAGGGAAAAGACTTCGTTCATCACGAAGTACAGTACGTACTGCTACAATGTGATGCCCTTCAGGATAAAAAATGCGGGGACCACATACCAACGCCTAGTTAATAAGATGTTCGAACATCAAATAGGCAAATCCATGGAAGTTTACATTGATGATATGCTAGTTAAGTCTCTGTGTACAGAGGACCATTTGACTCATTTGCAGGAGACATTTGACATCCTCAGAAGCTACAACATGAAACTCAATACCGAGAAATATTCATTCAAAGTGGGTTCGGGCAAATTCTTAGGCTTCATGGTGTCAAACAGGGGGATTGAGATCAACCCTGACAAAATCAAAGCCATCAAACAAATCACGATGGTAAACAATGTGAAGGCCGTGCAACGGCTGACCGGGCGGATAACAACCTTGGGACGATTCATATCGAGGTCATTGGACATGAGTCATCATTTCTTCTCCTTAGTCAAAAAGAAAAACAGCTTCGAATGGACTCCAAAATGCCAATGTGCCTTATAGGAGTTGAAGCGGTATCTGACAAGCCCACCTTTACTCCACACCCCAAAGGAGGATGAAACGCTGTATTTGTACTTGGCCGTATCCGAGGTAGTGGTAAGTGGTGTGCTGGTTCGAGAAGAACAAGGTACGTAATTCCCTATATATCATGTAAGTCGGACCTTGGAAGATGCCGAAACTAGGTATCCGCATCTAGATAAATTACCTCTTGCATTGATAAATCAGGTAAATGGTAACTTCGAGGTTCGAGAAGACATGATGCAAAGGTACTTAGACAAAATTCAAGTCACATTGCACCGCTTCAAAGAATGACTCTAGTCCACATACCTCGAGAGCAGAATAACGAGGATGATGCCCTCGCAAACCTGGGATCATCTGTCAGAAAAGATGACATACTCCCCGGGGCTGTTGTTCAGCTATCCAAATTAGTGATCGAAGAAGGCCATGCTGAGATCCACTCCACTAGCCTGACATGGGATTGGAGAAATAAATATATCTATGCACGGTGAAATCTGGGAGGCAGATTTCTCCTCAACAAAATACCTCGAAGAGTTATCCCAGAAGCCCGGGATCTCGAGCCAATCACTTCCCTCAAGATCGGCCGGTATTTTGCCAAGTATAATGTCGATCGAAGCCCCGATGAACGGAGAAATCTCCCGAGGAATGCACCCGTGGTCAATCAGGTCTATTCAAGCGGCTCGACATCAGCCCACGCGTACATCGTAAAGCTAACCAGTTGTCCCATCCCATTTCTTTTATCACGGAACATATATTGTACTAAGTTATGGCTCCCCCCTTTCTATAAAAGGGGAGTCACTAACATCCTGTAAAGGCAAAGCTCCAACTATTCTACTCGAGGCCATTTAGCATTTATCGCCTTCTTACTTGTTCTTTGTTTATCGCTTGGTATTGGCTATATAGAGCTTTTATTGATCATAACCTAACTGTTACCCCATTCCCAATTTCTCCCGATAGCTCGAGCTCGGCCTAGACGTTGACTCCGAGGTCCCCATCGACCAGTCCTACATCCGGGAAACAGGCCCCTCGGTTTGATTACTGCCTCGTTTTAGCTTGTACCTCATCGTTAAACTTCACATTCTTAGCATCATCCGCTCTAACAACTAGCTTGAGAATAGATCACGTATTTTTAGTATCCCATTTACAAAATTTAATTATTGTTACCATTTTCACGGTAAACAGTTTGGCGTCCACCGTGGGGCTAAAAATAATAGTGATTATTTTCTTGCTGGTGTCATTGCGCAAACACACATTATCTTTCACACTTTTTCTTGTCCAAGATCTTTTGATTTCAGGTCAAAATATCTGGCTTGGTAAATAGAGTCGAGAACGACAACCTCGAAAACCACGGGGAAAATGGAGTGGCTGTCCCGGCCGCTGGAGCACCACCACAGATTCCTGATAATGTGCCCAGACCGTTTCTAGCGGACGCAGATTTACAGGACGCGCAACAAGTCGACGAAACTCCTCACACCGATAGGAGCATACGGAACAATGACCGACATGAAGCTCAAAAAACCTCGGCCCGACAAGAATAAGAAGTTAGTCTTCATGTTATTTTTAAAATGTTGCAGGCACAAAAACTGACCATTCCCCAGTTGCAAAGCCATCCGAAGACTCCCAGCACAGTGGCACCAGAGACAGCTCCCCCCGCCGAGCAAGTATCCAAAAGGTCAAGCAATAACGGGTCAGCGGCCGACCCTGCCATAGTGAAGATGCTCGAGGACCTCACCAAATGGATTGAATCAGGTGAGAAAATGATTGCAGCCAACGATAAAAAGGTTGAGTCCTACAACACTATGGTGGATCAGATCCCGGGAGCACCCCCGGTCCTAAAAGGTTTGGATTTGAAGAAGTTCATACAGAGGTTGTTCCCCGAGGAAGCCCCCGAAGACTATTCCTAAAAAGTTTAGAATGCCGGAACTCCCTAAATACAATGGTATCATCGACCCCAACGAACATGTTACTGAAATTATTCGGAGAAAGGCTTTCGAAAGGGGCCATGATGTGGTATCACAACTTGGCTCCCAACTCCATAGATTCATTCGCCATGTTAGTAGACTCCTTCGTAAAAGCACATGCTGGAGCCATCAAGGTAGCAACGAGGAAGTCTGACGTTTTCAAAATCAAGCAAAGAGAGAAGAGATGCTGCGGGAATTCATGTCCCGCTTCTAGATGGAACGGAGGGAGGTACCGCCAGTCTCCGACGACTGGGCAGTGCATGCATTCACCCAAGGACTAAACGAATGAAGCTCGGTGGCCTCGAAATAGTTGAAGTAGAACCTAATCAAATTGCCGATTATGACCTGGTCGGACGTCCACAACCGATACCAGTCAAAGATCAGGGCCGAGGATGACCAATTGGGAGCCCCTTTGGGCTCAATGTATCCAAACAGACTCCTAGCAAAAGAATCGAAACCAAACAAAGAAAGGTACCAACCATACCTCGAAGACAGAAGGAACGACCCAAGGCATAACCTACCTCACAATGATCGGAGGATAGATCGAGGACAGGACCCTCGAGGGCTCGTCAACAGAACCAGGTTCGATCGAAACATAGCGCTAACAAACGTGCCCCACTTATCGGAATACAACTTCAGCGTCGATGTATCAGACATCGTGTTCGCTATCAGCAAGATCAAAGATGCCAAGTGGACCAAACCGATATAGTCGGACCCTTTGCAGAGGAATTACAACTTAGTGTGCGAGTTCCACAACACGCACGGTTACAGGACCGAGGATTGCCACCAACTACGAGAAGAAGTGACGCGACTACTTAACAAAGGACACCTTCGGGAATTCCTTAGCGATCGGGCCAAAAATCAATTCCTAGAAAGGGAGGCAACCAAGAAAAATGAGGCAAACGAGCTGCAACACGTCATCCACATGATCGTTGCGGGCGCCGATGCCCCGCAAAAACCCATAATGAGAAGAACAAAAATATCCATCACTAGAAAAAAATAGACTCGGGGATATATCCCCGAAGACGCCCTCACGTTTAGAGAAGAGGAAACCAAGGCCCTGTTTCAACCCTACAACGACGCCCTAGTAATCTCCTTTCCTGTGAATTCTTTTAAGATAAAACGTGTACTCGTGGATCCAGGTAGCTCGGCCAATATTATCAGGTCAAGGGTGATAGAACAACTCAGATTGATCGAATAAATTGTGCCCTCCACTCGGGTCCTCAATGGATTCAACATGGCGAGCGAAACGATGAAAGGAGAAACCATCCTTCCGGTTACCGTGGCCGGCATAACCCAAGACACCAAATTACATGTCATCGAGGGAGGTATGAGGTATAACGCCTTATTTGTGCGGCCATGGATACACTGCATGAGAGCAGTACCATCCACCCTCCACCAGGTGATAAAATTCCTGACAAAGGATGGGATCAAAGTTCTCTACGGGGAATAGCACGCGGCAAGGGAAATGTTCACTATACACGACGTGGTACCAACACTCATGCCTCCGCCCCCGAATAAACCAATGGGAAAATTGGATCTCGCCCCCCGTTGAGCTTGACAAAACAAAGTAGAGATTCACGCTACATCTCCGCCCCCAGGCAATATATCTCGTTTCATGGTACGACCATAATGGACCGATCCCAAGGCATCGCCAGCATATCTCGTTTCAAGGTACCACCATTCACCCTTTTTTTTATTTTCGAATTCGGAATTAACCTTCGTGCAGGCACCCAATCGGAGCTGCCAGAACGCTAGTGCTATCGCAAGACCTCAAGGCTCCAAAGGTGCACCCGTTGCACTCTTTTCCTTCGACCGAGTTTTTATCCTAGAAGAAGGGTTTTTACCGGCAAAGTTTTTAACGAGGCAACGTCTGTGAGCCGCCTAAGGGGGAACTCCGCAAAAACATTCAAGACTTTCCCTGCGGCTGACTTTTGAATAAGCGAGGGGCTTTCCCCCTGGAAAGCTTCCCGCTCGTAGGAGTTTTAGAAAACACCAAATGTGGTTTCCTATAGGAAAACAATGTATCGGACCGAACGGTTGATATAGTCAGGCCCCGTCGGCAAAAGCATGTACTATTGTATCGAGAAATCAAAAAATACATTTTTGTCAATAAAGGGGGAGGGAACTCCTTCTCAGAGTAGGGTAACAAATTCTTTCACTAGAAATGTCCCGAAAACTTGGGAACGGACGCCAGCAGTTCAAACGCTTTGACGACCTCCAGATCGAAGCTCTGAAATCACAAAAAACTTCAGGCAAGGTAAATCTCCGAGCGATCGACTTCGACTCGATATAGGCCGACTCAACACAACAATATATATTACGACAATGGATCGAAGAATATCTTTCAGCATCTCATTCTCCAAACAAGGAAATCGCAGTGTGTTCCCGGCAGGAACCCCTTCACCGGATGCATCCCGAAATGCTCGGAGACTTAACGTCAAACAATTTGGCACCCGCACGACCCCAGGGTCGGAACTTCGGGCTCATGAAGTCCCAGCAAGGTAACTACGAGCTCACAAATAACGGCCTTTGAGCCTAAGCAAACTCAATAACTCGGAGATTGTCGCCAATCGCCACATACTAGAAAACCTGAAACTGTAAGACCCCGAGCATGAAGACTCAGTGTAACCAGATCTATTCTACAAAGCAACACAAACTGTAAGACCTCAACAGGCATGACAAACTATAAGACCTCAATGGGCATGACAAACTGTAAGACCTCAACAAGCATGAAAATCTCAAAGTTTAGGCTATATGTCGCATTTGTAAGAATCCCAAAAGGACATACCCTGGGTGTAGACGCCTAAACTATTACTCGGGATCAAAAGCGGCTTCGGCCAAACACATATGACTTCGGTCAAAACGGCTGATACAACCAAATTAATGCAACTCGGGGACGCCCGATCGTCGATAAACAAAAATTGCAGGCCACTATTTCGAATATACTTCGGAAAGAACCGGTTAAAACAGGCTTTCCTCAATGGGCAAAAAATAAGCTTTGACCATGTCAGCTCCAAATCATAGACTATGAACCTTCCGAGGTGCTCCGTGGTGCTCGAACATCGCCAATAATGACTTGAAATAGAGGTTCTTCCGGAACCAACGACGGGTCAGGCAAAATTATTTCAAAAGACCTTAACGAGCGGTAAACAAATCCTACAAAGATCCCACGGGCAAAAAGGCATTGTCAGCAGCCAAACGAGCCTCCGGGCCGCCCACTAAAGGGTCTCTATGACCAAACAGCGTAAGAGCCATTGTCGCCAGCTTGAAATTGATAACTTGAGGATTAAAATGAACTCGAATCGTAACCCAATTCAGAGATCGGATCCAAAATAGTTAACTATGCAAGCCTCCGGGCCACATATTAAGAGGTCTCAACGACCAAAACAACATAAGAGGCACTATCGCCGATTTGAAAATTAAAAGTACTTAAGGGTCAATTAAAGCTGAAGTCGCAACGCGACTCGGAGACTAGACCCGAAATAAGTAAACTGCAATATGCCTAAGTGCACGGCATAAATGGCACTGTCGCCAGCCGAGTGAGCCTCCAAGCTACTCACCCGTAAAGTCACTTCGACCCGAAACACAAAAGGCCATCGTCGACCGCCCATGCAGGCAAGAAAGAACTTAAGGGTCAATTAAAGCTCGAATCGCAACGCGACTCAGAGACTGGACCCGAAATAGTTGACACAACAAACGCCCGAGGGCGGGAAATAAAGGCCACCATTGTCTGCCCATGCAGGCAGGAAAGAACTTAAGGGTCAATTAAAGCCCAAATCGCAACGCGACTGGGAGACTAGACCCAAAATATCTGAAACAACAAAATACCCAAGGGCAACAAATGAGAACAATCACCATCTGCCCGCACGGGCACAGAAGAACGAAGGACATGCAAGCTCAAATAAAGGCCTGACTCAGAGACTGAGCCTAAATAGCTGGGCAAAACATAGAGGCCCCAATGCTTGCTCGCGTCAAGGATTGCACTTAAAAGACTCCGGGCCTACCTGATCATTTCCGGATCTACAAGGATCCCACCAAAGCACGGAAACTAGCCCGCCTGGTCAAAAGTAATACGGAAAGAGATACAAAGGAGGTAAAACTTCAAAATTTCTCTCATTTTATATATGCGCAAAAGGTGCACTCTCCATCTACAAGCATGCTCTATAAACAGTAAAATACAAAGTGTCAAATCTACGCTCTACCCCAAGATATGGAGGAATTATGCTGAAACTTACCACGAAGTGAAGCCGGCAAACCTACTCGACGACCGAGAACCCTCCTGGTGGACCAACCCTTGTTGGCCCAAAGGAACCGCTGCTCCAGAACTAAGGACTCCAGGAATGCCAGGCTCGAATGATGCACTCTCCTCAGAAGCACGGGCCCGTCTCGCCACGATGAAAAATCCTTCATGATTATGAAGCGCACATCTCATTTAGCGTCGTGCCCGATCTCTGCTGTTCCCCAAATAAACAGCCACTAAGGGCATGACCCACCGACATCATGAAATCAGCAAACCCCAAGGATCCCCGGGAAGCGAAAGCAACCTCACGATTACATGTGAGAAGGGCGGAAACGATTCAACAGTAACCAAAGGCACAAACCATCGGCATCGCCTCCAGTTTCGAGGTAATGCTCAACCCCAAAGACCTCCGTCATAGCAAGACAGCGCTCCAGCAAGCCAACAACACCTTTACCAACACAAGATTGGCGTACAGCTTCAAAGAGCCTCTGCCAAAGAAGGCTAGTTTATGAAGAAATAGGCATCTCTAACAAACACCCGTGCGAAATAGGCTCCAGGTAGTGACCAGGGTGGCCTGAAGCACGGCCAGGCCTCCATTTAGAGATCGCCTCCAGGAAGTCACCGGCGTCCCGGGACTATGAGTCCTCAGGCAAGTCTCTTCTCGAAGGCTATTATGAGGACCGAAAGATATTATCCACGCTTTTACACAGAGAAAGGGTCCCGTCAGCCCGAGGTTATTGGCCTAATTCGGGTTCAGTTCGAGAAGTCACGAAGGACCCCACGCGAAGCCGTTTCATCAACCAAAGGCCGTGAAGAATAAACGCGCCCAAGGTTAGTATCACAAGCGACAAAACAAGATCATGCATTCGAAGCTGCCAAAAATATAAAGAGATACAGCAAGTGTCGAAGGAAGGAATCAAGAAAATATCTTTGTATTTATACAAGTGTTCGCTTACAACGACCCTCGAGGGGTCCTTACATATGATTACATTACGTATGATTACAAAAGCCCATATGAGATCCTTATGTAAAAATAAAAAAGTACAAATGGTATGCACATAGCAAGAGCCTACGGACCTAGCCTATTCATGTTGCGTCTCCGTCATCATCCTTTTAGGCATATGACCTCAAAGACAATATCTTCCAAGTCTGATCCACTCGGGGACCTCATACTAGTCCTCCTGGAATGGCATCTTCAAAAGGGAGGGTATAGAAAAGGAAGGCAGGGGAGAAGAGTAAAATGACAAAGGAGAAGTCGGAAGAACGCGAGAAGTGGCTGGGTGAAAAATTTGGCTAGTATGAACTCCACCAGTACTGCCATTTTGAAGCCACTTCTTAAGATGTTGCCACGGCCCGGAAGGCAACAGCCAGCATAGATCGCTGCCACACCCCCCAAGAATCCAGAAAGGGTGTAGCATGCCGAGTCGAGGAAGGAGGGTGAGCAGAGATGTATAATTCGAGCCCCCTCTTGAGCAATGGTGCATAGTCCAAAGTACCCCCGGGGTCGGAGGAAATCGGTCCTTTGCCTCATCACCCCGGTTCAACGGCGACTGCAACGACTGCAACAACAATAACAACAACAGCATCATAGCGGCACAACTTCTCCCAACCAAAAGGGGATCGAGATTTGGGACAAGGTGTACATGGCATAATATCTTAAGGCTACGGGCCTCAAACATAACGAGATGGAAGAAACTCAAGATAGCAAGAAAGGAAGAAAAGATGGGTATCAAAGGAAATTTGAATCAAAATCCAACCACGAAAAAGCCCCATTTATAGGGAGCGCAAAGTTACCGACGGCACCATTACTACCCTCGAAAAGCATGATAGCAGGCGCAATCAATGCGTTCATAGAAGCTGAACCGATAGCAACGACATAACTCCGAAGAATGAAGAGTTGCAACAATTCGGGTAATCCTGGAGAAGTGGAAAGGCGAAGCACCTCGACACCTGTAAAATGGGGGCTACGCCATCAGGACAACGTCGTTATAGGTGACCGAGAAGTGGGGTATCACAATAATTTCTTATCACTTCCCTTTAAGAAACGCGGAGACTATATGTGCACGGTGAAATCTGGGTGGCCGATTTCTCCTCGACAAAATATCTCGAAGGGTGATCCCAGAAGCCTGGGATCTCGAGCCATTCACTTTCCTCAAGATCGGCTGGTACCCTACCAAGGATAATGTCGACCGAAGCCCCGACGAACGGAAAAATCTCCCAAAGAATGCACCCGGGGTCGATCAGGTCTATTCAAGCAGCTCGACATCAGCCCGCGTGTACATCGTAAAGCTAGCCAGTTGTCCCATCCTATTTCTTTTATCACGCAACGTATCTTGTACTAAGTTTGGGATCTCCCCTTTATATAAAAGGGGAGTCGCTAACACCCTGTAAAGGTGGAGCTCCAACTATTCTACTCAAGTGCAATAATATCTTCTCTCTCTCTCCTCTCTAACTCGCTTGCCCTCATTGGCTCGAGGCCATTTAGCATATATCGCCTTCTTACTTGTTCTTTGTTTATCGCTTGGTATTGGCTATATAGAGCTTTTCTTGATCATAACCTAACTGTTACCCCATTCCCGATTGCCCCCGATAGCTTGAGCTCGGCCTAGACGTTGACTACGAGGTCCCCATCGACTAGTCTTACATCCAGACAACAGGCCCCTCGATTTTATTACTGCCTCGTTTTAGCTTGCATCGCATCGTTAAACTAAACATTCTTAGCATCATCTGCTCTAACAACTAGCTTGCGAATAGATCACGTATTTTTAGAATCCCATTTACAAATTTAATTGTTGTTACCATTTTCACGATAAACAATATCGATTATTTGGAAAGTTGGAAGCTACTCACGGACCCAAAAGAGTCGAGGGCCCTGCAAACCAAAGCAGCCCGATTCTCACTCGACGAAAATAAAACTCTATATAGAAGAACCTTTGATGGCCCCCTAGCAGTATGCCTGGGATCGGGGGACACAGATTACGTGCTCCGAGAAATCCACGAGGGCACCTGCGAAAATCACTCTGGTGCTGATTCCTTGGTCCAAAAGGTGATCAGAGCAGACTACTATTGGGACAACATGGAGAATAACACCAAAGAATTCGTACGAAAATGTGACAAATGCTAGAGATTTGCACCAATGATTCACCAACCCTGTGAACAGCTACATTCAGTCTTGTCACCATGGCCATTTATGAAGTGGGGGATGGACATCGTCGGACCCCTACCAACGACACCAGGTAAAGCTAGATTTATTTTATTTATGATCGACTACTTCTCAAAATGGGTGGAAGCGCAGGCTTTCGAGAAGATAAGAGAAAAGGAAGTCATTAACTTCATCTGGGACCATATCATGTGTCTATTCAGGATTCCCTCCGAGATAACATGTGATAACAGGAAGCAGTTCATCGGAAGCAAAGTAACAAAGTTCCTCGAGAATCATAAAATCAAAAGGTTCCTGTCAACGCCCTACCACCCATGTGCAAACGATCAGGTTGAGTCCACAAACAAGACCATCATTCAAAACTTGAGAAAGAAGTTAGAATATGCGAAAGGAAAATGAAGAGAAATGTTGCCCGAGGTGCTATGGGCATATCGAACAACTCCAAAATCGAGCACGGGAGAGACGCCTTTCTCTCTGGTGTATGGCTCCGAGGCTCTGATATCGGTCGAGGTCGGAGAGCCAAGTGCTAAATTTCGACATGCCACCGAGAACTCAAACAACAAGGCCATGACTGCAACCCTCGACCTATTAGATAAAAAGCGAGAAGTTCACTGGTTCGGATGGCCGCCCAAAAACAAAGAATCGAAAGGTACTATAATAGGAGAACAACTCCGACATTTCGGAGTTGGGGACTTAGTCCTAAGGAAAGTGACCCTAAACACTCAAAACCATAGTGAAGGGAAGCTAGGTCCGAGCTGGGAAGGACCATACTGCGTCCTCGGAGTGATCGGTACCATGGAAGGCAAACAACTTCCAAGAAATTGGAACATATCAATGCTCAAATGGTATTACTGCTAAGGTGTCCGATGGAAGACACCTAAACATCCTCCGACTCAAAGACCTTGGGTTTTAAAGCATGCATTGCACTCTTTTCCTTTGATCGGATTTTATCCCAAAAAGGGTTATACCGGCAAGGTTTTTAACGAGGCTACACTAATATGCCACCTAAGGAGGACTCAAAAAGTATTCAAGGCTTCTCTCCAATCACCCTCAAATACTGGGGGGGGGGGGAACCCCCCCGGAGATCGCCTCATCGGAGAGAGCAAAATAAGCCAAAGAAGGTCTCGATAGGAAGATGATGTATCGGGACAAACGGTCAAATAAACTGTGTCCGCATTGAATAATCGAACCCTCGACGGTGAAAACTATGTATACTTGTGTCAAATAATCAAGGAATAATTTTTTCCATCAACACGCTTTGGCTCCAAAGAAGTTTGCTATTTTCACAAGAAACGGACCCAGGGCCAGAAATTTCCTGAACACTCAGAAACTGACACCAAAAACTCGAAGCCATAAGACCTCTAGGACGAAAACATCGAGCTCATAAGCCCTCAATGAGCATCATCAAGTTTACAAAGAACGACTCCAGAGAAAAAAACCTTCGATGTCTCGGGGACTATCAACGACTGTCACCCCATTGAGCTATCAAAAACTTGAGGCCATAAGACCCCAAGCAGGCAACCTCGAGCCCGAAAGCCCTCCATGTGGCAATGCTAGAAAATGTAAGACTTCCATGAGGCAACCTCGAGCTCATATGACCTCCATAAGGCAATGCCAAATCTGTAAGACCTCAAGTAAGGCATGAATTATACTTATGCCAAGTAACCATAGAATCTGTAAGACCTCAAATGAGGCATGTTCAAATTTATAAGACCTTACAAATGGCATAATCTCGATCTTAAAGTCAAGGCTATATATTCGAACTTGTAAGACCCCTAAAAAGGCATACCCTCGATATAAACACCGAGGCTACCTCACTCGGGGACTAAAAGGCTATGAACAAACACAATGACTGCAGTCATAAGGCTCCAGCCAAACTAACATGACTTGGGGACGCCCGACCGTCTCTATAAAATCACAGGCCTTCAATTACTTCGAAAATACTTTGAAAAGAACCGGTTAATCAGGCTACCGTCGGCATAAGCAAAAGAGCTTCGATCATGTCAGCTCCAAACAATGAAAATGCTTCGAAATAATTTAGCCATCAAGCAAAACCTCCCGAGGTGCTCATTTATTGTTACATAACGGCTCACAATCTAGGTTCTTATCGAACCGTCGAAGAGTCAGACGAACACAAAACTTCAAAAAGTCTTTAACGAGGGAAAAATAAAGCCTATGTTAGAGGTCGTACCGACCCAACACATAGGAGCCTAATTGCCAGCCTATGTTAGAGGTCGTACCGATCCAACGCGTAAGAGCCTAAGCGCTAGCCTATGTTAGAGGTCGTACCGACCCAACACGTAAGTGCCTAAGCGCCAATCTATGTTATAGGTCGTACCGACCCAACACGTAAGAGCCTAAGGGCCAGCTTAAAAGAGCCTAAGGGCCGATTAGATGTCGCACCGACCCAACGCATAAGAGCCTAAGGGCCGGCTCAAATAGCCTCAGGGCCGATTTTTATGCCTAAAGGTCGATGAACTCAAGTCAAAACTTGACTCGGGGACTAAGCCCCAAATGGTCAACTTTCGACCGTTGCACATCGCTCAACAGTAGCAGGAACCTAAGGGTTTAATTCGAGGTCCAAAATTTCGGACCAATTGTCAACAAGCGTCACAGTTTATTCCTAAAAAGCAAAGGAAAAATGAGAAATGATAAAAACAAAAGGCTTTTCACATATATATTAAAAGTTCACAAGGGTGCATTTACAAGGCCTATGCCTAAAACCCTTACAAGGGAGAGAGCAAGTAAAATCCTAATCTACCACTGGGACCATGCCTTCAACGTCTCCCTCGGAGGTTGTGCCTTCAATAGTTTCGGCCACGGACCCCAAGTCTTCAACGGCCTCTTACCCTTTGAGGATTTCACCTTCATCTTCATCATCATTCGAGCCACTGCTTGACTCACCTTCAGAAGCAATCAGGGACGCAGCCTCCTCTTCTAGGGTCTTCACCCTCTCGATCTCGGCAGACAAATCGATGCTCCCTGCAGATATATCCTCGAGAGCCTGCCTCTGAGATTCTAATCGAGCATGTTCCATGGCTCGGGTCAATTGCAGCTCGGCCTCCTCGAACACCTTCCTGGCCTAAGCATTTGCAGCAACAACATCCTCTTTGTGCGAGGATACGAGCGCCTCGGCTTCAGCCCTGACCCCAGATAGCACAACAACTAACTCAATGTGAAGATCTTTATACTTATTACTCTCCGCCCTTGCATCATGAAGTTGATGTCCAACCGAGACCACCTTCCCCTAGAGGGCATCTCTCTTAGAGTCTATCTCACTCACGTGCCGTTTCAGTTCGAGAATTTCAGAGTCTCTGGCTCCAAGTGCCTCCCTCATTGGGACATTTTTCTTCTCAAGCTGCATAGACTAGCCCAAAGGTGTTAAAATACTGAAGTCAGATAAGCATGTAGACAAAAACAAACAGAAACTATACAACTTGCTCAATGAGATGAGTCCTCTCTCGGGGCGCCGCCTCCAAACAGTCCCGAAGGCCACAGAGTTCCTCCTCCTTCTTGGTAAAAAGAGCTCTAAGCTCATCAGCTTCCGAGGTGAGCTTCCTGCGCTCACCCTCATAGCGAGTCTACTCGGCTTGAAACCTAGCAAAGTCTTATTATAAAGAACCTTGGCCTGGAACCGTGAAAGAAACAAAGTTAGAAAAACAAAGATCAGGACGCTAAGGAGAGTTTATAAAAAATTACCTGCTCACAGAGCCTATCGATCTCACTAAAAGTAAGTGAGGCATCAAGCTCAGGGTTTTCCTCGATCGCAACAAAAAGCCTTTCAAGTGCATCTTTATCTCCGATGGGTGCCCCTATATTGGAAGATTCTTTATTTTGGACATCCTGCATCTCCCTCGAAGGTAAAGTCAGTCCCGGAGGGAAATCTCTCACTTCAATAACCCCGACTGGATCAATCGGGACAGTCTCTTATTTCTGGAGAGCTTCAAAACTACGCTCCTCCGGACCACCTACCAAACGCACCCGAGCTCGAGGAATATTTTGGTCGTCAACCGGTTTGGGGATGTTACCCAATACACCCTCGAAGGCCTCTTCAGCCCGAGGTAGGAAAACAATAGCATCAAGTTTCGATTTATAAGCCACTAGTTCAACAATATGTGGGACAGTCAGGATTTTCCCTCCCTCGGGTGCTACCAAGGAATCATCTTTCTACTCGCCTTCAGCTCGAGGACTCCTCGATACTTCTGGAGTTAAGGCTACTGAATCAGCCTTAGGTTTTTCCACTTTGGCCTTCTTGGATTTTGAAGGCTCAGTCGACGATTTCCTTTAGTTTTTCTTCTCTTTGTCAGGTTTCGGGGTATCCGCTTCCCCAGGCAGTGCTTCTCTCATCAAGGAGGCCTCTCCCATACCTACACAAATATGAAATATAAACACAGGGAATGAGGGCGCAATCAGTGATAGTTCTTCTAAGAGATTCAATTTCAACAGAAGTGAGGGCTCACTGTGGTTTTTGGCCTCCCATAGAGCCCTAGATAGGTCACGCCACATGCGCTCAATATATGGGCAAGTCTAATCTAGCCAGTTAATCTAACCCGAGAGATCCCTAACTGTGCTAGGGTACACCGCGTCAACTGCATCAATAGAGGAAGTCAGTTCATGGGGAAATTGATCCAAAAGGAAAAAATACTTAATCAACGTATCCACTTATGTTTCATGTTCCACCTTTCAGGGAACGACATTTTCTCCACTGGAATCAGGTCCGAGGTCCTAACTCGGGCAAAACGGCTCATCCACCCTCCGTCCCTAACCTCATCAATACAAGCAAAAAAGACTTTCGAGGCACGATATTAGAGCATAATCAGGCCCCCACGGAAGAGTCGGGGAATGTACATTATGATCAAGTGGTCGAGGGTGAAGGTCATCCCCTTAGTCATGTTCGAAAAATATCTGATCGTGTAAAAAATACGCCAAAATGACGGATGAATTTAGCTAAGAATCACTCAATATCGTTCGCAGAAGTCGAGGATCACGGGGTCTATTGAAGGTGAGGATGGCTGCACCGGGCCAAGAGTAAATGGATAGGTATACACACTAAGGAAGCCAGCCTTGTATGTCGTTATGTCATCTCCCCGAGAAGGAATCTCCACCAGCACTGTGTCCCCTCAGTGGCAGTCAGTCTTCACCTTCTCAGCATCTGCTACTAAATTAATATATCGGGACATGGGTTCATATTATCCCGACTTCGAAGAAGTCTTGCCGACCTTGAAATCAGAGGTCATTTCGCAGGATCCTGGGATGCATTCCTCAAGATGAGGGGGTACTGTTGCCTTGCCCTTAGACGAGCATGAAGAAGAGGAAGGCACATCTTCTTGAGGGACAGAGGTAGAAGTCTTCGCCATTCTTGTTAAAAGATATCAGAGGATAGAAGAGATTGTAATCAGAGAAAGAACACAAGAGAGAAGTAAGAAAAACTCTTTTGAAGGCTTGATGATATAGTGGAAAGTAAGGGGCGAAGGAATAAGTACTTATAGAGGCCAATCATGTACGTTGGAGTAGGTCAAAAGGTAGCCAACCAATGTAATCAATTCAAAGGCTTTTCAAGGGTTGTATGGATGTGACCTTTAGACACCCTTTTTTTCACATCAATCGCTTGATATAGCGTAACTGGCATCATGATGGAAGTATCGAAGAGGCAAGAATTCAAGATCATTCCTTATCATTTTCACTATAAGAAATGCGGGGACTATCTGTACACGGTTAAAATCAAAGAGTCTAATTTTGTGATCATTATGACATTCCGTAGCCTGTCTCCAGAAGGCTCGAGGCACAGCTCGAGGTTCGACCCCAAGGGTTCCCTATGCTCGATCTAGGGGCAGCGCAAATTGGTGGCTATCATGTACAAGTAGAAAATTCCCAAGGCACGTGATCAAAGCTGACAACGCCTGCAAGAATAGTGCAAGTCCGTACCGGACCATTAAGTAGTTGTACCAGCTACATTTCTTTGTAATAATTATACATTTAAAATGTTGGGATTCCCCCTCTTATATAAAGGGGACCCATGTTATTTCTTGCACACATGATATTCAATACAAGAACAAAAAACATTCTCTAGTCTTCAACTTAAACATATTCTACTGTCACTCCTTTGATTTTATTGCTTACATTTATTGTGTTTCATCGATTGTTCTTCATTTAATACTCATCATTGATCACAACTAGCATTAAAATAAATCACGTATTTTCAGAACCAATCAAATTTAATTGTAATTACCATTTTCAAGGTAAACACTCTCTTTATTGAAGCATTCAAATGTTTCCTGATTTTGTTTTATTACTCTGTTGGTCTTTATCGGTTTATTGGTTTTATGGTACGCCGTGGATGGTCTCGTTTAGTAGTTTACACCGGTGAGGTTTCATAATCGTAGTGATATTTCGTTGTGTGAATTGAGGTATAAGTACATTGGAGGATTTGAATTAATCTGTGAAACATTGTCTTTATTTTTGTGATTGGTGTTGATTTATATATTGGGATCGGGTTGCATGCTGCAACAAGAGGAATAAGGGAGAATGTGATTGTCTGGTAGGATCAGATTGTGCGCCGTGACAGGAGGAATAAAGGTGATGTGTGTTGAGGAGTAGTAAGGGTGGATAGGTGGGATCGAGCTGCACGCTGCAACGAGGAGGAATAAGGGTGAATATTGATACTGTTGTTGTTTATATGATGCGATCGGGATGCGCGTTGCATCAGTTGTTGTTATGTGTTCATATCTATTGAGGTCCGTTATTGTGATGTTGAAACAACCTTAAGGATTGGTTATAGCTTAAAACTAGTAAAACAGTTGGGTTCCAGATTTATTTAATGCCAGTTATTGCTTTATTACATCCTGTATTTCCTTTCTGTTTAGTATAAACTATTGCAGATTATATATGTTGTATGCTCCGCCGTAGCCTCATCACTACTTCGGCGAGGTTAGGCTCGGTACTTACCAGTACATGGGGTCGGTTGTACTGATACTGCACTCTGCACTTTCTATGCAGATTTTGGAGCTAGTGGCTGATCGTGAGGTTGGTTGCTATTACTGTGTACCAGAGACCCAAGGTAGTCCTACAGGCGTCCGCAAGCCCTGGCGTCCTCTTCTATCCCATTTCATTTTCTGTTTTATCTACTTTCAAGACAGATGTAAACTTTTCATTCAAACCTTTATTTGTAGTAATCTTAGACAGTTCGTGAGTTGTGACACCAGTTCTAGGTGGATGTTATTTCAATTTTCGTTATTGCATAAAGTTAAGCTTTTAAGCTGTTCTCTTCCGCATTTATTTCTGCCGATTTATTTTGTTAAGTCTTAAATATTTGAAAGATAAAGGAAAAAGGTAGGATATTCCGAAATATTGGTTTGCCTAGCGGGTACAATGTTAGGCACCATCATGGTCCCGACAATGGGAAATTCGGCTCGTGATAATAACATACACCCAATCAATAATAAGCATTAATATTTAATACCCATATGTTTTACACACTAGGGTTGGGTTACAACCCTAGATAAAATCTAGCTACTCATGCTCAAAGATATAGAAAATGAAAAAACAAGAAGTAATTAAAGACACAAAACTAAAATTAAAAGATAAAAGTAATGGGTCCACTCTAATTTTAGTCACCAATTTCTCAAAATAGCTAACTCTAACTGCTACTAACTGCTACAGTACAAAAGCTACCCTAAAAAATGTTTCTCATCTATTTATAGTTCTTAGAAATTCGTTGACAAAAATGCCTTTCAGTAGGTTCTGCGGCCGCATAATTTGGCTGCAAACCGCACTTTCTTCTTTTGCTCTTGTAGTAGGAGGGATTCTGCGGTGCATAATAGCTTTTACGGCCCTACATTTTGGTTGCAGACCACAAAATGAGGCTTCACATTTGATCTTTTGCAGCTTCTTTGAACTTTCCAAGTCTTGTCAATGCGAACACTTTTTGCGGCCGCACAATCTAGTATGCGGACCGTGCTGCTTCTAATTCCCTGTGAATCCCCAAGGGTACAGTTGCAGCCGCACTTGTCTATCTGTGGTCTGCATCTTCGTTTACGGCCGCAAATTAAGATCTGCGAATCACACAATCATTTGCATTGCTTCTATTTGACTAGTTGAGCTGGGTGTCATGACCCAAAATCCACTATAGGCCGTGATAGCGCCCCACGTTGCCGTTAAGCAAGCTAACGGTGAACTGCCAACTTAATAATTCATTTTATTATGTTTGAAATATTGAATCTTATTAGATAGAAAAATCATAGCATTAAAAATATTAGATACGTACAATTTAAATAAAATATAAAGTAAAAGTGTGTCAATGTAAAGCAAACCATAAACAAATTCTAGAACATCCCAAAACTCGGTGTCACAAGTGCATGAGCATCTACTAGGAAATACAATAACACTACAATATCTATATGGAATACAAGATATACAGGATAAAGTAAATAATTATGATGGAGACTTTGTGTGCTGCGAATCGTAGCATGGAATGCAGCTCACCATGAAGTCCCCTCAGCAGCTGCGTCTACGCGCCTAAATGACCACCAAATGAACCTGTCACATTCTGCAAATTTAGTGCAGAAGTGCAACATTAGTACGTAAATCAACGCGTACCCAGTAAGTATCTAGCCTAACCCCAAAGAAGTAGTGATGAGGGATCGACATTTACACTTACTAAATATAATAAAGTAGACAAGTATGAAACATGGTAAATAAACAATAAGTGCAGATATAGGCAAATAATATAGTCTACAACTCAACAATGAACACAAAGTCCTCAATTATCGGATACCTCCTCAAATGGAATACGTAATGGTCAATACCAAATTAACGGTCACATCTCAAGTCCAGAAACTTATGAGTACACGGACACCTTATCAAGTATTTCACACGATTCTTCTGAGGGAGCGGCCTGATCCCATAAGAGCTTTTCATAGAACTGTCGAGGCGAACAACTTGATCCCATAAGAGTGTGTGACATAATCCTGCCAAGGCGAAATACCCGATCCCATAAGAATATGATGCGTGATACTACCGAGGCAAACAACCCAATTCCATAAGAGTGTGTTACAATATCTTACCGAGGCGAATGACATGATTCCATAAAAATATGATACGTGATAATTCCGAGGAGAACGACCCGATCCCATAAGAGTGTGTTACAATATCCTGCCGAGGTGAATGACCCGATCCCATAAGAATATGAACGTGATACTGCTACCGTGAATGACTCGATCCCATAAGAGTGTGAAGTATTTATGGGTCTTTGACCCCCACTCACGAATATACATGTGAGTTATGGAATTCAAGAGAAACTTCCCGATGGATACGCACAATGCGGGAGAAATTCGTAAGAGAAGTGCAATTTTTACGGCTAATCAAGTAGCTCGTCAAATATCTAAAATAGTGAATCCATTAATCTACACGAGTCTAGTATCAGATCATAATGTGAATTAAAGTAATTAAACGTGCAGTAATAACTCAAATAGTACAATTAAAGTATGGCATAAATCTAAGTCTACCCGGATATAATCAAGAATTCTAGCATACGCACAAACAGTCATCAGCTCATACCTGCATAGCTCCACAACATGTAGCATGTTATAAATATAAAACATTCTGCGTAAATTCCCCCTCACAAGGCTAGACAAGAGACTTACCTCGCTTCGAAATTCGATAACCGGCTACAACACCTCTCTAACACCTCAAACCAATTCCATACGATCCAAAACTAGCCAAAGAACATGAAAACCAATCAAAATATACGCAAAACTCATAATCCAACAAGTAGACATAAACTCCCAACTCCGCACGAAAAGCAAACAAGTCAACGTTGGGACGCGGGGCTTGCCTGCCCTGATTCCAAAAATTATCGAAAATAAATATTACCCTTAACTCATATAGTTTTTATCCATAAAAACATCCAATTACATCCATGAATTGACCATCAAATCAAGGATTTACCATTTCTCAACTTTGGGACTCAAAACCCCAATTTCTACAATACAAATACGGATAAAAATGATAACCAACAGAAATAATCATTGTAAAACGTCAATATAAAGGTCACATATTTACCCCTTGTTGAGAAGAGAACGACGCTGAAAAAATCACCTCAAACGGAGCTCTAGAACTCAAGATATGCTCAAAATACTAAAATGCTCGATTTCCCCATTAAAACACTGCCCAGGTAATTTTTGTTCTTCGCCTTCGCGGGATACCATCGCGTTCGCGAAGAGCAATTTTTCGCATTGACCGGTCAACCTAGATTTCCTTCTTTACATTCGTAGGACCTCCCTCGCGTTATCTAAGAACAAAGTTCGCACCGGAAACCAGCAATATTTTCGACACGGAAATGAACATAACTCTCTCATATGACCTTGGAATTTGACGATTCTCATTGCCATGGTTCTATAATTTATGATATGGATTTAATGGTTCAATATACTCACAAATAAAAGGTCGTTTTCTCAATATGGTACCCTTTGTACCCAAAGAAACGATGCAGAAATATCAAATAAGAGAGCGACACAACCCAAACACATCCAAAACACAACCGAGGGCCCAGGGATCCCTTCCAATCACACAAACCAGTCCTAAAATAAAACACGAACCTTCTCAAGACCTAAAATCTCACCAAAAAACATCAAAACCATGAATCACAAATCAATTCAAACCTAATGAACTAATGAACTTTTAAACTTCTAAAACTCATGTCGAACATACCAAATCAACCCAGGATGACCTCAAATTTTGCGTGCAAGTCCCAATGAAACAACGGACCTATACTAAATACCGAAACTACATCCGGATCCGATATCAACAAAGTCAACTCTCTGTCAAACCTATCAATCTTCTAAACCTTCAATCTTCCAACTTTCGCCATAAAGCATCAAATCAACCTACGAACCTCCAAATCCAAATCCGGACATACGCCTAAGTCCAAAATCATCATCTGGACCTAACGGAGCCATCAAAACTCCGATCCGAAGTCGTTTACTCAAAAGTCAAACATTGGTCAACTCTTCCAACTTAAAGCTTCCGAATTGAGAATTATTATTTCAAACCAACTCTGATCTTCCCGAAAATCTAATCTGACTACACGTGCAAGTTATCATACATGAAGTGAAGATACTCAAGTTCTCAAACCTCCGAACGACATGCTAGAGCTCAAAACGACCGGTCGAGTCGTTACATTCTCCACTACTTATACATACGCTCGTCCTCAAACGTGCCAAGAACTATTCTAGAGTTTCCCAAAATCACTATTTAACACCTCGTGCACCTACCCGTGCCACCACAACCCATATGAACACATTAGTTCAAGTAGACTGAATATCCTTCCTTCTACCTTAACCCACAAGCCTTAGAATCAAATTCCAACATCCAAAATTCTCTACCAGGTCTAATTCTAACATACACATGCCGTATCAATCTCAATACGCTGTACCAAAACATGATCATGCGCTCATGCTAAATTCACACAATGCACCGCATAATTTATATCAACCATAATAGGTGCAAATTCATGAACCTGATACCCGTACCTCATAACACATATAAGCCCTATTCTAACCCTTACAAAACTTTACTAATGAAAGTGATGTGTAGAAGCTCATAACCACCTGCCAAATCAATAACTCATGGAGTCGCTCCGCTTGGCGAGAACTATTGCCTCATTCTAAACTGATTACTGACATTTTCCCTTTGATATACATTATATAAATCTGATTGCACTAATTTCAGGTCCAAGCACCTTGTCTAACCCAATACAAGATGCTTGGGCAATACACTATCTCAAACGTCGTCTAAAATCTCATACAACACTGTCAATGCGCAAATAAACCACAACTCGAATATGACCAATAAGGAATAACAAACCTTAATATAAGACTATCTAGCATGCGCAATGAACAAAAATAGCCAAACCAATGCTATGAACCTATTTCAGAGATGAGAAACAAAACATACAAAATAAGTATAAGGAATTGTACTCTACATCTCACTATTGTGGCATGCATCCCGATCTAAATATCTTAATTGTGGTGGAGTGCCACCCGACCCACACATAACAATAAGGAAATACTCATCGAGCCAAAATGCTCATACCCACTAAATGACCAAATATCAAACGCAAGAACGCCAAATGCATAAACATAACCCTAGGGAGACAGATAGCACCATGCGCTACAAAATATCAAGCACGACTAAGGTGCAATAAATGACACGCATCTCGAGAGCCATCTCGCTCACATAACACCACAACTACACAGGATCTTAACACACATGTGAATAACCAAGCTGACTCACAACCCACATAGCATAACAGATAACACCTGAAATGGGCGAAGGCGGGAATATCATCTACCACGCCCAAAGACCCATCCATAAGCAATACTGTGCTGAATAAGCATATCTGATCTGGTCTAATATACATTAACATTAGACTTACCCACGGAACTCAAAACCACTTATGATCATCCCCAAATGGGTCTATAACCTCCCAAATATCCAAAATGACCTTATCCATGACACATGCGATAAATCATCTATTACACCCCATGTTTTTATACGTAAAAGTACATCGTAAGTCAATTGATGTAAGGTCAGAAATGAGATCGTCTTTGAAAGTACATAAAGTAAGTTAATCAGGTTACCTTGGAGGTTACAAATATTTAATATCATGAATAACAAGCACCTAAAGGGTTGGAAAGTTTAGAAGCTAAACCAATTGAAGAAAATAAGTTTGTCGAATGTCGACAAGTTGAGAATGTTATAACATATACTTTTGGGGAGATACTAGGGTTCTTAATGTGATAAGGAGGTTATGTTATGTGTTATTTTAGGCTTATGATAGTCATGTGTTATGTTTTTAATCGAGCGAGTTGTGGAACAAAAGTTGGCAAAGGTCATCACACGTTACATTTATAAATATGCGGAAGATTAGGTCAAATATAGCGAAGTTTTTCTCCAAATATACTTAGAATCACGGGATGATCCATACATAAAAATGAATATATATGAGTTTAGTTTCTAACGCATTAAATTATTTGTCTATACAACATCAGAGCCGATAGATATTTGCAGTTTTGCAAGACTGCGCAGACTACATAGGTGACAAGTAGGTGTGTCACTGAAGCTTTTTGAGCAATACATTTCGTGTGTTATATGAGATATTTTTGGGACATATTATATACCAAATTTAAGGTCTTGGATTTTAGTTTCCAATGCTCTTCAATGTTCATTTATACAACATCCGGATAAAAAGATATAAGCATTTGAAGATGGACCAATGCTAGGATGCCAAGCTAGCACCTCTTTGACTTTTCAAAAGTTGATATATATAGGTCCTATGTCATTTTTCTCTTTATTTATCCTAGAAAACGAACATAGGACCCCCTTAAACCTATCCTTAAGCTCTCTACATGGGTTTCAAAGAAGATTAATATCCTGGATGCGAAATCAAGAAGCAATAACATTAGAACGATCCCTACGATGTAATTATCGCTATACCACCTCTCTTTTCCTTTGTAGTTTGAGTTTTGGAAGGTACTTCATAGTTAAGAAAAAGTCAAATTTTTAAGATTTTAAATATAAAGGAAGGTTGATAAATTCGTTTCCTAATAGTTATAACTCACGGGATGGTGATCGGATGTCGCGAGTTCGATTTATTTCACTTTTAGTGGAATGTTTTGTAGTCCACTCGTGTTGGCCTATTATGTTGCTGATTTATGGAGTTCAGAAGGATGAAGGTCATGGTGAAATGCCATGCGTGGTAGGGTAGTAGGCTGGTCTCTTGTTGTTTCAAGTTCAGGCTAATTGATAACTTGTTGATTGGGTGTGTTATGGTACATTTGGGGGTTTTGTTGTATTAAAGGTACCGAATTGTAGTTGGATTGTTTTTCAGTTGCTGATTGTATTGTGTTTGTATCTTGCCTATAGTAGGCTTGAGGGAGCAATAAAATTAGGGGAAATACTGCCCGTTTATTTTAAAATCGAGTTATCATTTGAGATATGTGATATACTGGCGCAATCTAAGTTGTACATGTATTTCTTCATTATAGGGTTGGTGCGCTAGTTGTAATAAGCTTGTTGTTGAGTTGTCATGATGACTTGAGGTATGTAAAGGTTATCCCTTCTTCTTTTTTGGCATGATCCATATGATGCAATGATACAAGCAAGCACGCAAATTTCACAAATTATTCTATTCTTAGAAGTACTAGATTACCTATGTTCTTGATTCCCCATGTGTCCTTATTATATCGTCTATTCATGGGTCTAAGTAATTACATAAGTTGATAAAGTTTATCTGAAAGCATAATGATCTTATGATAATCTGAGAGATCGTATTGACTTACTCCATTATGCATTGCATTCACTTATACATGTACATTAACCCATGAATAGATGGCGTTATATACGCATATATTATATGTATATGGGGAATGGGGAAAGGTTATGGCATTATATACGCACCACTACCTGATCAGCTGGTATACATTTATTAATCCGCCCACAAAGGCTGAGATGATATGATGGGATGCCCTCAAAGGCCTGATGATGTTATGTATGCATATACCTATTTATAGTATGGCATTTATACACATATGCATGATATTATAAATGTTTCATGATTCGCAAAGCTATTCAGACTTACAGGTTGAGATCCTTACTCTATGTTTCTCTCATATCTTTTATATACTAATTTTCATGCCTTATATACTCGGTACTTTATTTGTACTAATGTCCATTTTTCTTGGGGTTGCTGCTTTTCAAGCCCGTAGGTTGCGATAGATAGATTGACAGTCCTCCTAATAGGTTCTCATGATAGATAGATTGGTGCACTCCACTTGCTCCGGAGTTACCTATTTGGTCAGTATGATTTGGACATGTATTATTAGTATGGTGGGGCCTTATCCCGGCATTTATGATGTTTATGTACTCTTAGAGGTTTGTAGATATATGTCATGTATATGGATACTTATATGGCCTTGTCGGCCTATGTTTTGAGTTTACAAATGATCATGTCGACCTCAAGGCCTGTATTTCACATGTATAAGTTTCTATATCATGTTGGGTCATCCTATGTCTAATATCCCTTTATGTTTTATTCTGGTTATCTCATGCCGACCTTTTTGTCCCATTTACCCATGATGGTTTGATAAGAAAGATATGTTAGATTGGTACTCGGTTGGGTAAGACACCGGGTGCCAGTCACGGCCCATCGGTTTGGGTCATGATAAAAGTGGTATCAAAGCAGTTCTGTCCTAGGGAATCTACAAGATGTGTCTAGTAAAGTCTTGTTTATGGGTGTGTTGTGCCCCACACTTATAAGAAGAAGGCTACATTGCATTTAGGATTGTCATTCTTTCTTCTTATTCTAGATCGTGTGGTAGAGCTTAGTTGTAAAAATTAAAACTCCTAAATTTGACTTTATTCATAGTACAATGATACTTATATCCACAAAGACAGTTGGCAAGAGATTGAATGTGGTTATGTAAGAGTTTAGTCAGAGGAATTCGATTTTGCATCATACGTATGATGAGTAAATGTGAGGTCTTTAGCAGACCGTGTGTGTACTAAGATGTGTAAGCTTCTTGATAAGGAGCCCTAAGTCTAAATATCTATCCACCTATATGGTAAAAAGCAATAAGAGAATCAAAAGGAAGATGCAAGTTGCAACAAGTAAAAAAAAGCAAGGTGAAGAAGGGTACGAGGTACCCAGTTAGTGAAGATTATCAGTATTTATAATTTAGGAAGAGAAATATAATCATTCTGAGTTACTTTCAACAGTAACAAAGATACATACAATTAGCCACACCCATCTTAGTTATGCCCTATGGGAGCTAACATATATAGTTTAAGAGAGGGATGGGATATCAGGATCTAACTGTGGTTAGAGTAGCCCAAAATGGTGGATGGATTGTTATCATTAGCTAACATTTCCGAAGGATCATGCAAACGTGGTAAAATATCTTCTTGTGAGACACCGAGATGGTGCACTCTAGAATAGTACAGTCATATAGGAATACTAGAATGTTCAGAAATTTTACAAGATAGGCAGTGAAATCCTAGAAGGGATAAATATTTACCTTAGTATGACTCCCGCCCCTAGTGAAAAAAGAGAGAGAAAGTTAGGCGCCCGGAAGAGCTAGTGAGATGAAGCAAGGGGGGCTAAAAGTGAAATAACATTTTGTTGAAGTTTACAGAATAAAGTGATAGACAAAAATATTAGTTGGAGAATAAGAAGAGAGTAAATGAAGCATTATGAGTAAGATGTGATAAATAGATGATAGTGGTAAATCAAAATATGACATGACAGAGTCTAAAGTCATGTGAAGAAAAATATAAGAGGTGACAAGCCTTGAGACAATAAAACTGTATAAGCCATACAATCATACCCTTACTTCGAGAAATGAATTGGTAACTCGAATGTGATTACTGAATCGAACATTTAACCCTCTTAAGTAATAGAAATCAGCATGGGCTAGTGAATAAGATATACTGAACATGAATTAGGGATCAAAATATTTGACAATAGGCGACATCATGAGAATATCAGACATCGCGTTCAAATAATAATAGAATAGAAAACAAAAGAATAAACTTTAAAGGTCATTCAGGAATATGCTTCCTTAAAGTAAGCAATGTAAGCTTAGTTCATCTTAAGGGACTAAGTGTGCCAGTTAAGCTAGGTGTCACCTTCGTGTATAAGAAATTTAGCTACCCCTGGTATAGAAGGGTTATGGTAAAGCAAGCAAGAGTATGTGAAGATGTGAAAAGACACCAAAGATGAATGTATATGGTTAAAATCGGAGAGCCCAATTTTATAATCATTATTACATCCCATAGCCCGTCTTCAGAAGACCTGAGGCCTAGTTCGAGGCTCGACCCCGAGGGTTCCCTATGCTAGGCCTCGGGGCAGAGCAAACCGGTGGCTATGGTGAATGAGTGGGAGACTTCCACGTCACGTGATTGAAGCTGACCAAGTTTATAAGAATAGTACAAGCCCATACCGTGGCATTAAATGGCTGTACCAGCTGTATATCTTTGTAATAAATGCATATGTACTATGTTGGGATTCCCCCCTCCTATATAAAGGGGACCTTTGTTATTTTTTGCACAGATGATATTACACACAACATTCAATAGAAGAACATTCTCTGCTCTCTAACTTAAACACATTCTCCTTTGATTCCATTACTTACATTTATTGCTTACATTTATTGTGTTTCATTAATTGTTCTTCATTTACTACTCCTTATTGATCATAAAGAACTCTTATCAAAGCTCATAGAATTGTTAGTCCTTCATCGGCCGTGAACAGTCTCACGCTTAGCTCGACCTCGAGGCCCCATTTAGGCCAGCTCGAGGCCCTGATTCTCAGCCACTCGGTTTGCTCGACACGCTGCCTTCAAGCTCTTATCATATTTTCTAGTCTCACATTTAGCATCTACTGCCTAACAACTAGCGTAATAAAAAATCAAGTATTTTTAGAACCACAAAATCAAATCTAATTGTGATTACCAATTTCAAGATAAATAGTTTGGCGCCCACCGTGAGGCTAAAAATAATAGTGATTGTTTTCTTGCTGGTTTACTACATAATGCAAGTTATCTTTCACACTTTTTCTTGTCCAAGAATCTTTGATTTCAGGTCAAAATGTCTAACTCAGTGAACGCACATGAACACAACGGTTTTGAGGACCATAGAGAGAATGGCGTAGCTGTTCCAGGTATTGGTGTACCACCATGAAACCCTGAGGATGCACCATAACCGATTCCCGTGGACGTGGTCTCATGCAACGCCCAACGCATCGATATAAGCTCCTATACTAACTTGAGTATACGCTAAGAAGACTAACAAGAGGCTGAGAAAACCCCAGTTCGGGAGGAACAAGAGGTTAGCCTTCACGTCATTTTTGAAATGTTGTAGGCACAACAACTAGCAATTGCTCAACTATAAAGCCACCAAAAAACTCCAAGCACTGCAGCACCGGAAACGGCCCCTCGAGCCGAACAGGTACTAAAAAGATCGAGCAACGACGGGTCAACAACTTACCCCGCTATTATGAAAATTCTCGAGGACCTCACAAATAGGATTGAGTCGGGCGAAAAGATGATACAAGCTAATGACAAAAAGGTGGAGACCTACAATTCAAGGGTCGACCAAATTTTCGACGCACCCCCGATCCTGAAGGGTGTAGATTCAAAGAAATTCGTACAAAAGCCATTCCCACAAAATGCTGCTCCAAAGCCCATCCCGAAGAAATTTATAATGCCCGATCTTCCAAAGTAAAATGGAACCTCAGGCCCCAACGAGCACGTCACCGCTTACACTTGTGCGGTGAAGGGTAATGACCTGAAGGACGACGAGATTGAATCCGTCCTGCTAAAAAAGTTCGGAGAAACACTTTCAAAAGGGGCCATGATGTGGTATCACAACCTAGTTCCGAATTCGATAGACTCATTTGCCATGTTGGCAGATTCTTTTATAAAGGCACATGCCGGTGCCATCAAGGTGGCTACAAAGAAATCTGACGTCTTCAAAATCAAACAAAGAGAAAACGTGATGTTGCGGTTCATATCTCGATTTCCAATGGAGTAAATGGAATTACCACCAATCTCCAATGATTGGGCAGTGCAGGCCTTCACCTAAGGTTTGAACGAAGGAAGCTCGGTGGCTTCGAGGCAGCTGAAGCAAAATTTGGTTGAATATTTTGCCGTGACCTGGCCGGATGTCCACAACCGATACTAATCAAAGATTTGGGTTGAGGACAACCAACTAGGAGCCCCCTCGGGCTCAGTATATCCTAGAAGTCTTCCGGCAAAGGCACCAAGGCCAAACAAAGAAAGGTACCAACCATATACCGAAGATAGAAGAAACGCCCAAGGCGTAAAATACCCTAAAATGATCGAAGGATAGATCGAGGTCAAAATCCTCGGTGACTCGTAAGCAAAGCTTGATTTGGCAGACACACATGACCAACGGAGGCACCCCTTGTCTGAATACAACTTTAATGTTGATGTTTCGGACATCATATCTGCCATCGGTAAAATTATAGACACCAGGTGGCCAAGACCTGTACTATTAGATCCGTCGCAGAGGATCCCTAACTTAGTGTGAGAATTTCACGGCACACACGGTCATAGGACCAAAGATAGCATACAACTCCAAGAAGAAGTAGCCCAGCTACTCAGCAAAGGGTAGCTCCGAGAGTTCCTTAGCGATCGAGCCAAAAATTAGTTCTAGGAAAGAGAGTACAGGAAAAATGAAACAGATGAGCCACAAGATGTCATCCACATGATCGTTGGAGGAATTGACATCCCGCAGGAACCCATTGTCAAAAGAACAAAAATATCCATCACCCGAGAGAAGCGAACTCGGGGTTATATACCCGAAGATTCTCTCACATTCAGCGACAAGGAAATTGAGGGCCTGTCTCAACCTTATAACGATGCCTTGGTAATTTCTTTTCTTGTGAATACATTTCAAATTAAGCGTGTGCTTCTGGATCCAGGTAGCTCGGCCAATATTATCAGGTCGAGGGTGGTGGAGCAGCTTTGAGTGCTCGACCAGATTTTGCCCACCTCTCGAGTCCTCAACGGATTCAACATGGCGAGCGAAATAACAAAAGGGGAAATCACCCTCCTGGTCAACATGGCCGGCATGACCCAAAATGTCAAATTTCATGTCATCGAAGGAGACATGAGGTACAACACCTTGCTCGGAAGGCCATGGATACACTGCATGAGAGCAGTACCATCAACCCTTCATCAAATGATGACCCTTTATCAAATGATGAAGTTTCCGACGAAGGACGGAATAAAAACCATGTATGGGGAACAACATGCAGCGAGAGAGATGTTTGCGATGAATGATGTGGCACCGACATCGACGCCTTCAACATCGAAGGAGCCAAAGGATAAGCAAACAGTGAAGTAGCAATCACGAGACACATTCTCAGCTACACCTAAATAAAACAAGCAAAGGACCGTGCCGCGTCCCCGAGCAAATGTTTGAAGCATATCGAGGCTCAAAGCGCTATCGCCACTAAGGTATAACCGTCTCCCTTTTTATTTACACCTTACACTAACCTTTGTGCAGGTGTCTGATCATAACGGTCGAAGCGCTGTCTAGCTTGAAGACCTTAGGTTTCAAAGCATATGGTGCAATTTTTTCCTTCAATCGGATTTTATCCCAAGAAGGGTTTTACCGGCAAGGTTTTTAACGAGGCAACATCCATATGCTACCTAAGGAGAACTTAACAAGTATTCAAGGCTTCTCTTCAATCAACCTCGAACACTGGGGTGAATCCCCCAAGAAGACCACCTTCCCGAAGAAGTCAAGATGAGCCAAAAAGTGTCTCGATAGGAAAATGATGTATCGGGCCAAACGGTCGAATGAACTATGCCTGCATAGAATAATTGAACCCTTGACGACGAAAACATGTATACTTGTACCAAGTAGTCAAAGAATACTTTCTCTCCATCAAAACGCTTTGCACTTCAAAGACGTATGCAACTTTTACGAGAAACGGCTCAAGAGCCAAAAATATTCCCGAAGACTCGGGGACTGACATTAAAAAACTCGAAGCCATATGACCTCCCGGTCGGTAAATTTGGACTTGTAAGCCCTCGATAAGGCAACATCAAGTTTTCAAAGAACGGCTCCAGAGCCAAGAAACTTTTGACGTCTCGGGAACTGTCGTTGACTGACATCCCATCGAGCTATCAGAAACTCAAGGCCGTAAGATCCCAAGCGGGCAACCTCGAGCCCGAAATCCCTCCATGTGGCAATACTGGAAAATATAAGACCTCCATGAGGCATTATCAACAGTATAAGACCTCTATAAGGCAACAACAAAACTATAAGACCTCAAACAAGGCATGAGTTACACTTGTACCAAGTAACCAAATCTGTAAGACCTCAAGTAAGGCATGTTAAAAATTATAAGACCTTACAAAAGGAATAAATCCCGATCTTAAAGTTAAGGCTATACATTCGAACTTGTAAGACCCCTAAAAAGGCATACCCTCGATGTAAACGCGGAAACTACTTCACTCGAGAACTGAAAGGCTATGGCCAAATGCAATGACTATGGTCACAAGGCTCCGTCCAAACTCATGCGACTCGGGGATGCCCGACCATCGCTATAAAATCACAGGCCTTCAAATTACTTTGAAAAAAACCGGTTAATCAGGCTACTCTTGGCATAAGCAAAAGAGCTTCGATCATGTCAGTTCTAAAAGAAAGGCTTCGAAACAATTCAGCCTTCGAACGAAACCTCCCGAGGTGCTCATTTATCTCTACATAACGGCTCACAATCGAGGTTCTTATCGAACTGTCGAAGAGTCAGGCGAACATAAAAATTTCAAAAAGTCTTTAGCGAGGGAAAATAAAGCCTACATTAGAGGTCGTACCGACCCAATGCGTAAGAGTCTAAGTGCCATCCTATATTAGAGGTCGTACCGACCCAATGTGTAAGAGCTTAAGTGTCAGCCTACATTAGAGGTCGTACTGACCCAACGTGTAAGAGCCTAAGCGCTAGCCTACATTAAAGGTCATGCCGACCCAATGCGTAAGAGCCTAAGAGCCACCTTAAAATTCGAAAACTTAAGGGTCAATGAGCTCGAGTCGAAATTCGACTCGAAGACTGAGCCCGAAACAATTAACTAAAAACGCCTAAAGGCAAATGCGCAAGAGCCTACGAGCCAGGCGAACAAGCCTTAGGGCCGATTTGCAAACATACGGGATTTTACCTCGAAGTCCAGTTCATCTAGCCAATCATCGACGAACATATAAATTCAAAACAAAGAAAGACATACTCAAGCAAATGGAAATTCATGGAAGGAGAAAACCTAAAGGTCTCTTTATATATGCACATATGAAACAATGCAAGGCTACATTTGCAAATGCTCTCTGAGAGCCCCGTACAAAGAATCAAAAAGAAAAAACCTAGTCTACTTTCCCCTCGGGGACTGCGGACCCATCGGCCTCTCCCCCATTGTCTTCGACATCAGACACGAGGAACTTAGCATCGTATTCATCCATCTTGGCTTGCTCAATCTCTTTCATGAGATCGAATCCCCTAGCATGGATTTCCTCGTGGGTTTCCCTCCGAGATTTGAACCAGGCATACTCATTGCTTATGCTCTTCTGATCGAAAGCCCTTCTCAACTTAGCTCAAGTATCAGCAACATCTTTTAAATAGACTGCCACTTTCTTGTCAGCCTTAGCCCGAATCTTTTTAGCTTCAGCCCGGGCATCCACGACCTCGGCCTTCATCTCCAAAAGGTCGGACTCGAGCCTTGCAATCCTGCTCGTCTGAACCAAGTTGTTTTCATGGGCATTTTGGAGCTGTACTTCGACGGCATAAACCTTGGCCAAAGCATTCTTCTTGGCCATAGTATGGGCATCTATCTGAGCCCTTAGCTCATTACACTCATACTTGTCCTGACCAACCTCACCCCAAAGGCGTTCCAGATCCTCCGTCTTGCTCAGCAACTGAAGTATCAAAATATTAATCTCTGAGGATAGAAGAAGAAGCATACATTCCTTTGGAGCAAAGGTTACCTGTTCCTCAAGGTGGCTTTCATAGTTCAGGCTTCGATTCACCTCGTACCACAGGTATACCAACTCATCTCCCCTTTTGTCACAAAGAAGCCTGAGGGATTTCTCCCTGTCCAAGGCTTTTCGCAACCTGGTTTCACGGTGAAGCAGCTCAGACTTAAGCTTGCCAAAGGCCTATGGAAAAGGAGCTCAATAAGGAAATGAAAGTCAAAACTGAAAAACCAACACAATCGGCCAAAACTCACCACAGAATAGAGCCGCTGAGCCTCCTCAAAAGTCGAGCGCACCCTTACCGGCCCGGTCTCATCGGCCCCAGTAGAATTGCTCCCAATAGGAATGTGAACGTTCTAGACCTCGTTTGAATTAGGCGGCCCCTGGCCTCGAACATCCCTCGAAGTACCTTCGACGAGAAAAGAAGACAGCGGCAGAAAATTCTTGTCCGGGGAAAAGAAGACGGCGGCAAAGGAGGAACCATTTTTCTAAAGCCAGAAGCCTGGGGTGCTGCAGGCTCAGCCGAGACATCTTCTCTGGGCCTCCGAGTAGGACTTGTCTCACTATGAGCACCTTCTCCCTACGAGGGTTCCTTCCGTTTGTTACTATTCCTCGGTCCCGAAGCCGACGATCCTTCCTCCTCTCCGAGGGGGTACGATCGCATCTTAGAAAATTCCCCAATGCCTGTGATGACGGAGTTAGTACACATAAAAGAAAGTACTTTTCAAAGAAAACAAACTACACAGCACATACCATGGTATTTTACCTCCCATCTACCCTTGGACAGATCTCGCCACTTACGCTCATCATAGGTCGAGTGGGTTGCCAGCTTCCAAGCCCAATCCGTCAAGTCGGGGACCTCGTATGGCATCCATGGGATTTTTGCAAAAAAGAAAAGAAAAGCATCTTTACAGAATCCGTCTCCACCGTGAGCAAAAACGATAAAAATACAAGTGTACCACTTACGTGTGACATTCCATTTCTCAGGAAACGACAGGAACTCCACGGGGATTATATCGACAGTCCTTACTCGGATGAATTGATTGATCCACGCTCGATCCCCATCTTCTTCATCATTAACAACAAAGGGCCTGGTGGATCAACATCACAAAGTTATCAAGCCTCGGTGATGAAAGGGTCGATACAGCCTAATGAGATAGCTAAGGGTGAACTCAAGCCCGACATCCTCCGTAAAGAACCTGATCATCAATACTACCCTCCAGAACGATAGGTAAACCTCTGTCAGGGTTGCCCGATATCTTCGATAGAAGTCGAGCACAACTCTATCAAGAGGGACCAATGTAAAGGGGTATGTGTATACATTCAGAAACCCCTCTATATGAGCCATGATGCTCTCTCCCAGGGAAGGTACCTGCAATACCACCTCTTCTCCCCATCCGTAGTCTCTCCTCATTGCCTCAAGGTGTCCCTCTCCTATTGATTAAATGAACCTCGATGCATACTCCCAATGGACCTGAATATTGGGAAGCCTCTCTAACGTAAAGTCTCTCTTCGAGGTAAAGCCTCTTGGGGTTAGCTCAGCTGACATCGGTGGCATACCACCAACCAAGCGGGGGGTGGAGGCGGAACTCTCCTCTTATGGGTGAACAGGTTTGGGGGTGGCAGCCATAACTGTTGTGGAACAAGAGAAGGGAAATGAGGAAACAAACTCATATATAGAGCTAGCGGCGACTGTCTGCCTACTCTAAAGGCCAATTAATTCTAACTAGGCCATTATCATTTTCGTGGAGGTGTATCGGCGGAACCACCTCGATCATTTCATGACCGTGTCATACGATTGACGTTGTTGTACAATGTTAGAGGGATCAAAGACCCCCGCATCAACCTAGCCTCGAGATGGTACCCAATCTTGAGGATCTCTGTTACTATAACAATGGGCTCTAAGAAGCTACTCACATAAACCTAGCCTCGGGATGGTGCCCGATCTCGATGATCTTTCTAAGTCCGAATCAGTTCCTGCTTGAGGGTTATTAAATAAGCCTCAGGCTATTTTCACCTTCAGATCAATTTAAGCGCTCTCTCGGCTACTTTAGCTCAGGGGCCATCCGAGTTCGCGCATCCTCATTCAAGGTCTATCTATGTTGCCTTAGGGATTTCTTCATTTTTCAAAGCAAGTTTTCGAGGCCTCCTGAGCTCAAGTAAACTCTCGCTCGGGAACTATTTGAAGAGGCCCGAGGGCTGTCTTCATTTTTAGGTGACCAAGCAACTCTGTCTCTCGAGGACTATCAACGGGCCTAAAAAGGCTAAGTTTTGCTCTAAAATTCGAGGCCCCACTCTCACTCAATTCGAAGTCGGAGGTTCCAACAGCCTAAGTTTGTATCAAGTTAATCCGGACTTAGTCCGAGGAATGGCAAAGGGTTTCAGGGAATATCATATTAACCAATCAAGAACCAAGGGAATACCTACGCCCGAGTCTGGTATTCGGACCGATTGGTAAAGCCACATGCTTAGATTCTTTACAAACGCAGACAAAGGGAAATCCAGCACAAATCAAAGACAAATTGAAGAAATATTTTTGTATCAATAAACGATGATTACACAATCCCATGAGGGGTCCTTACACAGAAACAAAGAAGCAAAAAATAACAGCTAAAAGTCTAATCTACTCTCGGAGGTACATCCTCGGAAGCAATATTTGGGAGAACCATTTCCTCGGGGACCCCATTTCAATTTTCCAAATGACGTCTTCGAGAATCTCCTCCAAAGTAGAAAAAGATGAGGAAGAGGTTGTAGCCTATCCAAGAGCAAAAGCTTTTAACAGGTAGGGAAAATTATGGCTTGGTGAAAAATTTGGCGAGTATGGGTCTCGCCAGCACTACTATTGGGAACCCACTTCTTGAGACATTGCACCAGTGTGGGATGTAAAAGTTAGTAGATGGAACCACCTCACTCCATAGAAAACAAAAGGAGTGAAACGCCACACCAGGTTGAAGTTAAGTGAGATGAGCAGCAGTATGGTCCACATATCCTCTAATACGGGGATAATTCGGAGCCTCCCTCTCATTACTTTGGACAAACAACAACAAAAACAAACCAGTACGATCCCATTCAGTGGGGAAAAGCTTCGAAAAGGATCCATGGCATAACTGGCAAAACCGCTGCCATGTGACCTTACGGTCAGGGGCTTGAACCATTGCAGTTAGAGTTTGGATGAGGATGAAGAGAAGAAAAGGGTTAAAGGCTGTTAAAGAATGGCTGGGTGGAATTTCGGTTCAAGTAACCTTCCATTTATAGAAAGGTAGTACCATAACTGACGACGCAATCAGCACCTTTGGGAAACGTATCGATAGGCGCAATCAATGCTTTTTGGGAAACGGATCAACGGCGATATTATCGCTTTTGGGAAAATAAACTGGCAATACATTGAATGCTTCTAGAAAGATGAACCGATGGGACGTCTCAGTTATTATGAAAGCTTACATCATAAGCATGATGTCATCATGAGAGGCTCAAGGAGATCGATGTCAAAATCATTTCTTATCATTTTAATCTATGAAATGCTGGGACTATTTGTATACGGTTAAAATCAAAGAGCCCGGTTTTATGATCGTTATTACATCCCATAGCCCATCTTCAAAAGGCCCAAGGCCCAGTTCGTGACTCGACCTCGAGGGTTCCCTATGCTTGGCCTTGGGGCAGAGCAAATCGGCGGCTATGATGAACGAGTGGGAGACTTCCAAGTAACGTGATTGAAGCTGACCAAGTCTATAAGAATAGTACAAGCCTATACCATGGCATTACATGGTTGTACCAGCTGTATATATTTGTAACAAATGAATATGTACTATGTTGGGATTCCCTCCCCCCCTCCTATATAAAGGGGATCTTTGTTATTTTTTGCACACCTGATATTACACACAACATTCAATACAAGAACATTCTCTGCTCTCTAACTTAAACACATTCTCCTCTGATTCCATTACTTACATTTATTGTGTTTCATTAGTTGTTCTTCATTTACTACTCCTTATTGATCATAAAGAGCTCTTATCAAAGCTCTTAGAATTGTTAGTCCTTCATCGAACGTTCACAGTCTAACACTTAGCTCGACCTCGAGGCTCCGTTTAGGCTAGCTCGAGGCCCCGATTCTCAGCCACTCGGTTTGCTCGACACGCTGCCTTCAAGATCTTATCATATTTTCTAGTCTTGCATTTAGCATCTACTGCCTAACAACTAGCATAACAATAAATCACATATTTTTAAAACCACAAAATCAAATCTAATTGTAATTACCATTCTCAAGGTAAACAATGAAGAGGTAAAACATTTATAGGCAACTATTGTATAGTAAAGTAAGAATGTGGTAAAAAGGCAAAAGGAATGAGATTACATTTACTCAGATCCTACAGATATATTACGACTCTAGAACATTATGCAAGCATGATGTCGGGGAGAGGTAGTAAGGGTTCCTGCACAGGATGTTATTGATAAATACATGTGAATGGACACTTGATATATAAAGAGCCAATGCGAGAGGTAAGTTAAGACAAAGGACATATCCCAAGAGAGATTATGCGGAATATAGATATGAGAATGGACCAAAGAGTAGTTGGTAGTTGATTCAGAAAGAGCCTATTTATGGCTAGACAAGAGGATACAGATAAATCAACAGATTGTGCAAGATAAACGTAGTGAACCCCAACATAGTGAATTCAGTCTCGCGATATGACACCATGATCCTTGAGAAATATTTAAATAGGAGTTGGGTAGTTATAGGTACCATATAAATGTTACAGAAATAAGAAAAAGTGCCACTAGAGAGACAATCAAAATTTCAGTTTAGAAGTAACCTACGAGCATAAGGGCATGGAGGTAAGTAACTAAGAATAATTATAGGCGAGTAAGAACATCAAAAATTCTTTTGGGTGTGCGATGTAATAAGCTCGAAGTTTTACAGGAGTCAAAGGGTCTCCCTCAAGTACTACAAAGAAAGACTAGCTGAGGAAATAAGGAAGAAAGCTTCAACCTAAGCATAGTAACTTGAAGAAGAAATGGTCTTATAACAAAAGTCTCACTACAACATTGTATACACTCCATAAGAAAGTGGCACATATTGTGGCTAATGAACGGGAAGTAAAAATCATAAGTGATATTTGAGATCATATGAGTTACAGGAAATTCCAGTATTCATAGGCAATAAGATAAGCCAAGTATTCATGCAACAAGTGGCAGAACGACCAAGAAAAGTAATTGCTTACATTTAAAGAAAGCTGAGAAGGTACGAAAGGAATTATTCAATCAATGGCCCAGAGTTAGTTACGTTATGAATGCACTTAAGGTTTCAGAGTGATATCCATGCAGCATATATGTTGACATTCATACAGCTATAGGAGACTCTGATATAAGTTAAAAGGAAGAATTAAAACCACATCTCAGACAAATGCTTGAATTATTAGAAGATTATATCATGGATGCTACATAAAGTCCATGAAAGGCCAATGTAGTAGCTAATACCCTAAGCCGAAGATCGGAAGACAACTTAACCCTACATAAAGGTTAAGGGGGAAGAGGAAGCTCAAAAGTTACAGGAGTCCGATTGTTAGACCCAGATGATTATAGAAATAATGACTCAAACCATTACAAATCACTTTTAATAATATAAGTACAAGAGATATAGTACAACGGCCATATTCAATAAAAGCTCTATGATAAAGCCAGTTAGAAGAGTACCAGCCTCATAAGATGTCAATATGAAGCTCCCACTAGTTTGTGTATGCACCAGGGGTGCAAGTATTGTAGTAGAGCTTTAAGGTGTGGATGTGAGTTCCACCAATGTGGAAGGGAGGTTATGAAAGATATAGAAGATATGATGCGATAATTATAAGTAAGTATATTAAATATGAGTAAGAAGGTGACGATAATAGGTAAGGTCTCGGGATTAAGCCCGTCAAAACAGGAGAGTTGATGGTTTTTTTGTAAGTTATAGAAAGCTCAATATAGCCTATAAGAGGATGACATTTAGGCCCTTGATTGGGTAAGGACTCAAAAACAAAGGGTTTTCATGAATTGCACATAGATTAGAACACTCCCATAAAATGGTTCATTTTGGGATGCTATGAAATATGGTTATTGAAGTATATTATTGTCCCTAGTTGGATCGGGCAAATCACTTCAAATATTTCCCGATGCAATGTGAGCCCTAGTGACAATGTATTATGTAAGAGGGTTCAAATGGTAGATTATGGATCAATATTAAGGTGAATCAATAATTGATGGATAAAAGTTACAATGTATGAGATGAGATTAGGCCGTCATGATTAAGATGAATAGTAATGAGGAAGCATTAAAGGACTTAGATTTATACATATAGTATAAGCAGCAAGAGAGTAACCTAGAGTTGGGTAGCAGACCTCGGTAATAATAAAACAAAGTAAGAGTTATGGCATAGTATGACCTACCTAGTTGTAGGAAATCCATAAGCATATATAACCGAGGATATGAAACAAGATATATCAATGGTTGTAAGTTCGACAAAGTACCAAGCGAAGAACTTCAGTACACCTATAGATGCCCAAATGGACAGCTTGTCAAAGTTTTGTATATGTTCCCAAAGTGAGGCCTAGAGATTGGCTAAAACTTGGAGGAAAAGAGGAGAGAAGAGTCGTATAGGTGGAGATACAAGGACAAAGTTGTATAGACTGCATGACAGAAGGTAACAACAGTTATGGGATTGGAAGAATTTGGACAACAAGTCGTGGTGTGAGAAAGAGGCATAAAGGGGGGAATGCCCTGGCCTTGGGATTTATACATAGAACATTTGCCTAGATGACAAAAGGACAATATTAAAGTATTCATAAAAGTTATAGGCTATGAGACTTATAGGCACATCAGTCAACATTTGAGGACGAATGTTCCACAGGGGGAACGATGTTACACCTCATGTTTTCGTACATAAAAGTATGACGTAAGTCAATTGATGTGATGTCAGAAATGAGATCATATTTGAAAGTACATAAAGTAAGTTAATCATGTTTCCTTGGAGGTTACAAATATTTAAGATCATGAATAACAAGTACCTAGAGGGTTGGAAAGTTTAGAAGCTAAACCAAATGAAGAAACTAAGTTTCGTCGAATGTCAACTAGTTGGGAATATTATAACATGTACTTTTGGGGTGATACTAGAGTTATTAATAATGAGGTTATGCTATGAGTTATTTTAGTCTTATGATAGTCGTGTGTTATATTTTGAAGTCAAGCGAGTTGTGGAACAAAAGTTGGCAAAGGTCATCACAAGTTACACTCATAAATGTGCGGAAAATTAGGTCAAATATAACAAAGCTTTTCTCCAAATATACTTAGAATTACGGGATGCTCCAAACATCAAATTTAAGACCTATGAGTATAGTTTCTAACACATTAAACTGTTTTTCGATACAACATCGGAGTAGACAGATATTTGTAGTTTTACAAGACTGCGCAGACTGCATAGGTGATAAGTAGGTGTGTCACTGAAGCTTTTTGAGCAATACATTTCGTATGTTATATGAGGTATTTTTGGGATATATGTTTACCTCAAAAATGGTAATTACAATTAAATTTGATTTTGTGGTTCTAAAGATACATGATTTTTTATGCTAGTTGTTAAGCAGTAGATGCTAAGTGTGAGACTAGAAAACGAGATAAGAACTTTGAAAGCAGTATGTTTAAGCAAACCGAATGGCTGAGAATTGGGGCCTCGAGCTAGATTATATGGGGCCTCGAGGTCGAGCTAGATATTAAGTTGTGGACAGCTGATGAAGGACTAACAGTTTCGAGAGCTTTGATGAAGGCTCTTTAAGATCAATAATGAGCAATAAATGAAGAACACTGAATGAAATACAATAAATGTAAGCAATAAATGTCAGTAGTAGAATCAGGGGAGAATTGTTTAAGTTAGAGAGCAGAGAATGTTCTTGTTCTTGTATTGAATGTTGTGTGTTAAATCACGTGTGAAAAAAATAACAAGGGTCCCCTTTATATAGGAGGGGAAATCCCAACATGGTACAAATGCATTTATTACAAGGATTTGAGGCTGGTACAGCTATTTAATACCACGGTACAAGATTGAACTAGCCTAATAGACTTGGTCAGCTTTAATCACGTGCCTTGGGAACTTCCCATTTGCCCATCATATACTTTGACTTTCACTACCTCGAGGTTGATCATTAAGAACCCTCGGGGTCGAACCCCGAGCTGGGCCTCGAGGCTTTAGGGGGCGATCTCATGAAGCACCATAATGATCATAAAATCGGACCCTCTAATTTTTACTGTATACAATATATTATATACCAAATCTAAGGCCTTGGAATTTATTTTCCAAAGCTCTTAACCGTTCATTTATACGACATCCGGATAAAAAAAATATAAGTGTCTGAAGATGGGTCAATGCTAGGGTGCCAAGCTAGCACCTCTTTGCTTTTCAAAAGTTGATATATATAGGTCCTATGTCGTTTTTCTCTTCATTTATCCTAGAACACGAACAAAGAACCCCCCCTTAAACCTATCCTTAAGCTATCTACAAGGGTTTCAAAGAAGATTAACATCCCGAATACGAAATTAAGAAGCGATAACATTAGAATGATCCCTGCGACGTAAGTATCACTATACCGCCTCTCTTTTCCTTTATAGTTTGAGTTTTGGAAGGTACTATCGCGCCCCCTTTTTCTTGCGAAATCGGGGTTATGACATTTGGGATGACAACTCGTTTCCTTTTGGGAATTGGGTTTGGATAGAAGAGTCGCTACCTAATGATTTAAGTGCATTATGACACTAAGAAAGATTTGATTTGAACAACCAGCGATTGGGTAAGAGCTTGAAATTATCCCAAGGGGAAGGTGTTAGGCACCCCTCAGGATCCACTACTATGGTTCCCGGCCAAACAATTATTATGACTTTAGGTACAAATAACACGTAGGCAAATAAGAACTTCAAACAAGAGGGGATTTTCACGTAATGGTTACAAATAAGCAAAGTAAAAAAAAGAAGTTGATTTTTTCTTTAAAGAAACAGTTTAAAAGAGAAAAAAACAAAAGGAGAAGAGGGGGGTCCTAGGTTTATTAATAATATGGATCACCCCACACAACATCCGGTAATCACTCCTCAGTGAGGGGCTACACGTGATGTTACCGCGTGGTCATCATATCCATATCTAACCTTCCCGACCTGTTTAAGGTATTAAAGCGCGGAATGGTCTCGTTTACTTATTGCATGCTATTACCCGCCCCAATCCTATCAGTCCCAGAGGTATTTGGGACAACTAATCCTAAAAGGGGGAGATATTGGGCTTATTTGTGGTTTCAAAAGGGTAAAATACTAAGGCGACATACAAAAACATGTATATCACATTGGGGAAAGCATACATCGAGTAGAAAGGCTCAGATACACCTCCTTTAAACAAAGAAAGCAAGTAAATAGCATGACTTACACATACTGTTTAGGGCCTGATTAAACTTAAAGGTTGAGGCAGACTGATTTATTACATAGTTCAGATAAGAAGCCCGAATCAGGCCTGCCTACTGGTTGTAGCATATAAAATCTGATTCAGTTTATAAACTTTCACCCTATGGCTTGCCTAAGTGTTAGACGAAGACCCTATAGGCATGATATCTACCGATTCCAGAAACAATGAAGTAAACATGAATATATATTGATCTAAGAAAAATCATCTATTATTAAAAAGAGCATGTGTCATTGTTACTGGTTTAGACTTATAATCAAGTGAAGCAGTTCAGATTCGATTAAAGCTCCTATAGGCATGCTTTCTATGTGTTGTCGATTTTGGACACTTTTATAAACATAGTAAAAATGCAGAAATCATATAGGCATGGCATCTAGATGCTGAATTTCGTTTAAAGCCTATGAACATGATATCTAATTGCGGTTGATTACTTAAGACCTATAAACATGTTTGCCTAGTGAGGAATGCATATGCAAGATTCAGAAAGAACATATAGGCAAGATATCGATAATATGCAGAAATTAAAAAATAACCTATAGGCATGGTATCGATATGGGAATGCAAGATTCCTATAGACATGGTATCTATACGTGAGAATGCATAAATTCTTAGAGACATGGTATCTATATGAGAATGCAAGATTTCTATGGATATGGTGTTTATATGAGAATGCAGGAATTCATAAACTCCTATAGGCAGGTTATCTACCCCTTTTTGCATACATAGTTACCCCTCCCTTTTCACTAGCCGTCCCCGAGAGTTTTATTACAAAGTTATTACAGCCCAAAAAGAGTAAAGTAAAGAAAAAATACAATCAAAAAAAGTACAACCAAGGAGAGCCTGATTCAGACTTCCTGTCTGAAGTATGAAGTAAACCAACTCCAAGAGATCTTATTTCAAAGCCTTTCTCCCATTTGGATGTGTCAGAGTTCCCAAAGATCCTCATATGGACTCCGAGCAATGTTCCCACCCAAATGCATTATACATATAGACATAATGCAGTGTGGAAAGGCCAGCCCTAAAGTGTCCAAGTTCAGAGGGAACTCAAGGTCTCAAGGCAAGACTCACAAGAGGGGGGGCAGAACATAGAGACTAAGAGAGGGTGCAAGTGCAGAATTCTGAAAAGGGGAAAGGGAAACAGTTTACATTAATACACATAGGGGTATAGGGAATGAGGAGGTGGTAAATAGGCAAACACAGGCTAGTGGGCATACACAGCAATGGGAAATGCTGGCACACCCATAAGCCTGTTAGAACACATTGTTTAGATGATAGGATCCTTTAAGGGATCAAGTTCAATCCATAGACAATAACTTGCATATTGCCATGTTTTAAACTGTAACTCAAAGCACATAAAGGGAAATAGGGAGCGATGATTCATAGCAGAAATAGGTAGTAGGACATAAGCATACTAATTTGAATGTTGAACTCTACAGAAAGCAGTAAAGTAGACATGGATACAAAGACCATAAATAAACACATTGTTATGGTGCTGAAGCTTAAATCAGGACATACCAGTTTCAAAGGAACCAAACAAAGAAAAGTAGTAGGTCTTGTAAACAGGGAACAATGCAGACAAGAAGAGAAAGTTATTGTGAGAGAGTATGAGTTCAGAAGGATTCTCATGTGTCCTCTTTGTGATAAAGGGTCGTACCTTTTATAGTGTGAAAATTATGAAGAAATAAGGTAAGAAAATAGTCAAGGAACTGATCGTCAATCAATTACACAAGACTTCCCTTAATTAAGGGACTCAGATTCAAACGGGTAAAAACAATTTAACGAGAGAAAAATGAATAAGCACTTTGTGTACAACATGCAATTAAGGGAAAATACATAAAGGTTATTTAAGGACAGAATTTCTAAAATACGCGGTTGCACAAACAAGGCAAGAAAATCAATTAACAGCCAGTAAATCAAAGGTCAAGGATCTTGTATGAATGAACCGAGTTAAAAAGATGGGAAAGGTTTTTTAACTTAAGGGAAATCAACAAAAAATGGAAAGGGAATCAATCAGACCTATTTAGAAGTAATTCGAATCCATCACGAGTGTGAGTACGTGATTTTTGTTTTCGCGACAATCACTCCAAAAGAAACAAAAAATAATAGCAATTGGTCTTGTTGTACAATTTTTGGAATTTACGTGGCATTTTTGTTATTTATTTGTGATCTTGTCCATTTTTATTATTATTTTTTTATCAAACAAAATATAAAATATATGTCATAAAAGAAAATCACAAAATATGCATTTTTTTGTTCTATTTTGTCGTTAAGTGATTTTATTTCAATTGGATGTTTAATGTGAGTGATAACTGTGGTTTGAGTATTAATTAATATTTTGTGTGATTTTTAGTTTTGGGTTTTTACATTTTTTATTTAGGACTTTCATTTTTTTTAAAATCAAATTAAAAGAAGAAAATGGGTTTGAATTTAGAATTGGGCCGGCTCAATTGAACCAAATCGAGCCCAAAACATATTTTTGCCCGATCCAGACCAGCTGACCTCAGGGGTGTCCAAACGACGTAGTTTCGATCTTGCTTGATCTGGGCCGTTGATCTCAGAATGATCAACGGCCAATATCACATACACTTACCCGTTTGTTTGGACCCGACCCATTCCACCCGGACCAACCCGACCCCAATACTAAACCAAACGACACCGTTTGGATTACCCTTTGAATCCAGGACGTTGATCTCGAGTGATCTAACAGCCAAAACCCAACCATCCACCCCGTATAAAAGCCTCCATATCATACCCCGCCCCCCTATCCAAGCACCCATTTAGTCGTCTCCTTCACCAGACCCCGAACCCCATGAAACCCTAACACCGCCCCCTTTCCCCTCACCATTAAACCCGGCGGCAAGGACGCTGGTGACCATCTCCTTAACACCCTAGATGCACCTCACCACCCTGAACCCAAATCCATCAACCACTTAGTTCGAATCAGTCCCTAGGTTCTCGAATCTTCATTTGAAGATTCGAGCAGAACTCCGATCTACCCCAGGTTCATACCAGACACTCCCCTGACCTCCCTCGTGACCAAACCATGCTTGGTTTGGACCGAATCTAACCAGGGAAACACAAATCCCAAATCTGCCCCTTAGGAACCCTAGAAACCCTGAGCCCGGTCTGTGTCCGTTTGAACCAGATGATTAGGGTCTAATGGACCTTAATCGAAGAGTTCTCAGTTGAGAACACTTCGATTAAAGTCCGTTCAACCCCAAGAAAGGTCGATGCAAATCCGAGTTAGGGTTTGCTGATTTTTCCAAGACTCTAAGGTATTTTTGCTTTCCCTTTTCTTTATCAGTTCATGTGTTTGTTATAGTTAAAGGTCTGTTCGTATGGCTAAATGTTTTTAGTTGAGTGGCTTTGAATTTTGACTGTCCCGTCTACTTTACCCAAGATTTCTGTATTTGGTCAAGCCCTTCTTCATTTTGTGTGTGTTTGTAAACTGTACAATCGACTAAAATTGAAATTGGTCGATTAATTAGTTCCCAGGGTCATTTTTGTTTTGACAGTGCAATCTGAACCCCTTGTTGATACTGTTGGATTTCTGATTATTGGCTTCGATTGTATGTATTATAACTAGTATAGTCGAATCGATATACGTCGTCAATTAGTTTCATACTGGAATGATAGCAACTTCACTCAGGCTATTTTGATTTACTGAAGCATTGTTGAATCAGATTAGTTTGTTGCCACTATGTATTAGTCTGTTTAGCCAAATCAGAAAACATTTAAGGATTGATTTATTAGCTGCAGGTCTCAGATTTTAATTTAGTTGATGGCATTGTTTACTCATTTTTCAGCCTTGGGCAGCATGTGCATTGCAATGTAATGGACATCATGTACTGTCAGAACACACCCCTGCTGCCCATACCTTGATTTAGTTTAGAAATAATAAACCCCATTTAAAAGATAGATCTTCCAGGGGAATATCGTGGAAGGGGGTTTTATTTTATTTGTTGAGTGGAAGGACAACATACCACATGGGAGGGATTTCTGATGTGTCAAACAGGTTGTAAATGGCCTAATGCTAGGCTATAAATAGGAGAATTTCCATTAGAACAAGGACTGGATTTTGGAGAGGCAGAGACAGTTAGAAAAACACAGATAGAGAGAGAGAGCAAGAGATAGAAAACATACAAACAAAAATCAGAAAATGTTCTTCCTATTGTTGTTTGGATTTCACTTGTTTTCAACCTCTTTAATCAATACTGATTCTTCTATGTCCTAACTGAGGTTACTGGTTGTGTGTTGCATTAGTTTATTCCTGGATTTGGTCTGTCTGGAGTTCTGTTTCTACTACACTGCTTGCTGCTGTCATTTTGCTACTTTTCCCATGACCAGCGTTACCATTCTCTCGCCAGTGATGGGTTATGTCAAGCAGACCATGCACAAGTTGGAACAACTTGAAAGGGATCTCACACCTAGGACCGCGGTGAGGCCGAACGATGCCCCGCGGGCACCAATTTTCAAAACCATAATGTACTCATAAGTCGAGTCTGTATCTTAACATTTTCTGTCTGTTTTTTCGCATCAGGGTGTTTTAGTCTGTTTGAGTCTAGGTTTATTTTTCAAGGTTTGCTTTTCCTTTTGCAAAATGTAGGTTGTAATAGACCATTTCAGCAATAAAAGGTGTGCTTCTTCTTACACTCACCTATTTTTGAACTACGTAATGATCTGATTCGTGTGGCATCGTGATACGTAGGCAATCCTCATCGGATCCGGTCACATTTTAACCACAAAAATTGAAAACAGTAACAAAAGGAGAAAGAAAGAAAAATAAAAAAAAACATAATAAAAAAAAAGGGAATCCTAAAAAAAGGGAAGCTGGAATGACGCATGCTTTCGTCGCAAACATGTAGGAATCCACTTAACTGTATAGGTGCATCATGCCCCAACATGAGATTGCCTATCTGTTATTTATTTCGAATTAACCGTTCATTTGTCATTGAATTCATCCAGGTTTTTGGAAAAGGTGGTTGGTTTGGTGAAAGTCTGGCCTCGCACTCATACTTCACGAGGTCGAAAGGGAGTGTTCAATTACCTGTTATTAAGTCAGGAGGCGGTGCTCACACTTATTTCACAAGGTCAAAAGGAAGCATATAAATGTCTGCAGAAATTCCTTTACCAACAGTTCCTGTTTCCGAGGAGAGTTCGATCTCGGCTGTCCTCACGCTCGAGTCCGCAACTGCGGAGGAAAATAGAATCCTGCGGCTCCGCATGTTGGAAATGCTGGACGACTGGAATAACGGAAAAGAGCCACCAAGTGTCGTCCCTGGATTCCCTGAGTTATTCTCCAGGACAAGCGGGACTTCTAATGTCCCCATAAGCTATCCTGCTACCCCGTTCGAATACCCAGCTATTTCGGCCTTCTCTGCTGGATCGCCCTCTGATTCTCATCCCCGGATATCAACAACAGATGCAAACACAAACATCTTTACTGCACCACCCTGCCCGATCGCGGCACAACCTGCTACGTACAAGCCAAATTTTGACTCATCCTCGTTTACATTCCAAGCACCGTCTTTCTCAATGGAACCAACTCGGTTCGTCACTAGCACTCATCCTCCACAGCCTCAGTGTGAGTTTGCACCTAGGCAGGATCAAAACCCCAAAATGGCTGAACAAGAAAAGATGGCCAAAAGAATGAGAAGCCTTGAGCAGAGTTTGAAGAACATGCAAGGTTTGAGCGGACAGAAGAACGTCTCCTACACCGATCTATGCATGTTCCCTCACGTGCACCTACCAGTGGGTTTCAAGACCCCGAAGTTTGAGAAGTACGACGGGCACGGTGACCCCATTGCTCATCTCAAGAAATATTGCAACCAATTGCGGGGAGCCGGCGGAAAAGAGGAATTGCTAATGGCATATTTCGGGGAAGGTCTGGTAGGAATAGCCTCGGAATGGTACATGGACCAGGACATATCCCGGTGGCATATATGGGATGATCTCGCAAGAGATTTTGTGAGACAATTCCAGTATAACATCGACATTGCACCAGACCGAAATTCTCTGTCAAACTTGAAGAAGAAACCTTCAGAAAGCTTCAGAGAATATGCTATTAAGTGGCGCGAGCAGGCGTCAAGGGTGAAGCCTCCCATGGAGGAGATAGAAATGGTCACCACTTTTCTCCAGGATCAAGAGTCCGACTATTTCCAAAACATGATGTCAGCCATGGGAAAGCCTTTCACAGAAGCGATTAAGATTGGAGAGATGGTGGAGAACGGTCTGAAAACGGGTAGAATTTTGAGTCAGGCAGCCACAAGGGCAACCTCCCAAGCCGTCCAAAGCAGGTCCGGAGGAATGGCAAGAGGAAAGAAAAAGGAGGAAACGGCCATGGCAGCATCAGAAGCAAGGGAATATCGTAATCCCAGGCCCCGTTTTCCAGAAAGGACCCCACAACACTACTACCCCCACCAAAATGTGGCATATTCTCCTAAACCCTACATGGTCATGAACACCCAGCCTTATGTCCATCCTCCACAGCAAGCCAATCGAGGCCAAGCTCCACCTCCCAGAAATCAGCCTCCATACCGCAACCACTACAACCCACAGCCTCCTCAAAATAACTTCCGCCCTCAGGAACCACCTAGAAGGCAGACTTTCACACCCATCGGTGAACCATACTCTACTTTGTTCCCGAAGCTAGTCCAGTTGGGTTTCCTGCAGCCGGTCCCTCAGACAAGGCACAATCCGGTATCACCTTCTTACAAAGCCGATGTTAGGTGCGCCTATCATTCAGGAGCAGAAGGGCACGATACAAACGACTGTTGGGTTTTGAGAAGAGTGGTCGAGAATTTTATAGAGCAGGGGAAAATAGTGCTAAGGGACGAGGAGGTCCCAAACGTGACCAACAATCCGTTGCCAGCTCACAACAACGGGCCACTAATTGGAATGATCTGCGAAGACAAAGAATTTGACCCTACTTTGAAAGCTATAATCGCCATCGTTGACGCAGGGGAAAAGCCTGAAACAGCCCAGAAGCTAGAAAAAGGGGAAAAGAAGGTCAGTACTGTTAAGTGCGATCTCAAAAAGAAGGTGGAGAAAAAGACGGTGCCCGTGAAGAATGGAGTTCTTTACGTCCCACGAGGTCAAGCAGAGAAGCCGCAGAGTTTCGAAGTCAAAAGGGCAAGGCCAATGTACGTACCAAAAGGGGCCTATGTGGTCCGGGGGACGATTCAACCACCTCGGCTGAATGAGTCAGTGGTTATCGGACGCGTGCCACAGAAGCCGATGACCAACCCGTCCATAGTGTCGTGGAACTATCAAAGAACGTTGGTTACGTACAAAGGTAAAGAAGTGACGGGAGAACTTCCGGAAAATACTTTCATTGGAAGGTATTCGAACACTCAAGAGCTAAACAATGCCACACGGAGACGCTTCCCACCAAAGAAGCCTGTAAGCGTTGAAGAAGCGGAAGTTTTCTTCCAACAAATGAAAATGCCAGACTACGAAGTGGTAGATCAACTGCGCAAGTGCCCCGAGCAAGTGTCCATGCTATCACTGCTGATGAGTTCGGCCGAGCACCAAAAGATCTTGCTCAAGACCCTGAACAAAGCATACGTACCAGTTGAAACCTCAGTTGAACAACTGGAACGGATGACGGAGAAGTTCTTCGCCGTTAACCAGGTCTCTTTTAGCAAGAACGACCTATCCCCAGAGGGAGCGGCTCACAACAAAGCCTTGCATCTGACAGTTAAATGTGAAGACTACTATGTCAAGTGGGTAATGTTACATAGGGGTTCAAATGTTGACATTTGTCCGCTCTCCACGCTACAGAGAATGGAAATTGGGACCGGAAGAATCCGCCCCAATAATGTCTGCGTAAGGGCTTTTGACGGCATCAAGAGAGACACCCTTGGGGAAATAGACTTGGTGTTTACCATAGGGCCAGTGGAATTTGAAATAACTTTCCAAGTGCTTGACATGGATACGTCCTACAATTTTCTCCTCGGCAGACCTTGGATTCATGCGGCAGGAGCTGTGCCTTCCACTCTTCACCAAATGGTGAAGTTTGAGTACGAAGACCGGGATATCGTGGTCCACGGAGAAGACGAGCAGGCTATTTATTGGGACCCATCCATCCCATATCTTGAACCAAGAGAAGGGAGCGAACACACGGTCTATCAAGCTTTCGAAATTGTGTTAGCAGAGCAATATAAAGAGGGAAGACCTTGCCCCCAGCCTTTCTTGTCTAACGCCTCGATCATAGTGGCTAAAGAGATGATCCGACACGGATTCAGGCCAGGGAAAGGACTCGAGCGAACCCTGCAGGGAATAACGGAACCCATCACTTTGCCTTCCACCAAGAAACTTTTCAGGATAGGTTTTCAACCCACTCCAGAAGATGAAGAGTGGGCAAAGAAGAGGAAGAATGAGGGTTGGAAACTGCCTCGGCCATTGCCGGATCTATATGAAACTTTCGTCAGACCTAGATACACTGAAGAAGAAGACGATGAGGTTTTCACGGCTGAGGAAATCGAGGAGATATGTGGGGAAATGAGAGAAATGCTTTACGAGGCTCACATGGTTCAACCAGGATAAGGCACCAGCACCGCTGAAATGCTATATGTGGGGCCAAACGCCAAACTCCGAAACTGGGAGGTCACGCCATTCCCGACTAGACAGAAGTCCGGGTAACCTGTCCTGCCACCTTTCCTGCATCTCGAGTTATCCCCAGGATATAACTTGGATGTTTTCTTCCCTTCAATTGTTGTTTTGAATTCCTGAGTTGTAAACGCTGTTGTCTTCCAAAAATTCCAAGAAAAAAAAATCATCATTGTTTTCTCATTTTTCCCTTTGTTCTGATTTTTGTTATTTTTCCTTTATCTTTCAATTATAATAATGCGGCTTTAAATATGACATGCTTGCGTACTTCACGCCCAGATCACAATGAGCTATTTAATTGTGAAATAATGAACCCAGAACCAAAATATGATGAAGAAGAGGCTTTTAGGGAAATAAACCGAGAGTTGGAACACTTTGAGAATAAACTTAAGCCAAATCTGAATGACACCGAACCGGTTAATTTAGGAACTCCTGAAGAAATTCGGGAGACCAAAATAAGCATTCACACAGACAAGAAAACGCGAGACGCGATAATTCAACTTCTTTTTGAATTTAAAGATGTGTTTGCTTGGTCATACGATGACATGCCGGGACTAGGTGTTGATCTAGTGGTTCATAAATTGCCAATTCACCCTGATTATCCTCCAGTTCAACAAAAGCAACGAAAGTTCAAAACTGAGGTCAGTGACAAGATTAAAGAGGAGATCACCAAGCAGCTGAAAACGGGAGTGATTCGGGTAGTCCAGTATACAACATGGTTGGCAAATGTGGTTCCAGTGCCGAAAAAAGATGGGAAGACTCGGGTATGTGTAGATTACCGAGATTTGAATAGAGCGAGTCCCAAAGATAATTTCCCGTGGCCCAACATCCACTTCCTTGTTGATAATTGCGCCAAACATGAGATCTAGTATTTCGTAGATTGTTATGCTGGGTATCATCAGGTATTGATGGATGAAGAAGACGCCGAGAAGACTACCTTCACCATGCCTTGGGGCACTTACTGTTATCGGGTCATGCCATTTGGTCTGAAGAATGCTGGGGCTACTTACATGAGGGCCATGACTGCCATTTTTCATGACATGATGCATCAAGAAATAGAGGTGTATGTGGACGACGTGATAGTCAAGTCCAGGACGCAGGATAATCACATCCAAGATTTGACGAAGTTCTTTGAGAGACTGAGGAAGTACGACTTGAAGTAGAACCCAGCCAAATGTGCTTTCGGAGTCCCATCGGGCAAGCTTTTGGGCTTCATAGTGAGCAGGAGAGGTATCGAATAAAATCCAACAAAGATAAAATCTATTAGAGATTTACCTCCCCCGAGAACGAAGAAAGACGTGATGAGTTTGTTGGGCAGGTTAAACTATATCAGTCGATTCATTGCCCAGCTGACTAGCACGTGTGAGCCCATATTTAAGCTATTAAGGAAGGATGCAGCGATCAAGTGGACGGACGAGTGTCAAGAAGATTTCGACAAAATCAAAGAATATCTTTCAAATCCCCCAGTTTTGGTCCCACCAGAGCCAGAGAGACCACTGTTCTTGTATCTGACAGTCATGGAAAATTCTTTCGGTTGCGTCCTCGGGTAAAATGACATAACCGAAAAGAAAGAACAAGCGATCTACTACTTGAGCAAGAAATTCACCGGCTACGAGGCCAAGTATACTCTGCTGGAAAGAACGTGTTGTGCTTTGACGTGGGTCACTCAAAAGCTGAGGCATTATCTCCAAGCCCACACTACTTTCCTCATAAGCAGGCTGGATCGTTTGAAGTATATATTTCAGAAATCGATGCTTACTGGAAGACTGGCCAAGTGGCAAATCTTGCTTACTGAATTCGACATAGTCTATATCACTCACACGGCAATGAAAGCCCAGGCGCTAGCAGATCATTTGGCCGAAAATCCAGTCGATGAGGAATACCAGCCATTGAGTACCTATTTTCCAGATGAAGAAATAAACACCGTAGAAGTGGTCTCGGAGAACGCTCATGTTTGGAAGATGTTCTTTGATGGAGCCGTAAACGCCAAAGGTGTAGGAATTGGGGCAATTTTGATTTCGCCTTCCGGTCAGCATTATCCCGCCACAGCTAGACTGTGTTTCTTTTGCACGAACAATACAGCTGAGTATGAAGCCTGCATCATGGGCATGCATATGGCGATCGATCAGGATGTCGAAGACTTACTGATTATGGGAGATTCTGACCTGATTATCCGGCAAGCCCAAGGTGAATGGGAAACTCGGGATGTCAAGCTTATCCCTTACCGACAGCACGTGGAGGACCTCGGCAAGCGTTTTAAATCAATAGAGTTCAGGTATATCCCGCGGTGTCACAATGAACTAGCGGATGCACTTGCTACTTTGGCTTCAATGCTACCTTACCCAGGCAACGCCCACGTCGATCCCTTGGAAATCTAAATCAGGGAAAGACACGGCTACTGCAACGCAATCGAGACAGGATCGAATACGCAGCCATGGTACCATGATATCAAGAGGTTCTTGAAGACACAACAATACCCCGAGCATGCTACCGGAGATCAAAAGAGAACCATCAGGCGGCATGCAAGTGGTTTCCTTTTGAGCGGTGAGTTGTTGTATAAGAGAACTCCGGACCTCAATCTACTAAGATGTGTTGACACCGAGGAGGCAAGAAGGATCATGCACGAAGTACACGCAGGAGTGTGCGGACCTCACATGAACGGGTATGTTTTAGCAAAGAAAATCCTTCGAGCAGGTTATTACTAGATGACCATGGAAAAGGACTGCTTTGGTTTCGTTCGGAAGTGTCATCAGTGTCAGGTGCACGGTGATTTGATTCATGCACCTCCCACAGAATTGCATCCCATGTCTGCACCTTGGCCATTTGTTGCCTGGGGCATGGACGTCATTGGTCCAATCGAGCCGAAGGCCTCGAATGGACATAGATTTATACTGGTTGCCATCGACTACTTCACAAAATGGGTAGAAGCTGTCACTCTCAAGTCGGTCACTAAAAAAGCGGTAGTGGATTTTGTACATTCAAATCTTATCTGTCGTTTCGGTATTCCTGAAACTATCATCACAGATAACGCAGCAAACCTGAATAGTCACTTGATAGGAGATGTATGCGAGCAGTTCAAAATAACACATAGGAATTCCACTCCTTATCGGCCCAAGGCCAATGGCGCTGTGGAAGAAGCAAACAAGAACATCAAGAAGATTTTGAGGAAGACGATCCAGAGTTCCCGACAGTGGCATGAACAGCTACCCTTTGCATTATTGGGATATCGCACTACGGTACGCACGTCAGTAGGGGCAACCCCTTATCTCTTGGTTTATGGGACCGAAGCTGTGATACCAGCAGAGGTAGAAATTCCTTCGCTTCGAACCATTGTCGAAGCAAGAGATCGAAGACAGCGAGTGGGTTAAGACTCGATTGGAGCAGTTGACTTTGATTGACGAGAAACGAATGGCTGCAGTTTGTCACGGGCAGTTGTACCAACGAAGAATGGCTCGTACTTACAACAAGAAGGTTCGACCCAGGAATTTCGAAGTGGGTCAACTGGTACTGAGGCGCATTTTACCACATCACCAGGAAGCAAAAGGGAAATTTGCTCCAAACTGGAAAGGCCCATACATCATCAGGAAGATCTTGCCGAGAGGAGCATTGTACCTGGGTGATATTGAAGGAAATGATCCCGAAACAGCGGTGAATGCGGATGCAGTCAAAAGATACTACGTTTGAGTGACACCCCAGTGATCCTGACGCATTTGAAATGATGGAGGTTTTATTCCCACTACCCCAAACACTATCAACTCACTCTACAAGCCTTTGAGCCGGTTACAGTTCTTTGGTTACCAATCAAAAAAAAAAAAAACAAACAAAACAAAACATTGACAGAGGCCTGAACTACGTCTGACTTGATTCCGAAAGGATACGTAGGCAGCCTCTCTCTGAGGTTCAGTCACACCAACAATAAAATCCCATTTACCCTGAAATTGAAGCCGGGGCACGCTAAATGGTTTAAAAGTCGTAGTATCGTCTACTTCTCTTTGCCAAGCACAAGCCTTTCAGATCAATTACCAAAGGTAGTAGGAAGCCAAGAAGCATCACGAATGGAGGTCGGTACACTCTAAATTGAGAGAAATAAAATGAGAGAGTCTTGTCGGTGAAAACCTTCAGGCACCACGAGACGACGGGAGTAGATAAACCAAAATGAGAGAGCTTGTGTAGTAAAAACTCGCAAAGAGTGCTATCGAGCGACATCAAGGAGGGAAATGAGAGAGGCCAGCTAGCGAAAACCCGCAAAGGGCGTTGTTGGCCGAAAAGATGACTCTACCTCAGGAAGTTTTGGCATGTCCCGCCGGTTTGAAAACGCAGATCCGTTTTGGTTCGGGGGAAACGCAAGTTCATTGAAGGTCAGGCGTCCAGCCCAAAAAGCATGTCATGTCCATTTAAAGTCAGCATTGTTTCCCTCAGATAAGTCTTTCTTGTCCCGAAAGGGACACTTTTCTTCTAAAAATTTGCTTTCTCCGTTTCTTTATTTTATTTTTCTTTAAATCCCCTTTATTTTTAACCCCAAGTCCCAGATATACTGGAAAGGATAGGTGGCAGGATTGGCTTGACGGAGTTCTTGTTTCACGAAGGAAAATACCTCGTTTCGTTGGTACGTTTGTCCAAACCTGATGAATCATGATGTTTGACCGCATTTAAAGTAAAGTCACAAAAAAAAAGAGAGAAATTTCCCCAGCAAGTCCGCCTTGTACAAATCCCCACAGAGCTTCCCCTTGTACAAATCCCCACAGAGCTTCCCTTTGTATAAATCCCCACAGAGCCTCCCTTTGTAAAAGTTCCCCAGCGAGCTTGCCCCAACAAATCCTGGCAAGTCCGCTTTGCAGCGAATCCCCAGCAAGTCCGCCTTGTACAAATCCCCACAGAGCTTCCCCTTGTACAAATCCCCACAGAGCCTCCCTTTGTAAAAATTCCCCAGCGAGCTTGCCCCAACAAATCCTGGCAAGTCCGCTTTGCAACAAATCCCCAGCAAGTCCCCCTTGTACAAATCCCCACAGAGCTTCCCCTTGTACAAATCCCCACAGAGTCTCCCCAATAAAATCCCCGTTGAAAAATCCCCAACCAAAACCGGATGGAAAAACCAAAGCCTTACAAGGCAAATCATCACAGAATCTGGAAATGCGGGCCTGAGCAGTCTAAAGGGTTTTGCCATTTGAATCCAATCAATGGCAGAGTTTCTCAACAGAAATAAGGACGCAGCAAGGCAACTAAAACAATCAAGGTCACCGAACCAACCGCCATTTCCGAGCTAACGATTGTTCTTTGTTTGAAAAGTTGAAACAGGTATGATCCAAGACAACCGTGCAAGAAGCAGGTGTCACCCAAAGAAGAAAAGAAACACATGAGTGCAAGAAGCAGTTTGGCAATAAGGAATCCACTCGAAAGGGAAGTTTCCACAAAATTCTCTTTTACATTTTTACTAAAACAAGGAAAACTCAAAAAGCATTAGGGCTCCAACCCTAAACTGAACTTTTTCCATTTAGTCAGCATTAGGGCTCCAACCCTGAACTGAACTTTTTCCATTCCGCCAGCATTAGGGCTCCAACCCTGAACTGAGCATTGTCTGTTAGTCAGCATTAGGGCTCCAACCCTAAACTGAACTTTTCCCTTTAGTCAGCATTAGGGCTCCAACCCTAAACTGAACTTTCCCTAGTTAGTCAGCATTAGGGCTCCAACCCTAAACTGAACTTTTTCCATTTAGTCAGCATTTGGGCTCCAACCCTGAACTGAACTTTTTCCGTTCCACTAGCATTAGGGCTCCAACCCTGAACTGAGCATTGTCTGTTAGTCAACATTAGGGCTCCAACCCTAAACTGAACTTTTCCTTTTAGTCAGCATTAGGGCTCAAACCCTAAACTGAACTTTCCCCAGTTAGTCATCATTAGAGTTCCAACCCTAAACTGAACTTTTTCCATTTAGTCAGCATTGGGGCTCCAACCCTGAACTGAACTTTTTCCATTCCGCCAGCATTAGGGCTCCAACCCTGAACTGAGCATTGTCTGTTAGTCAACATTAAGGCTCCAACCCTAAACTGAACTTTTCCCTTTAGTCAGCATTAGGGCTCAAACCCTAAACTGAACTTTCCCCAGTTAGTCAGCATTAGGGCTCCAACCCTAAAACTGAACTTTTTTCATTTAGTCAGCATTAGGGCTCCAACGCTGAACTGAACTTTTTAATTTCCGCCAGCATTAGGGCTCCAACCCTGAACTGAGCATTGTTCTGTTAGTCAGCATTAGGGCTCCAACCCTAAACTGAACTTTTTCCGTTTAGTCAGCATTAGGGCTCCAACCCTAAACTGAACTTTTTCATTTCCGCAAGCATTAGGGCTTCAACCCTGAACTGAGCATTGTTTGTTAGTCAGCATTGGGGCTCCAACCCTGAATTGAACTTTTTCCATTCCGCTAGCATTAGGGATCCAACCCTGAACTGAGCATCGTCTGTTAGTCATCATTAGGGCTCCAACCCTAAACTGAACTTTTCCCTTTAGTCAGCATTAGGGCTCAAACCCTAAACTGAGCTTTCCCCAGTTAGTCAGCATTAGGGCTCCAACCCTAAACTGAACTTTTTCCATTTAGTCAGCATTGGGGCTCCAACCCTGAACTGAACTTTTTCCATTCCGCCAGCATTAGGGCTCCAACCCTGAACTGAGCATTGTTTTGTTAGTCAGCATTAGGGCTCTAACCCTAAACTGAATTTTTTTCCGTTTAGTCAGCATTAGGGCTCCGACCCTGAACTGAACTTTTTCATTTCCGCCAGCATTAGGGCTCCAACCCTAAACTGAACTTTCCGTTTAGTCAGCATTAGGGCTCCAACCCTGAACTGAACTTTTTCCATTCCGCCAGCATTAGGGCTCCAACCCTGAACTGAGCATTGTCTGTTAGTCAGCATTAGGGCTCCAACCCTAAACTGAACTTTTTCCATTTAGTCAGCATTAGGGCTCCAACCCTGAACTGAACTTTTTCATTTCCGCCAGCATTAGGGCTCCAACCCTGAACTGAGCATTGTTCTGTTAGTCAGCATTAGGGCTCCAACCCTAAACTGAACTTTTTTCGTTTAGTCAGCATTAGGGCTCCAACCCTGAATTGAACTTTTTCATTTCCGCCAGCATTAGGGCTCCAACCCTGAACTGAGCATTGTCTGTTAGTCAACATCAGGGCCCCGACCCTAAACTGAACTTTTTCCATTTTAGTCAGCATTAGGGCTCCAACTCTGAACTGAACTTTTCCATTTAGTCAGCATTAGAGCTCCAACCCTAAACTGAACTTTTTCCCTTTAGTCAGCATTAGGGTTCCAACCCTGAACTGAACTTTTTCCATTTTAGTCAGTATTTAGGGCACCAACCCTGAACTGAACTTTTTCCATTTAGCCAGCATTAGGGCTCCAACCCTGAACTGAGCATTGTTACCGTGTGGCAATATTAAAGACCCAATCCCGGAGTGGCATTTTGTAGGCTGAAGTTTTCCAATCCTCTCATCAATTCTATAAACTTCCTGGCATTTAACTCACGAAATTTTCCTAGTGAAACTGGGGCTGAAATTTCGTTGGCTTTGTTTTTCCCCGCAGGTCTGACCTCGAGGCGCATGGATCAAGAGTCTCAATCCAGAATGAAGAAAAAAAGAAAAAGAACAAAAAGAAAAGAAGATGTTCCCACATATTGGAACAAACAAAGGGCAGGTCGTTAAAATTGGATCAAGTTCCCGAGTTCCGCCGATCCCACCTCACTCAATATTGCAGAAATGAACAGGCACCTACAACTTGCAAGCATCAAGATTCGGATCAAAGTCTACAAGCGGAATCAGCTAAGACCCAAGATCAGATTGCAAAAGAATTATAGATAGGAATCTTGTAACTAGCGGTTGACAGGCATAAATAGTTAGTTCAATTTCAATTTCTTTTGGTTGTAATAAGGCGGTCGGTAAGCAGTAGTGGCAACAACAACAGCAGTAACAGCAAGAATTGCAATCCCATGGTAGTCCCAGCTACCAAAGTTTCCCGAACTACATTGACCTGATTCCTGTTTAGCCCAGGATATGTAGGAAATATTCGAAGCAAAGATTCGGTCAAATCTTTCCAAATGTGCTTCACACGGAGTATTCCAATAGGCAAAAATGGCTCATATCCGCTCACTTTATCTTTGCACGAAAACTCTTCATGTTTCTGAACAAAGAGAGGCAGCTGTGAGCACGTGATTTTTGTTTTCGCGACAATCACTCCAAAAGAAACAAAAAATAATAGCAATTGGTCTTGCTGTACAATTTTTGGAATTTACGTGACATTTTTATTAGTTATTTGTGATCTTGTCCATTTTTATTATTATTATTATTATTTTTTTTATCAAACAAAATATAAAATATATGTCATAAAAGAAAAATCACAAAATATGCATTTTTTTGTCGTTAAGTGATTTTATTTCAGTTGGATGTTTAATGTGAGTGATAACTGTGGTTTGAGTATTAATTAATATTTTGTGTGATTTTTAGTTTTGGGTTTTTACATTTTTTATTTAGGACTTTCATTTTTTTTTAAATCAAATTAAAAGTAGAAAATGGGTTTGAATTTAGAATTGGGCCGGCTCAATTGAACCAAATCGAGCCCAAAACATGTTTTTGCCCGGTCCAGACCAGCTGACCTCAAGGGTGTCCAAACGACGTAGTTTCGATCTTGCTTGATCTGGGCCGTTGATCTCAGAATGATCAACGGCCAATATCACATACACTTACCCGTTTGTTTGGACCCGACCCATTCCACCCGGACCAACTCGACCCCAATACTAAACCAAACGACACAGTTTGGATTAACCTTTGAATCCAGGCCGTTGATCTCGAGTGATCTAACGGCCAAAACCCAACCATCCACCCCGTATAAAAGCCTCCATATCATACCCTGCCCCCCTATCCAAGAACCTCTTTAGTCGTCTCCTTCACCAGACCCCAAACCCCATGAAACCCTAACGCCGCCCCCTTTCCCCTCACCATTAAACCCGGCGGCAAGGACGCCGGTGACCACCGCCTTAACACCCTAGATGCACCTCACCACCCTGAACCCAAATCCATCAACCACTTAGTTCGAATCAGTCCCTAGGTTCTCGAATCTTCATTTGAAGATTCGAGCAGAACTCCGATCTACCCCAGGTTCATACCAGACACTCCCCTGACCTCCCTCGTGACCAAACCATGCTTGGTTTGGTCCGAATCTAACCAAGGAAACACAAATCCCAAATCTGCCCCTTAAGAACCCTAGAAACCCTGAGCTCGGTCTGTGTCCGTTTGAACCAGATGATTAGGGTCTAATGGACCTTAATCAGCAAACCCTAACTCAGATTTGAATCGACCTTTCTTGGGGTTGAACGGACTTTAATCTAAGTGTTCTCTTTCGATTAAAGTCCGTTCAACCCCAAGAAAGGTCGATTCAAATCTGAGTTAGGGTTTGCTGATTTTTCCAAGACTCTAATGTATTTTTTCTTTCCCTTTTCTTTATCAGTTCATGTGTTTGTTATAGTTAAAGGTCTATTCGTATGGCTAAATGTTTTTAGTTGAGTGGCTTTGAATTTTGACTGTCCCATCTACTTTGCCCAAGATTTCTGTATTTAGTCAAGCCCTTCTTCATTTTGTGTGTGTTTGTAAACTGTACAATCGACTAAAATTTTAATTGGTTGATTAATTAGTTCCTAGGGTCATTTTTGTTTTGACAGTGCAATCTGAACCCCTTGTTGATACTGTTGGATTTCTGATTATTGGCTTCGATTGTATGTGTTATAACTAGTATAGTCGAATCGATATACGTCGTCAATTAGTTTCATACTGGAATGATAGCAACTTAACTCACGCTATTTTGATTTACTGAAGCATTGTTGAATTAGATTAGTTTGTTTCCACTATGTATTAGTCTGTTTAGCCAAATCAGAAAACGTTTAAGGATTGATTTATTAGCTGCAGGTCTCAGATTTTAATTTAGTTGATGGCATTGTTTACTCATTTTTCAGCCTTGGGCAGTATGTGCATTGCAATGTAATGGACAGCATGTGCTGTCAGAACACACCCCTGCTGCCCATACCCTGATTTAGTTTAGAAATAATAAACCCCATTTAAAAGATAGATCTGCCAGGGGAATATCGTGGAAAGGGGTTTTATTTTATTTGTTGAGTGGAAGGACAGCAGACCACATGGGAGGGATTTCTGATGTGTCTAACAGGCTGTAAATGGCCTAATGCTAGGCTATAAATAGGAGAATTTCCATTAGAACAAGGACTGGATTTTGGAGAGGCAGAGACAGTTAGAAAAACACAGATAGAGAGAGAGCAAGAGATAGAAAACATACAAACAAAAATCAGAAACTGTTCTTCCTATTGTTGTTTGGATTTCACTTGTTTTCAACCTCTTTAATCAATACTGATTCTTCCAAGTCCTAACTGAGATTACTGGTTGTGTGTTGCATTAGTTTATTCCTGGATTTGGTCTGTCTGGAGTTCTGTTTCTACTACACTGCTTGTTGCTGTCATTTTGCTACTTTTCCCATCGGCTATAGTTGCATCTTGCACTGGAATTTGTTCTGCTGTTACTTGTTGTTACTGCTGCTGTTTCATTTGCCACTGTTACTCTACTGACTTCTCTTCTTCTTCAATTGTAAGCACTTCAGGTACATACTTCTGAAACCATGTGTTGTTGAAAGCTTGAAGTTTGAAGTAGAAATAAAGAAATGAACATTGTTTACTTCACAGTACTTGTTTTCAAAGTATAGCAATAGGTTGGATGATAGTTAGCCTGTATTTGTTTAAGTTCATTCCAACTGCATTTGCTCTGTATGAATTAATACACATCCTAATTGAGATGGACTATTATATGGTATTGTTGTTAGATCAGATATATTTCTATGTGTATAACCATTTGGTTTGATTTAGTGATGACAGTATAACATAGAATCATGGCAAGCATCTGTATGTACTCCTGTCTAGACCTCTGAACTGTTCAAATTTGTTATATCCGGTTCCATTTGATTTCAAGATAAATGTATCCCAAACAAATTCTCATGTGGTGTTACGTTAACGGGTTAGCCGTGTATGTCGACTCTCTTGTTAGATTCCTTGTTTCGATATAGGTTTGATAATAACTGATATTTGGCATCGGCCCGCCATTTAGACAAAGCGGCTATTAATAAGATTAGCAAGTTCTTTTTACCTATTTTTGAAGCACGAAATAATGCAACAATTTTGAGGAAAACTAATTTAATAGGCATGAGTTGGGTAAGATGGTTTGGCGTTTAGATCAAATAAACTCCCAAATGAGCATTAATAATTAAGGTTAATTCCAGCACTAATAGTAGCGGACGATTATTCGTTTGTTCGCATAATCATGGGGAGTTAATTTAGCTATAGGATGATTAATCATGTTCGGATATATTATTTCATCGTCCTCGATTGGGCTCATAATTTCTAGTAACGTTCCTTTCAATAAGTGCGCGTCTCAATCCAGCATTTAATATGGTATGCCTCTTTTAAGCTTGTAACGATTTAGGATTTCTCTTATTTATTTTTTTTAGAAAACAAAAAATATAGAAATGTAGTCATGCTAAGATTATCCTTTTAAAAATAATGAGACGAGCCTCGCCAAATAAAAATGCAAATTGCGGGGCCCTCAATAATTGATCATAATAATGCTTAGAATTTGGGATGGACCGTTTAGTAAATTTCACTGCCTTCCCTAGAGATAATAAAACGCGTTAGACTCTTTAGGCGCGGCTTAATTAAATTACATTCTTAAATTCGGGTGCGCATTTATGTGACCCAAATTCAAATCCCAACGGAGTCGAAATGTGTTAACAACTACGGGTGCATTGATTGTGACGTGGTTCGAGATGCATTTTCACGACGTTGCAATTCTATAAAAATAAATGATAATAAAAGCGGTTTAAACTTAACAAAAGCACATAAGTCACAACATGTATTTAAATCAGATATTTAGCCATTATAATAATTTAAGCGACCGTGCTAGAACCACGGGATTCGAGGGTGCCTAACACCTTCCCTCGGGTCAACAGAATTCCTTACTTAGAATTTCTGGTTCGCAGACTTCATTTGGAAAAGTCAAAAATTTCCTCGATTTGGGATTCAAGATAAACCGGTGACTTGGGACACCAAAAGCCAAACCTTTCCCAAGTGGCGACTCTGAATTAAATAAATAATCCCATTTCGAATATTGTCACTTAAATTGGAAAAACTCCCTCGCGCATTTAACCCTTCGGGGCGGGCGCGCAAAAGGAGGTGTGACAAAAAGTTAAAAACCTTTTTAGAGGAAGATTCATCACATATAAAGAGCACACAAACACGTTGAGTTGGAAGAAAATGTCGTGCCATTGCAAAAATCAATAGAAAAATCCAGTGAAGAAAGCATTTTAGAAGAGTTTAGCCAAAGGTCCGAATCATATGCAAACACAGATGTCTAAACTCGGTTCAGAGACTCGAAGTTGGTCTGAAAGAGTTAGGGGTTCTAAAATAAAAACCCTAGTTCAATTAAATCACATAATCAAACTTGGCAGAACCCCCGAATTCTAGGGTTTCCACCTTGAATCAACTACAGACATGAGAAGGAAAGTAATCGAAACAGGCTCAAAGGTTTCAGTTCTATGAAACCTCTTGCATGTTTCTTTTAGCAGCAGAAACTCATGAGAAAACAATGATAGCAAGTAACACGCAGAACATAGTAGCAGAATTCAAAGAAAAAAATAAAGTAGAAGAAGCTAATACGAAACATAATAGAGAAGACTGATAAGAACAGTAGAAGAAGCATGCTAAGAAATTTTAGAAGAAACTTTAAACAGAGCTCAGTAAAAGGAACTTAATAAGGAAACTTAAGAACTTAGTAAGAAAATATAGTAGGAGAAACATATCAGAACATAGTAGAGAAAGCATATAGTAGAAAAGCATACGAGAACATAGTATAGGAAAATACAGCAGAAGAAACACGTAAGAACATGGTAGAAGAAAATACAAGAACCTAGTAGAAGCAAATACACATAAAAGGAAAAAGAAAGTTAGAAAACACTTAAATACTTTCAGAAAACCCTAGATCGGAAAAGAAAGATTTTGAAAGTAGTTTTTTGAAAGAAAAGTCAGGAAAATGCTTAAAACCTTACGGAAAGCATGGATCTGGAACAAATCTAAGGGAATCGGAAAAACTTCAAAGGGTTAGGGTTTCAGAAGAACCCTATAAATGAGAAAGGCTTTGAGAAGTCAGCGATCTGAGTCGGAGAGGTTAGGATCAGGATCAAACAACCATGGTATGCCGGAGCAAGCCCGGAGATAGCCGTGGAACCTCGAATTGACAGAGGTCTGGGTACAAACCTTCAAGGTCAGGCCTTGAATCTTCAGAGATCAGGTGTGTAAGAGCAACAGGAGGTAGGTATAAGACTCCCATAGCCCTGGAAGCCATGGATTCCGGTGGCTTTCAGGGTGGAAGCGTTAAGAGGCGGCTAGGGTTCTGAGAAGACTCGAAAGAGTTTGAGAGAGTGGAGGGTTTCAGAGGCGGCGGGTAGGTGAAAATGACTTAGGGTTAGTGGGGTTGGTGAATTAAAAAAGGAAAGGATAGAATGTGGTCGTTGATCATTTTGATCAACGACCTGGATTAAACGGGGAGCCGGGCTGGTTGGATTTAATTGGGTCAGGGGGGGTAATTTTAGGAATTGGGCTGGGGTTCAATTGGGTTTAATTGGGGTAGAATTTAGGCTAAAATTGA